>NW_006399903.1:1581110-1586916 GCF_000299155.1 Elephantulus edwardii | reverse complement strand
CCATGGACTGCCAGGAAAACGAACAGATTCATCCTGGAAAGGGTCAAACTGGGCGTCTCCTTTGAGGCAAGTATTCTGAGGCTCCGTCTAACATACTTTGGACAAGTTGTAAGGAGGGACCAGTCCTTGGATAGGGACATTGTGCTTGGTAGGGCAGAGGGACAGCGCAGGAGGGGAAGGCCCTCAATGAGGTGGATTGATTCAGTGACTGGGGTAATCAGGATGAGTGTATCAGAGAAAGTGAGATTGGCACAAGACAGAGCAGAGTTTAGGGCTGTTGTACATAGGGTCACTATGAGTCACAAGTGACTCAATGGCACATAACAACAACAGATTTCATTTCACTTGGATTCAAGTTTTGTCAGAAGATGTGATGCCACGTTCAACACTGAGAGGGAGGTGATGAAAATTTGCCAACAAAAGCACTTTATTGGGCCCAAAGCCACAGGATCCTATTCGTCCTGAGTACTTAAAGAATGACAGAACCCAAAATAGGCTAAAAGCCATGACAGCAATCTAGAATTTTCTATTATGAACAAAACAAAATCCCCAAATTCCATTTTTGGTTGAAATTTCTGAAAATTTATATACTTCTCATAAACTATCTCATTATTTAATATTATGCTCACTTCTCATCAACTGTCTCATGTTCAATATTTCCCTTTATATCAATAATTTAAAAAATCTATTATTCAACTCTTTTGTCCAATAATGACACAGGTTGTGCAGTCATGAAAGCTTCAGGGTGTTGTTGCTAGGTGCCATCATGTCAAGTACGACTTACAGCGATCCTATGAATACCAGATCTGAACCCTGTCTTATCCTGTGCCATCCTCACCCTCTCAGGCACACTCAAGCCCATTGTTGCACTCACTGTGTCTGTCCATCTGGTTGAGGTGATGGTTACCATTATGTGTTAAATTGGCTGGATCAGGGTTCTTGCTGTTATGTAATCATGTAATTTGCCAATTACATAATGATGTCATTCTCCTCCATTTTGTTATCTAATATGGTCATTCTCTATATTCTCATAATACTGACTTTTAAATATTGACCACCATGTCTTTAAACCTAACTAATTCAATAAGTGAAGAGTAGATTATAGGATCAAATATTTTCATTTGACCAACACATCAGTAAAAGCAAGCTCCTGAAAACAGTAGATTTTTTTGGTAACATGAAGGATTTACAAAATTGAGTATTTGAATACAGCTTTGATTTTTCCTCCTCTCAACATGATATTAGACACAAAATAGTCTGTCATTCCAAAATGTCGAGTTTGTGTGTGTGTGTGTGTGTGTGTGTGTGTGTGTGTGTGTGTGTGTAAATCTTACTATTCTAACATACAGTGTTGAGGACCTTTGAGCATTCTGGTTTGATCTTAAGTAAATAAAATATTTAATTCTGTTTTGTTTTTTTTTTTTTAGTTTGAAAACCTTTGACTGAAACTATTTTGTGAAGACACTGCAAGCTAAATAACAAGGCAAATTAATAAAGGCAGTTTTACTTGAGTATATTGCTTTTTTGAAGAATCTATTTGAGTGTAAACTGACAATTGTTAATTTGAAGAACAGATGAGATATTTAATAAACAGAGAACCTAAATGAATGGAGATGAAACAATATACACTGAGATGGTGAAAGTAGGGACACGGTGTGAAATAAGCAGCCAGTTTCATTGCACTATTTTACTGAAATGGCAAATGCATGTACATTTGTGAATATTGCCACTAAACATGAAAACAATCCTGTATTTCTAGTAACATTTTTCAGTCATAATATACTTTGCAGCTTAACTTAAAAGTCATTAATTTCCACAGCTCTGGAGGCCTAGTGGTAAGGAGTTGCACTGCCAAATAAAGGTAGGAGCTCTGAATCCAGTAGTTGATTCTGACACAGCAGAACAAAACAACAAATATAGGATGATATAATGCCACACATTCAATGGTTTAATCATTGCAAAGACTTTTAATAAGAAACACAAACACAGGTCATCCGTGGATTTCACCTGACGGTATGCATAGGAATCAGATGTATTACATCTGTGGAAACAATTACTGGAGAAGCTCCATATCAGCTGTGAAAACTAGACCAGGTGCTCATTGTGGAACAGACCACCAACTACTCATATGCAAGTTACAGCTGAAGTTGAAGACAATGAAATCAAATCCACAGGAACAAAATTTGACCTGGAGTCTATCCCACTCAAATTTCAAAACCGTCTCAGGAACATATTGGAGGCCTTGAACACCAGTGAGTGAAGACCAGATGAGCTGTGGGAGGATATCAAGAATATCATCCATGAAAATGCAAAAGGTCATTACAAAGACAGGAAGAAGAAAAGACAAAGATGGATGTCAGAAAAGACTTTGAATATTACTGTAGGTGCCAAGAATCCAAAGCAAAGAGAAGAAATCAAGAAATTAAGGTGCTAAACAGAAGATTTCAATGGGCAGAATGGGAAGACAAAGCAAAATAGTATGTCAGAAAATCAAAAGAGCTGAACTTGCTCAGAATTTCTTAAGCTGAAGGAATTGAAGAACAAATTCAAGCCCTGAGTTGCAATTCTTAAAGATGCTTTGGGAAAAATATGAAAAGATCCAGGAAGCAGTAAAAAGAAGGTGGAAGAAGTATACATAATCACTGCATGAAAAGAAATTTGCTGACACAGAAGAATTTAATGAAACAACGTTTAAACAAGAGCCTGTGGTGAAGAAGGAAGAAGTTCAAGCTGCTCGGAAAGAATTGGCAAAAAACAAGGCCCCAAGAATTGATGGTATACCAATTGCTATATTTCAACAAACAGATGCTGCCCTGAATGTGCTCTCCAAGTTTTACCAAGAAATCTGGAGGACAACAACATGGCCAACTGAGTAGAAGAGATCTATATTTGTTCCTATTCCAAAGAAAGGTGACCTGACAGAGTGCAAAAATTATCAAACAATATCATTAATACTGCAAGCAAGAATCTCCTGAAAATTATCCAAACATGACGGGAACAGCACACCAACAGAAAGCTGACAGATGTGCAGGCTGGATTTAGAAGAGGCCATGTTACTAGGGATATTATAGCATGGATCTTGGCTCAAAGCAGAAAGGTTACAAAGCATCACAGTAACCATGAGTTACTTTTGTACAACAAATGGTCAGACCAGTACCATACCACTTAGAAGAATGACCAAAACCAATTAAAACCAGGTCTGATGGTTGCAGATTAAAATAATCCACCATTGGCTTGGAAGCATAACTTTCTATCCACTAAGCCAATAGAGCTCTATTTTTTTTCCTTATTGTTGTTAAGTGCTATCGAGTTGTTGACATTCATAGTGACAAAACCAAACACTGCAGTCAAGTCAACTCGACTCATGATGATATAGGACAGAGCGGAATCAGTGAGCGATAAAAGTTAGATGCTTCATTCCAGCAGGTGAAGAACTTGATCATTTTGGTCACATTTTTCAGAGCTTCATTTTCTCCCACAGTCTCTCTTTTTGTTAAAGGTAGTCAGATCTATCAGCAAGAGTTTTTATGGTCTGTCAGGATTTGATGGAATCTCAAGGGGAAATCTAGGAAAGAATCTCTGGGAGAATCATTCTACAACTATTTCTGCTATTCTGTGGTTATTCTACTCTAAGTAAAATAATCTCCAGAGTGGCCATTTATTTATTTTCTTCTGAAGCAATCCCACCATTCCAATGCTCAAGAGGAATTGTCATCACTGACCCCCCTCTCCTGGGACCCCTTCCTTCCAGTTGCACTGCTCTTCACTTGAATTTTACTCAAGCTTTCTTTCTCCTTGTCCTTAGGCCTGCCTGGTACATTGTTAATAAGTCAAAGGCTGGAGACATAGACGCTTAATGCCACTAAGTGTGTTATTATCCGTATCACTCATGAACACCACCTCCAGCTGGTCCATTTCCCTGGGGATATATTCCGTGAGGGAGGGAAGGAGAGAGAAGAACAAATTTGAATGGCAAGTTAAGCAAATCTACTTTTGGCACAGTAATTATGATCCCAGAGGGATAATCTGTCAAGAAGGTGCTTGTTAGGGATGTGAAGGTCACAGGACAATTGCCCTGGGAGACAGAGTTATGAGTTTGGAGAAGGCTTCATTTTGTAATGGAATGAATGTCATGGATTTGGCACTGCAGTGACAAGGATGTTCACGCAGCATCGTTTGTACTGTGTATCATTTGCTCTGCTGTTCCTGACAAGGATTCGCCGAATCTGTAACCATCTGCATCTGTGTTTGTTTTCTGACTATCTTCATAATTTTGTTCAACATGGCTCTCCCTTTTGATGACTGAGTATTACCTAACATGGAAACAGATAATATTTGCTCCTCTGGGATCCTTGTTACGTCACTTCACAGGACCTCTCTCATCTCCTTCTGTATCCCTTAGCTGAAGAAATCCCTCTGTTGCTCTTTAATGGAGTCCTGTCACTGTTTGGTTACACTCTCAATTCTCCTTCAACTCACTGTCTAAGGTTAGAGTCCTCAGAAGCAGAGTCCAAGACAGGAATTTTCATACAAGGGATTTTTGGCTTTCTCTTGGCAGATAAGTCAAAGTTCTTCAGATAGAATCTGCCTAGTGAAGGATCTGCAGGGTAAAAGATTTGGGATTTGATTCTACAAACTCTACATAAAGGAAACCCTCTATAACACATACTGTTATGTACCATTAAGCCAGAATTGACTCATAGCTGACCTGCCATTGGGTTTTCAGAGACATTAAGTCACATGAAGGGAGGAAGACCATCTCTTTCCTGCTTAGTATTTGGCAGATTTGAACCATATGTTTTTGGATTGGCAGTGAAGCTCTTTAGCACTAAGACACCACCAGAGGCCATTCCAAATTGGAACTAACTGAATAGAAATGGGTTTGAATTTTTTTATTCTTAGACCTTCAAATCAAGAAGACCAAAGTTGGGTGGTGTTTGGTTAAATCTGTAGAATATTTGCATTTGTGTCTCTATCAAATATATGTGCTGCTGCTCACATATTTGTATTTGGAAAATAGTAATTAACACAGAGACTCCATTTCTCACTTCTCAGATTAGCCAGATTCTACAAGCTTGACATGTGCTCTCTTGCTGAAAAGTGAGATGCACACTCTTTATCACCTTGCTTGTGTGAATGAAACAGAGGACAATCTGATGCAGAGAAATTTGGCAATGTGTAGTAAGTGTGTGTGTGTGTGTGTGTGTGTGTGTGTGTGTGTGTGTGTGAATTTGTGCTTGGAAGTGGGAGATACACATCTACAACATTCCCCACCAGTGTAATGAAGGATGATGTAGAAAAATGCAAATTCATATGTGAACAATACTTTTTGTTGTTGCAGCAGTATTTTGAGAAAAAAGTCTGAAAACAAATCTCAGATTTCCATCAGCATTGGATTTCTACTTAAATAACACTTGATGAACTTTTGAGAAGAAATAAGTAATGTCTCTACAAATTTATTGATAATATGTTTTTCAGAAGTTATTCAGTGGAAAAAGTTTGTGTATAACAAAGTGGATGAAGTACCTTTTATTGCAGGAGAGATGGAATATAAAAAGATGTGCTTATGTGTACCACGACCTCCTCTAAATCCAACCTGCACATCTGGTTGGAACAATATGTCAACAGAGAACTGCCAGATGTGCAGGCTGAATTTAGAAGAGTTAGCATTGATAATAATGGGTGACTGGAATGCAAAAGTCGGGAACAAAGAAGAAGATTCAGTAGTTGGAAACATGGACTCGGTGACAGAAATGGAGCTAGAGAGAGAATGATCGAATTTTGCACAATCAATGACTTATTCATA
>NW_006399903.1:1563596-1578571 GCF_000299155.1 Elephantulus edwardii | reverse complement strand
TATACTTGGACCAAGAGGCAGTTGTCAGAACAGAGCAAGGAGACACTACATGGTTCAAAATCAAGAAGGGGGTTCATCAGGGATGTATTCTGTCTCCATACCTTTTCAATATGTATGCAGAACAGATCATCCAAGAAGCTGGGCTATACGAAGAGGAATGTGGCATCAGGATAAGTGGAAGAATCATCAACAACCTGCGTTACGCAGATGACACAACCTTGCTTGCTGAAACTGAGGAGAACCTGAAGCTCTTGCTGCAGAAGATTAAGGACTACAGCCTCCTATATGGACTGAAGCTCAATGTCAAGAAAACAAAGATTCTAACCACTGGGCCAATTGGCAGCATCAACATGGATAGTGAAGAGATTGAGATAGTTAACAGTTTTAATTTAAAAAAATTATATTGCATACAAAATTCACTTTTCTTCCTTCATATGGGAATGATTATTGGAAAAGTAATTTTTTTAAAAAAAAATTTTAATAAAATTGTACCTTAATTGTGTGTTGCTGTCTGTTTGCTGGCAATGAGCAGCAACACCCTTATGAAGGTAAGCACAACAGAGACACACCACTCCAGGAACTATTCAGAGAGTCAATCCAGCAAAACTTTACTGGGGCCTGCAGCACACTTATATATGAGCAAATAAACAGGAAGACAGGCTAGGGTGGGCTTGCAGACATGGGGCATGCAGATTGGTTAGGAGAACCTCAGCCTCGTGTGGACTGCTCCCAGCTCAACAGGTGTGGTAGCCATTTTTCCAGGTGGCGAACTTTCTTAAGTTGGTACGGCCAAACACATGAGAGCTTTCTCTACCCCCGTATTAAAGGCCATTGGGAGGCTTGCAGTTATCTGGAGCTTAGGTGACCACTTGTCCTGGCCAGAGGCCCTCCCTTCCTCCCCAACATTCCCCAACAGTTGTGATTTTTTTTTAACAACATATTCTTACCATCCCCTCCCCATTCATTCACTGTTGCACATTTTCCTCCTTGCCCATCCCTTCCCTTCCAGTTTGTGTTTCTCTTTGAAAAGGGGGGGGATCTTTCATTGTTATAAAATCTCCCTCCCCCCCCCCAAATCCACAGTCCACTTTACTATGCATTTCTTTTTCTGGAGTCTTGTTGTGAATATAATACCTAATCATATATTTCTTTTAAAGAGTTCTCTCCCTCATATGTTTCAATGCAGTATACATTATTTATCCTCTCTTATTTTAGGCTCCCCCAAATTCCGATGTCAGTCCCATTTTACAACAGTGACACTATACAGCATTTGTCCTTTTGCGACTGAGATATTTCATTCAGCATAATGTCCCCCGGGTCACCTATTTTGTATAATATTGCCTAAGTTATTTGTTTTTCAATGCAGCATAGTATTCCATTGTGTGAATATACCACTGCTTCTCTATCCATTCGTTTGTTGATGGGCACTTTGTTTCCAACTCTTTGCTATTGTGAACAAAGCAGCAATAAACATGAGTGTGCATATATCTGCTTGGGTGGCAGTTCTGGTTTCTTTAGGATATATTCCCAATAATGGAATTGCTGGGTCAAATGGTAGTTTTATTTGCAACTTTATGAGGTGTCATACTTCCTTTTATAGTGGTTTCACCATTTTACACTCCCACCAACAGTGAATAAGGGTCTCAGTTTCTCCACAACCTTGCCAGCATTTATTGTTTGCTGCTCTGCTGAATTTTGCTATTCTTACTGGGGTAAGATGATATCTCATAATTATTTTGAAAAATATTTTAAAAAAATAGTTCTGAACGTTATCAAGAAATAGCTTTACTATAATTATGAATAAGGAAGTGAATATTAAGAAGATAATTCCTAAAAACAGAGTTTAATACTCTTGAAAGTTTTACCTATATCTAAGCCATGGCCTTCTCAATTACTTGCTATTCATTTATAAGTTGGCAATAAATAAGAATGACAGAAGAAGACTCAATGCTTTCGAGTTGTGGTGTTGGAGAAAAGTACTGAATATCCCATGGAC
Organism: Elephantulus edwardii; assembly: GCF_000299155.1. Lineage (NCBI taxonomy): Eukaryota > Metazoa > Chordata > Mammalia > Macroscelidea > Macroscelididae > Elephantulus > Elephantulus edwardii. Next base: position 1,576,575 of record NW_006399903.1, on the reverse strand, counting down.
TTCCAAAAGAACAGACATTTATGCTTTAGTGAAAGTGTGACCAGGATGCTCCTTGGATGGAGACAATGATGGTGAAACTACATTGCATATACTTTGTACTTGTTAGGAGGGGGGATTCTGTGAAGAAGGGCTACTATGCTTTTAATGGTGGAGGGTTAGCATGAAAGAGAAAGACCCTCAACAAGATAAATTGACATTGTGATAGTAACAATGGGCTCAAGTATATCCGTGAAAGTGAGGATGGCTCTCTCAAGATAGGACAAGTTTCATATCTGTGATTCATAACGTCACTATGAGTTGCAGTCAACATAATAACAACCATATTTATATGCATATATAGATACATCTATGTCTTTCTGGTAGCCTCTTCTAATCCAACTTGTATTTCTGGTAGTTCTCTATGGATGTACTATTGCAGTAAGTTCTGGATAATCTTCAGTAGGATTTTACTTCCATGTGATGATATTAGTGATGTTGTGTGTACTGTAGAGTTGGAACTGACCCGTAGCTAAGCCTCCAGCAGGTTTTCAGAGGCGTTAATTACGCAGGAAGAGATTTACCATTTTCTCCTTTGGACCAGGAGGAGGCCTCAAACTTTGTGCCTTCGGGATTGCAGCATAGCTTCTTGCCACCATTAGGCCACCAGAGCTCCTGATATTAATGATATAATTTGATAATTTTTATACTCTATTGGATCATCTTTTCTTGGAATGGGAATAAATATGGATTTCTTCCAGTCAAATGGCCACTAGCTGTCCTCTAGATTTCTTGGTACAGCCTGATGAGCATGGCCAGGGCAGCATCTGTTTGGTGAAATATATCAATTGGTATGCAATCAATTTTGAGGGACTTGGTTTTTGCCAATTCCTTCAGAGCAGCTTGCACTACCTCCTTCATCACTGTTGCCTCCTGATTATATGTCATTTCATGAAATTCTTCTGTCAACCAGTTTTGGAGACAATGACTCTATGTACTCTTTCCAACTTCTTTTGATGCTTCCTGAATAATTCAATATTCTACCCATAGCATCCTTAAGTATTGCAACTCAAGAAATGAATTTGCTCTTTAGTTCCTTCAGCTTAAGAAATGTTGAGTGAGTTCGGCCCATTGGATTTTCCAACTCCAGCTCTTTGCACATTTCATTATAATACTTTTCTTTGCCTTCCTGAGCTGATCTTTGAAATCTTTTCAGCTCCTTAATGCCATAACTTCTTTGCCTTGCTTTGCTTGTTGGTATTTTAGTATGATATTCACTGTCTTTTATGATATTCATCTCAGTGGGACATATTGCCAATGTCAGCTGGATCTTGGCTGAGAGCAGAGAATATCAGAAGAATGTCTATCTGTGTTTCAGTGACTATGCAAAGGCATTTGACTATGTGGATAAACAACAAATTTTGTCTAATCTTAAGAAGACTGGGAATTCTGGAACACTTGATTTTGCTCAGATGAAACCTATAATTGCACTAATAAGCAGTGATCAGAACAGAGCAAGGAACCACTACCTGATACAAAATCAGGAAAGAAGTGTGTCAGAGATGCATTCTTTCTCCATACCTTTTCAATCTAAATGCAGAACAGGCCATTCAGAAGGATGGTCTTTATGAGGAGAAATGTGGCATCAAGATCGGGGGAAAACTCATCAACAATCTATGTTATGCAGATTACACAACCTTACTTGCCAAAACTGAGGAGGACTTGAAGTGATTGCTGCAGAAGGTCAAGTACTATAGTCTTCAATATGGATTGAAGCTCAACTTCAAGAAGACAAAGATTCTCACCACTAGATCAATTGGCAGCTCCATGTAATATGGAAGTAGATTGAGATTGCTAACAATTTCAGCTTTCTTGGTTTCACAATCAATGCCCTTCACATCAGCAGGCAGGAAATCAAAAGATTAATTGCATTGGGAAATTCTGCTGTCAGGGACTTTTCCAGAGTGCTAAAGAACAATGAAGGGAACTCTGATGTCCTAGTGGTAAGAATTTGTGCTACAATTTCGAAGGCATGCAGTTCGAATCTACCAGTTGCTCCATGGGAGAAGGATGGACATTCTCCTCCCATTCAATTAACTGCCTCTGAAAACCTGCTTGAGGGTCAGCTTCGGGTCTGTTCTGACTCAATAGTACACAACTACAACAAACAAAGAATAACGGTGTCAGCCTGGAGACCAAGGTTCACCTGATCCAAGCCATGGTCTTTTCAATTGCTTGCTATGCATCAGAGAGCAAGACAATGACTAAGGATGTCAGAAGAAGGATCACTGCCTTTGAGTTGTGGTGCTGGAGAAGAGTGTTGAGCATTCCATGGACTGTCAAGAAAAGAGGTTTATCCTAGAGAGTGTGAAACCAGGTTGCTCTTTAGAGGTAAGGATTTTGAATCTACTCCTCACATACTTTGGGAATATTTCAAGGAAGGACCTGTCCTTGGAGAAGGACATCATGCTTGGAAGGGTGGAGAGACAGCATGAGAGAGTAAGACTCTGGATGAGTTGAATTGACTCAGTCACTGGGATAAGGTTAATAGAAGTGAGACTGGCTCAGTATAGGACAGGGTTCAGAGCAATTGTGCAAGTGACTCAATAGCATGTAACAACAACATATCTCTATCTATCTATCTATCTATCTATCTATCTATCTATCTATCTATCATCTATCTATCATCTATCTCCTACCTATCTCCTATCTGTATATCTGACTCATAGTTGACCTTCTATTGGATTTCCAAGGTTTTAATTGAATGGAAACACTGGTGACATAGTGGTAAGAAGTTGCACTATAATAAAAAAGGGATGCAGTTCAATGAGTCAGCTGTTCCATGGGAGGATGGGCATTCTCTTTCCATTTGATTTGCTGCCTCTGAAAACCAACCAAAGGGTCAAATGATGGGCCAGTTCCCACTTGAATTCAAGCAAAAACAACAATAACTTTGATCTGTAGATAGATATGCTGCTTAATAGAAATAGAGAAAGATGTAGATATGAGGGTCAGGTGGGCTAGTGGGTAAAGCAGTTGTATCAAGCCAATTATAAGCTATAATGACTCCATGTGCTTCAGAGTACAAGCATACTCCACAGGGTTTTCTTGGCTGTGAGTTCTCAAAAGCTGATTTTCAAGCATTTCTTCCAAGGTTTCTCTGGGTTGGCTGGAAGGACCATCTTTAGTAGTCAGGAGCTTCACTATGTGTGCCACCTACAGATGCCTTCTACATCCACAACCCCTCAATTATCACCTTTGTGAATGTTCAGAGACCTCCTCTGTTGTCAATCTTGTCAGGGTGATTGTCAGCTCCTCTGTGGAAATGCCTTTTCTCTTAGTCCAATCTTAAGCCTTTAGTTTGTTGGGAATTTTCTTTTTGGATTGTGTCATCAACTTGGTTACATCAGTGTTATATTTTTGATAAATCACTTTTTGTCTTGTTCATCTGGTGAAACACTTCTCTAACTGCTTTGAATTTATCCTCTGTCATAATTTGCTTCACTCATATCAGGGGGATATTTATTTCAAAGAGAAGTGAATGTGTGTGATCTGTCAGCTATCTTGAAATTGAAGTGCTCTTGTTTTTTTGCAAAGTTTCTGAACAAATACTTTTAGTTTCAGTCTTGTGGAAATAAACCATAAGCATCTCACTGGATATTGTTTTGGAATTTATTTACACTAACATTGTGATGAAATTCCAGAAAAAGCTTACATTTTCTTTCTAATTTCTTTTTAGTTGAAAATCTCTAAAGTTTGGTTTTACATTTCTTCCTTGTCAACACTCACCTTTGAAATAATTAATAGTCTGTAATAAACTTTAGCTCTTTGTTGTTGTTATGTGACTTCAAGTTGGAACTGACCCTTCATGGACCTTTCAGTAGTTCTTTTGGAGGTATAAATCGAATGGGGCTATATTGTCAATCTTTTCTCAGAAGAGCAGCTGGTGGATTAGAATTATCTGCTGTTGGACTGGAGATAGCTCCTTACCACCAGGTCCCTAAAGTTCATTGAACACTTTTATTTACAGGATGAGCCCTAATTGAATTGTTCTATATTTTATCAATATATATAATACTTTTATTTTCGATACTAGAACTTTAGATAACACAAATGAAATGTAGTGGAGTAAAATAGCCTCCTGTGGGGCCAGCACACTAAACAAATTTGCTTGATTATTAACCAATCATGTCACTTTCTAATACTTTTAATGACATTTTTGTTGTTTTTTTCATCATCATTTCATTCTTTTAAAAATGTTTTCTTTTATATTGGTTTGCATACAAAGGTCATATACATTGTGCTTCACACTTTCCTTCATTCACCTTACATTTCATACAATCATTCCCGTACGTTTATGTTTTATAAACTTAATTCCCATTGAATTATGCCAACTATTACCCATCTTTTCAGATCCCCTGCCGTATCTTTCCCATTTCTTTTATACCTTGCTCCACCCACCAAATTGTGTGATCCTATGATTTCCTCTCCTGCCCACCCTTACCCCTCTGCTCTGACCCTTCTCTACCCCTCTGCTCCGACCCTTCCCCGTGTGTATCTCCATACATGTTTTATTAGTTGTCCTATTTTTGCTAAAAAATGGTCTTATGCAGTATTTTTCCTTATGAAATTGATTAGTTCACTCAACATAACACTCTCCAGTCTCTCCCAAGTTATGTAGTAATTTTTTAAAATCACTGTTCTTGAGTACTCTGTAGTATTCCATTGTGTGAATACACCAAAATACCCCAATCCATTGGATTGTGGTTGGACATTGGGCTGTTTCCCATCTTGTGATGGTGAATAATGCTGCTGTGAACATTGATGTACAAATCTCTGTATCTCAGTTCTAATTTTCTTGGGGTATATTCCTAGCAGTAAAATAAGAATAACTAGGTCATATGGAATTTCTATGTTCAGCTTTTTGAGAAAACACCAAATTTCTTTCCAAACTGGTTGTAACATTTTACAATCCCACCAATAAATAGTGTATGAGAGTTCTTATCTCTTCTCATCCTCTCCAACATTTGTTGCTTGCTGTCTTGTTACATTTTGTTACTGGAATGAAATGATATCTCATTGTGGTTTTGATTCGCATCTCTCTCTCTCTTAATGTTATTGATTTTAAATATGTCTTCATGTGTCTAATGGCCATCAGATGTCTTCCTCTGTGAAAAGTCTTTCCATGTCTTTTGCCCATTTTGTAATTGGATTATCAGTCTTTATCTTGTGGAGGACCTGCTGTTGTTGTTGTTGTTGTTATGTGCCATCGAGTCGCTTGCGACTCATAGCGACCCTATGTACAAGAGCCCTAAACACCATTCTATCCTGTGCCAACCTCACCCTCTCAAACACACTCATTCCCACCACTCCACTCACAGAATTGATCCATCTCACTGAGGTCTTCCTCTCCTGAGAAAGAAGAGAATACCAGAAGAATGTCTATCTATGTTTCATTGATTATGCAAAGGCGTTTGACTGTGTGGATTATAACAAACTGTGGCTGACTCTTAGAAGAATGGGAATCCCAGAACATTTAATCATGCTAATGCGAAACCTATACTTGGACCAAGAGGCAGTCATCAGAACATAGCAGGGAGACACTGGGTGGAGGACCTGTAGTGTTCCATAAACTTCTGTTATGAAGTCCTTTTCTGAAACAGTATGTATGGTCAAATGTTTTGAGTTTGTTTGTTTTTTGGGTTCCCCCCCCCCAATCAGTAGGTTTTCTTTTCACCCTGTTGGAAATAGTTTTTGTTGCGCACAGGAATTTAATCTTTAAAAGGTCCTATTCATCAATTTTATTCTGTCCTCGTTGAATATTTTTTGGCTAGTATTTGTCAGTCTCTTTATATCGTAGGCTTGACCTTCTAAGCTTGGTCCCATTTTGTCTTTTATGATCTTTATGGTTTGGGGCTTTATGCCTAGGTCTCTGATCCATCTTGAGTTGATTTTTTAATATGGTGTGAAATGTGGATCCTTTCTCAACACTAAGGTTGTCATTTCCTCATTTGAGAAGTTTTGTTTCCTTGTTCACTATCAGTTGACCATAGGTAGATGAGTTAATTTCTGGGTTCTCAATACTGTTCCATTGGTATATGTCATTGTACCACTACCATGTTGGTTTGGTTATTATAGATGTATAGTAGGTTCTGATATTAGGGACTGTTTTGCTGCCCACTTCATTCGTGTTTTCCAGAAGTCCTTTGCTTACTGGAAATCTCTTTCTTCTCCAAATAAATGTGCCAATTGCCTTTTCTATCTCTTTGAAAAAATGAATTTGGTATCTGAATTGCAATTTCATTAACATATAGATTGCTTTTGTTAGGATTGTCATTTTCACTATATTGAGAATATATTTCTATTTATTAATGCTTTTATTGTTTCTAAAGAAGTGTTTCTTTTTAGTTTTCTTTGTAAAGAGCATTAGAGTCTCTAGTTAGTTAAACAATAACATACTATGACAGGTTTGGAAGCAGAAATAGCATCCACATCCTAAAAATCATGCCTCTGGAAACTCTATGAACTTTGATAAATGTTGAGAGTTGTAGAAGGGCTTCAAGCCGTTTGTTCATAGGGTCACTATGAGTCATGCTCGACTCAAATTAAATCAACAGCAACAACAGTTTTATTCCTAAGTATTTCAATTTATAGGTTGAGGTTTTCAATGGTATTGTTTCTTATTTTCTTTCTCTGTTTTCTTTGTTACTATAGAGGAGTCCCACGGTCTTTTTTTTTTTAATATTGATCTTGTATCCTGCCACTCTACTGTATTGGTCTACAAGCGCTAACAGTTGGGTTTTGGGGTTTTTTTGTTTGTTTGTTTTTGGTTGTTGTTGTTGAGTCTTTAGGGTTTTCTGTGTACACCATAATCATCTGAATATATTTATACTTTAATCACTTCTTTGGCAATTTGGATTCCTTTTATTTCCTTCTGTTGTCGTATTGCCTTAGCAAGTACTTCCAATACAATATGGAATAAAAGGAGTCAAAGTGGTTATTCACTGAGAATGCTTTTAATCTTTCTCTATTGAAAATTGTTTTGACTCTTAGGTTTGCACATATACTTTTCACAATGTTGTGTAAATACCTTTTGATTCCTATTTTGCTGAGTGTTTTAATGAGGAAGTGGTTTTAGATTTTGTCAAAGACTTTTTCTGTGTTAATTGCTAGGATCCTGTGGTTCTTATTTAATTTTTTTTGTTAATGTGATAAATTTTGATTGTTTTTCTTATGTTGAACCATTCTTGCATAGCTGTTATGAGTTCCACTTGGTCATACTAATTTTTTTTTTTAATGTGCTATTGGATTCTACTAGCCAAGATTTTGTTAAAAATTTTTTAATCTGTATTCATAAAAGATATTGATCTGTAATTTTCTTTTTTGGTAATGTCTTTGACTGGTTTTGGCATCAGGGTTATGCTTGTTTCATATAACGACTTTTGGAGTGTTCCTTCTTTTTCCATGTTTCTAAAATAATCTAAGTAGAATTGGTGATAGATCTCTAAATGTTGGATAAAATTCTGTTATGAAGCCATCTGGTCCAGGACTTTTTTTGGGGGGTGGGAGAGTCTTTTTGTGACCTTCTCAATTTCTTTTGATGGGTCTATTCAAGTGTTCTACATCTGTCTATGTCTATCTTGGTAGGACTTTAGTTTCAAAAATTTGTCCGTTTCTTCTAAGTTTTCAAATTTATCAGAGTATGCTGTGGTTGTTATTATATGACATTGTGTCTACTATGATTCATAGCACAGTAACTCTGAATACTACTCTATCCTGAGCCAATCTCACTGTCTTTGACACACCTACCCTCATTATCCCATCTGGGGTCTTCCTCTCCTGTGCTGTCCTTCAACCTTTACAAGCACAATATTCTTTTCCAAAGCCTGGTCCCTCCTCACTACATACTCAAAGTACGAGACTAAACCTCAAAATTCTCACTTCTAAAGAGCAACTTGGTTTTACCTCTCCCTAAGACATTTTGTAGTTCTCTGGAAGTTTGTGATATGTATGTTCAATACTCTTCCCCAGCACCACAATTCAAAGATACCAATGCTCCTTCTCTCATCCTTGACCACCGTCAAGCTTTCTGACATATAACAAGTAATTGCAAATACTATGGCTCATATCAGGCACACCTTAGCCTCTAGACTGATATCCTTGCTCTTCAGCACTCTGGAGTGGTCCCTGACCGCAGGTTTGTGTTGTTTTGTCTCGTGTGTGTTTTTTTTTAAGATTTTATTTATTTTCTTGTTTTGTACCGTCGAATCAGATCCAGCTGGCATAGGAGGAAGTTGCCCCTCCTTCTCCAGTGGAGCATCTGGTGGATTTGAACTGCATGCCTTTGGTATTGCAGTACAATTGCTTGCCACTAGGCCACCAGAGCTCCAGCAGGGTTGTGTGTGTGTGTGTGTGTGTGTGTGTGTGTGTGTGTGTGTGTGTTTAAATGCAATTTGTCTTTTGATTTCCTGACTGCTGGTGCCAAGAGTATTGATTGTGGAACTGAGCAAGCTGAAATTGTTAACAATTTCCAATCTCTTCTCAATCTGTCATGATGCTGTCAGTTGGCCCAGTGGGAGACTCTTCTTTTTCTTGTTTCAATCATTATTGCAAGCTACAGTCCTTGACTCTGCAGCAAATGCTTCCGGTCCTGCTCAGTTTCAGCAAAGAAAGTTTTGTCATCTGCATAACACGGGATGAGTCTTTTTCCAATCCTGATGCCACATTCTTCCTCATAAAGTCCAGCCTCTTGAATGATCTGTTCTAAATACAGATTGAAAATGTATAGAGACAGGACAAATCCCTGACACTCTCCTTTCCTGATTTGGAACTGTGCAGTGTTTCCTTTCTATGGTCTGCTGAGTGACTTGTGGTACATGTATAGGTTTCTCATGAGCACAATCAGGTGTTCTGGGATTCCCATTCTTCTCAAGGCTAGTCATTATTTGTGTGATCCCCACAGTCAAATGCCATTGTGTAGTCAATGAAACACAGGTAGACACAGGTACTCTTTGCTTTTGGCCATATCTATCTGACATTGGCAATAATGTTCCTAGTGCCATAGCCTCTTCTAAACCTAACTTGTATTTCCTGTAGTTCTCTATGAATGTAGTTTTGCAGTTGCTTTTGCATGATTATGCAGGATTTTGTTTGGGTGTGACATTTGTGATATCATTCTTTAATTTCAAACACTGTTGGATCACCTTTTTTAAGGTGTAGGAATAAACATGGATCTCTTTCAGGCAATTGGCCAGGAAGTTATCCCTCAGATTTCTTGGCATAGCCTGATGAGCACTTTCAGAGATCCATCTGTCTGTTGAAATATTATATTTCTTCAATTCCTGGGGCCTAGTTTTTGTCAACTCCTTCAGAGCAACTTGACCTTCGTCCTTTATCACCAATGTCTCTTGAACATAAATTTTTTTTCATAAAATACTTCTGTGTTGGCCAGTTCTTTTTGGCACTTCTCTGTACTTTTCTGTGTACTTCTTCCTCTTCCTTTGATACTTTCTGGATCATTCAATACTCTGCCCATAACATCCTTAAGCATTGCAATTCAAGGTTTGAATTTGTTCTTTAGTTCCTTCAGCTTAGGAAATGCTGAGCACATTTGACTCTTTTGATTTTCTGACTATAGCTCTTTGCTGATTTTATTATAATACGTTACTTTATCTTCCCTAACTGCCCTTTAAAATCTTCTGTTCAGCTCCTTAGCTTTTTTATTCCCCCCCCCCCTTTGCTTTGGCTTCTTTGTGCTCTGTTACAATATCTAAAGTCTCTTCCTACATCCATCTTGATCTTTTCTTCCTCCTTCATTTTAATAATGACTTTTTGCATTCTTTCTGGATAATATTCTTTATATCTCCCACAGCTCATCTGGCCACAAATCTATGTCCAAGGCCACATATCAGTTCCTAAGATGGTTTTTTAATTTAGATAGGATAGACTCATGGTCAAATTTTGGTTCTTGTAAATTTTATTTAATTTTCTTTAGCTTCAGTTTGAACTTGCATATGAGTAGTTGATGGTCTGTTCCACAATTAGTACACAGCCTGGTTTTCACAGGAGATAGTGAGCTTCTCCAATAATTCTTTCCACAGATATAGCCAATCTGCTTTATGTGCAGATCATCAAGTGAGGTCCATGTATGTAGTTCCTGTTTGTTTCTTATAAAAGATATTTGCAATGAGTAAATCATTGACTATACAAAATTCTATCATTTTTTCTCCAGCCTCATTTATGTTTCTAAGACCTTTTCTCCCAAGTACTTCTTCTCCATTCCCAACTTTTGCATTCCAGTCACTCAGTATTATTAGTGCATACTGGTTGCATGTTCAATCTGACTGCAAAGTAAGTAAAAGTAATCCATTTTCTTCTCTTTGGCTGTGGTTGTTGGTGTATATATCTGAATGATGGTAGTATTGACAGGTGTTCATTGTACACGTATGAATATTATCCTGTCTCTCACAACATTGCAAGATGGATCTAGACATGGTCTTTTTAATTATGACTGCCACCCCATTACTTTTCATTATCTTCTGATATGGTCGATTTTATTTCATCTGGTTCTGGTGTGATGTCACCTTTATTATTTCTTAATGAAGTTCTTTTTGTCTTCTTTCCCCCCCCCCTTTTACTTTTGTTAAATTTGCCAATGGTTTGTCAAATTTATTGACCCTTTAGAAAAACCAGCTCCTGGTCTTGTTGATCATTTCAATTGTTTTCTATCTTCTATCTCACTGATTACAGCTCTTGTCCTCATAATTTCCTTTCTTCTAAAGGCTGTGAGGGTTTTCTTATTCTATTTAGTGTAGGTATATTGTTTATTAGTGTAGGTGTGTTGTTTTAGATCATTGGTTTTTCTTCTTTTTATTTGTGTGCCTGTTGCTATGAATTGCCCCCTGAGAACTGCCTTAACTGCAACCCAGAGGTTTTGGAATGTTGGGGTTATTTATTTATTTATTTATTTTGTATGTTGTATTTTCATTTTCATCTGTTTCAAGAAGGTTGTTTGTTTTTGTAAATTTCTGCTATAACCAAGTTGTCTTCCAGCAGGGTATTATTTATCATCAATATTTTAGTGGTTTTAGAAGTTTTATCCTCCTGTTGTTAATTTTCAGTTTTATGGCATTGTGATCTGACAAGATACTTTGTATTATTTCAATGCTTTTGAATTTGTTGAGGCTTGTTTTTCTTATTAATATATGATCAATGCTGGAAAATGTGCTATGTGCATTTGAGAAGAAAGTAAATTGACTTTTAGTTGGATTCAGTATCGTTAATTTCTTTTGAGTTGACCTACCCTTTGAACATTGTTTCTTTAAGATATTTTTGTAAGTTTATATTTATCATCCTTGTCTGTGGATTGGATTTCAGGTTAACGATAACCTTCTCTTTAATATTCTATTTTTTAGTGGAAATACTTGAGTTAATGAAACACTCTATTAGGCTGAGACTTGGCTAAAATTATTTAGAAAATAAATAGAATTTACAGTGAATGTATAAACTCTTAATAATTTAGAGCTTTTTAAAACATCTGACCTAAGTTCAAAAAACGTTCTTGCTATAAAAATCGAATGAAAGGAATCCAAATCTTGATTGATGTTATTTTTCCTCAAATGTTAGCAAGGGCTGGGTATACCATCATGGATAAAGAATTCTAAACTTTTTTAAGCTGCAACTTTAGGGTGTTGGACTTTGTAGATTTATTATACTGTAAGATTTCTTTTTGCAATATTAATAGCTACAACAGATTGCCGTCTTCCCACAGCAGGGACTTTGGCACCAAAAAGAACTTTGATGGCAGATGTACTCTCACCTCTCCCACTTTTGTTCCACTTATTTAATGAAAAAGTTCTAGGATTCAAAATTAAAGCAGCAATGGATTTTGAAGAATAGACTTCTTGCCAGCTGCTTAGCAACAACTGACCAAAAACTCACTAGAAGTAACAAAAAAAATTAATATTTTTATTATTCAAAAAATGGTGATTTGTTGCTAAGCAACTGGCATAAGTATTTTTATTTAAAACTTGTTGCTTCTTTAATACTTGTTGTTAAGTGCTGTCGAGTAGGCGACTCATATGACCCTATGAATGAAAGACCTGAACACTTGTATAACTTTCATCTTTACTCTAGGTTCATAGGGTTTCCAGAGGCAAGCTATTTTGGAAGTGGATGCCACTCCTTCCTCTAAGCTTGTTTTAATCTGGGAGCTTCACCAAACACTGTCCACCATGGGTAACCATTCTCGCATTTGACACAACAGTGTCGCAATGTTCAGCTTCACAGTAGCATGAGTTACCTCTCCATAGCAAGTGGATAGACTAGGACTATATGACCTAGAAGAATGTTTGACCAAAACCAAAAAACAGGCCTGAGGGCCACGGATTAGTGCCTAACTTTTGGCTTAGCATAACTTTCTGTCCACTAGGCCAACTGATCTCTCTCTAAGTAAACCACTAGCTGCTCTGCTGAAGAAGGATGGGCCATCTCCTTGCTTGTGATTTGCTATCTTTGAGAACTTTAAATTGAGCTATGGATTGATTATGACTTCACAGCACACAAAACAAAAACAAACAAACAAACAAAAAACAACAACAGTAAATACTACTACTCCTTACCTGATAATTTGTCATAATGCGGTAACTTGTATGTGTCTGTAATTCTAGAAGCTACACCACCTGAATCTCAAGTACTAGCCAGGGTCATTCAAGGTGGACAAACTTCACTGGAACCTCCAGACTAAGACCCACCAAGAAGGTGGACTTGATGGTCTCCTTTTCAAAAACGGCCCATGAAAAAAACTAGAAATGGTGGCACATGATGGAATATTAACAGCTTAGATTAAAAGTAAACAAAAAATTATGAATTTATGTAATGTGAAAATGAACAAATATGCAATCTAGATGCATTGATAGTAACAAGTGATGTTGTTTTGGTTTTTATGTGTCATTGAGTTGCCTGTAACTCAAAGTGACTCTATGTTCAACAGCTCTGAAACCCG
>NW_006399903.1:1562421-1563431 GCF_000299155.1 Elephantulus edwardii | reverse complement strand
GCCTCCAAGGAGAAACTTGGTTTCACACTTTCCAAGACAGACATATTTGTTTTCTTGGTGGTCCATGGACGTTCAATACTCCCCTCCAGCATCACAACTCAAAGGCATCAATTCTTCTGTCATCTGTAGTAATTGTCCAACTCTCTGATGCATAGCAAGTAATTGTGAAGACCATATTACAAGTAGTAGGAATGTGCAAATTGGAAAAAAAGAAGAATCACTAACCAGAAAATTTTTCCTTGTTGGTTGAAAGACCCTAGAATATTATATGACAGTTTTTCAAGATCAATGGCTTACTCATTGCAAATACTCATTTTCATTGACTGATATTAAGCAGGCCAAGAACTGATACAATAGACAAATTAGACTTTGAAGTGATAAAACCAGATGGCTTTTTTGAAGTACATATTATGGGAATTTCAGTATATAACCAGGAGGAAAGAGAGTCGAGTCTCTTCTACAGGAACTCCTGTAGAAGTGCATCATGCTTAGGCAAGTAGAGGGTAGGAAAAAAGAGGGATGACCTCACGGAGATACTTTGACTCGATTATTGTGTCAATGAATTAAAACAAAGCATAGTATCATTGATTTCACAAGCAAACACGATTCTATTGAAGATTATCCAAAAACGACTGGAACAGCACATCAGCAGAGAACTGTCAGAAGTCCAGGCTGGGTTTAGAAAGGGTCGTGGTACAAGGGATATTATAGCTAATGTTAGATGGACTTAGCTGGAAGCAGGGAATACCAGGAGAATGTCTGTCTGTGTTTCATCGATTATGCAAAGGCCTTTGACTGTGTGGATCATAACAAAGTGTGGCTGACTCTGAGAAGAATGGGAATCCCAGAACACTTCATAGTGCTAATGTGAAACCCATACTTGGACCAAGAGGCAGTTGTCAGAACAGAGCAAGGAGACACTACATGGTTCAAGATTAAAAAAAAAGGGATCTGTCAGGGATGTATTTTGTCTCTGTACCTTTTCAATCTGTATGCAAAACAGATCATCG
>NW_006399903.1:1558239-1560049 GCF_000299155.1 Elephantulus edwardii | reverse complement strand
GGGTGTGTCAGAGGCGGTGAGGTTGGCGCAGGATAGAGCAGGGTTTAGGGCTGTTGTGCATAGGGTCGCTATGAGTCGGAAACGACTCAACGGCACATAACAACAACAACAACAACAAGACACTATACAGCAAATATTGTCATCACTGCCATTCCAATTCTAGGTGGTCTCTTCTGGGTCAGAATTGCATTTTCTATGGTTTTCATGGTTAATTTTTCAGATCTTCATCACCAGTTTTCTTCTGAGATATTTCTGATTGGACTTAAATTTACAACCTTTTGGTTAGCTGTTGAACATTTTAACTGTCTGTACCAAATATCAAATAGTATATGTTAATATTCTACTCAAAGAGATCAATTAAAGAGCCTTTGTTGAGACATAGTAGAGTTACAGATAAGCTAAGGTGAAAGAGTAAATACTATTGAGTTGTTAAAAAACTGGCAGAATGGAAAGCCTTAAGGAAAAAGCTTCGTTTTTGTTAAGAGCCATCAAGTAGAGTATGACTCTTGATCCTATGAACAACATTTCTGAACCTTGTCCTATCCTGTGCCATCATCACAATCTTTGACACACTCAAGCCTATTGCTGCAGACACTGTGTCAGTCCATCTGGTTAAGGGTCTTCCTCTCTTATGCCATCCCTCCACCCTTCCAAGAATGATACCCCTCTCCAAATAATAGCTTCTCCTAGCAACATGTCTAATCTGTGGCTCTCAAGCATGGTTTTATTTGTTTTTGGTCAAACATTTTTCTAACTGGAATAGCACAAGTCTGTCCATTTGCTGTAGGTACAGAGGTAACTCATGGTTGCTGTGATGCTAATCACTGTCACACTGATGTGTCAAATGTGATAATGGTTACCCCTTGTGGACAGTGTTTGGTTGAGCTCCCCTGTTAAAACAAGCTTGGAAGCAGTAGTGGCATCCACTTCCGAAACAGCTTGCCTCAGAAACTCTATGAACTTGGAGAAATGATGAAAGTTATATAGAAGTTCAGGTCTTTTGTTCATAGGGTCACTATGAGTCGTCTATGACTTGAAAGCACTTTACAACAACAACAGAAATATGTACAAGAGTATGTGAGATAAAACTTTAACATCTTTGCTTTCCAGAAGCATGCTGGGTGCACACTGAGTGCAAGGGTGAAAAAGAAGGAAACAGTATTACTGAGTCCTGTATGAACTGAAGCTGGGATAAAACTTTACTATCAAAAGGAAATAGCTACCTTCAGAACCACTATTGTACCAAAACAAGTAAGAAACAGTTAAAAAAAATCCCTAAATCCTTCCTACTTTCACTTTCCTTCTCTTGTTGGTGTTGATGCTTCTTAATGTCCAAGACAGCCAGGGAACCAAATATGGTTTTGAAGCAAGGATGGCAGGACTTTGTCTCACATATTTTGGACACTTTATCATAGAGAATCAGCTCTTGGAGAAGGCCATCATGGTTGCTAAAGCAGAAGGTCAGAAGACCTTTAAGACGTGGATTTAAGTTGGGGGAAAACGGAAAAAAGAGAGGATAAATAATGAACACTGCACTGGAACAGATTAAGGAAGAACTGTGTAAAATTAATATATGATTAGGCATCATCTGTGACAACAGTCCAGAATAAGAGGTGCGTAGCACAGTGGACAGGGATGGCATGGGGTGAGGGGAAGAAATTAAGCAACAAATGAATGATTTTTTTTTAAATGAACTAGCAGGGGTGGGGCTAGAGAGAAAAGTGTGTACTAATGAATGAAAATCCAACTTTTCTGTAAACATTAATTAAAATCACAATAAATGGATTCAACAATTGGTTCAAATGCAACA
>NW_006399903.1:1552447-1557014 GCF_000299155.1 Elephantulus edwardii | reverse complement strand
ATCCATCTAACATTGGCTACAATATCCCTAGTACCACGACCCCTTCTAAACCCAGCCTGACTCAATAACATTTAAAATATTTTGTGCTCAGTTCTGCAACTAGAATATTGAAGGCACATGGATAATTGTAATTGTTGAAGCTTAATAATATGAATTATTAAAGAGTAATCTTTATACATAATGACTGTGTCCAAAGGAGAGAAGAGACAACAGCTCTTTTACAGTACTATGTTTTTGATGTTGGGTGTCGGTAGGTAGGTCGAATATGACTCATAATGACCCTTTGAGCAACAGATCTGAACCCTGTCCTATCCTGTGCCATCCTCACAATGGCTAACTCCCTCAAGCCCATTGCTGCAGTCACCATGTCAATCCACCTAGTTGAGGGTCTTCTTCTCCTTCACTGTCTCTTCACCCTCTCAAGTATGATGTCTGTCTCCATGGCATAACCTCTCCTACTAACGTGCCCAAAGTATGTGGCATGAAGCTTCATCATCTTTGCCTCCAAGGAGCACTCTTGCCATGCCTTCTGCAAGACGTATCTCTTTGTTCTATTGGCACTCAATAGCACAGTCATCACTCTTTTCCAACATCACAAATCAAAAGCACTAATTCTTCTTTCATCCTTAGTGCACTTTATTGTTGTTGTGAAGTGCCATCGAGTAGCTGCTCAATCCTGTGCCAACATTATTGTCTCTGATACACTTATCCCATTAACCCAGTCACTGAGCCAATCCAATCACCAGTGTCTGCTTACAACTCTTCTCTCTCTGTTGTGTTTCCATATTTGAGGGCTCAGCCTCAGTTGCCATATCTGCTAGTCGACTCTAGGGGTGCTCTTTATACTTAGGGTTATGGAAGGCTTGTTATTTTGGAAGTGGGTAGCCAATCCTTCTTCCTAGTCTGTCTTAATCTGAATGCTCATTTTTAGAATAGTATCTGTAAGACAAGCATTTTACAGATGAAGGACTCTGTGAAGCTAATAAAAAGGTAATAAAACTATGTGGGGAAAAAAGTAGCTATGTGCTTGTTTTTTCTGGGAAAGTGCACACGTTCACAGGATTTCAAGTGTCACACATCTTCACATTGAACAAAGATGACAGGAAAATACCAAAATGAATTTTACTTTGAAGGTGATGGAGAGTTTTGAAGCACACCTAGTTTATCACAGTAGAGGAATCTCCTAGACAAAGAATGAAAGGCAACTGTCAGGGAAAAGGAAAACAATTGATAAGTTTGAGCTATCCAGAGCATAAATAAAGAGAAAAATAAAGTAAAACAAGGTAACTAGAGTAATTTGGGAAAATAGGACACAAAACATGCAATGAGAAAACTGCAATAAAACATAATGTAACAACCCAAGGATAGATATTCAACTTCCTCTGCTATAATTTTTCCTTTCTTCTCCCCCCTTTCCCTTTCCCTCTCCTTCCTTCCCCTTCCTTTCTCTCTCTTTCTCTCCTCTCAAAAACAAAGAGGATTTCAGTGAAAGAATGAAATTATAAAATAGGGTAGTGAGTTTAAAACGTAGATAGGGAGAAAGGCAAAACAGAGAAAACTGATAATCAGAAAGCTAAGAGATGGTCTAGAGAATTTCTCAGATATATTGAGCAAGAGGAAAGAGCAGTGTTCTTTGGAAGACGATAGCAGACTGAGGAGGAACTCAGATTTTTCTCCTTCTGATTCTTGCCTTATTTTGGTTTTTTAATTCTCTTATAGTTTGATTTAAGCATTAGAGACTAAATGGAATAGAATTATAACTGCTGAATTTCACAGAGATAGCACCAACAGCCAAAAAGGCCCAGTGTGAAGGGAAAACATCTCTTGGACCAGAAGTTGGGAATCATGGTGAGCTATGAGTGAATGAATACAGGCAGGATTGCTATCATTGAAAGGCTGAATGTTGTTGTTTTGTGAGGTTCTGTCCAGTCAAGTAGGACATACAGTCACCCATGAACTACAGAGCTGAACGCTGTTCTATCTTGTGCCATCCACACAGTCTCTGACACACAAGAGCCCATTGCTGCAGTCATTGTGTCAATCCACTTGGTTGAGAGTCTTCCTTTGCTGTCCCTCCACCTTTTCAAGCATAAGGTCCTTCTCCAAAGAATAACTTCTTGCAACATTCTTAAAGTATGTGAGATGAAGCTTCATCACTTTGCCTCCAAAGAGCACTCTGGGTGCACCCTTTCCAAGACTTATTTATTTGATCTTTTGGCAGTTTATGAGATACTCAGCACTCTTATCCAACACTGAAATTTTAAGGTGTCAAATCTTTTTCTATCATCCTTAGTCATTGCCTTGCTCTCAGATGTGTAATAAGTGACTGAAAAGACCATGATCTGCATCAGGTGCACCTTAGTCCTCAAACTGACATTGTTGTTCTGTGCCTCCAAGTTGCCTGCAAACCATTGTGACCCTATGTTCAGCAGCTCTGAAGCCTACCCTGTCCTGAGCTAGTCTCCGATTCTGGCAAACCAACCTCCATTGCTCCACTTACTGTATCAATCCATCTCATTTGGGGTCTTCTTCTCCTGCTCCATTCCTCCAGCCTTCCAAGCATGATATCCTTCTCCAAGGATCAGTCCTTCCTGTCCATGTGCCTAAATTATTTGAGACAGAGCTTCAAAATCCTAGCCTCCAAGGAAAAACTTGATTTCATCCTCTCCAAGAGAGATCTATTTGTTTTCTTGTTAGTCCATGATGAGTTCAAGACCCATCTCCAGCACCACAACTCCAAGCCATCAATTCTTTTCTCTCTAGTCATTCAGTTCTCTGATGCATAGCAAGTAATTGAGAAGACCATAGCTTGGATCAGGTGACCCTTAGTCTCTAGATTGACATTGTTGTTTTTCAGTACTCTGGAGAGGTCCCTGACAACAGATTTTCTCAATGCAATTTGTCTTTTGATTTCCTGACTGCTGGTGCCAACAGCATTGATTGTGGAGCTGAGCAAGCTGTAATTGTTAACAACTTCAACCTCTTCTCCGTCTATCAAGGCACTGCCAATTGGCCCAGTGGTGAGAATCTTAGTCTTCTTAATGTTGAACTTCAATGTATATTGAAGACTACAGTCCTTGACCTTTTGCCGCAAGAGCTTCAGTTCCTCCTCACTTTCAGCAAGCAAGGTTGTGTCATCTGAACAGTTATATTTCTATAAAGGAAGTGTCTTTCACCCACTCAATAAAATCTTTGCCTGTCAGAGATTGTTCTAAAACTAAACATCCAAATAAAACAGACTAGGAAGGATTGGGCATGTACCTCTGAAACGTATCAGGCCGTTGAAAATCCTATGTACATTAGAGCACATTTAGACTAATAGATAAGGCAACTGATCCTAAGCCCTCAAATTTGGAAACATAAACCAACATTATTTATCCTCAATAATTTGAAGAGGTCTGTGAGCATAGATTTTCCCAGTGCAATACACCTCCTATTTTCCAGACTGCTAATAACAAGTGTACTGTTTGTGGGTCACAGAAAAATGAAGTCCTTGCCAGTTTCAATCTTCCCTCTTTATATGGCTAAGATTTTGTTTTCTTGAGGTACAGATGCAATCCATATTGAAGGCTGTAGGCTTTGATCTTCTGTAGCTAGTGTTTCAAGTCCTTTTCACATTCAGTAAGCAAGGTTGTGTCATCTGCATAACAAAGCCATTTTTTATGATTATCAGCCATATTTTTCTTACATGTGATGTTAATGATATTGCTTGATAATTTCAACATTATATTGGATCACCTTTCTTGAGAATAGGAACAAATATAATTTCTTCCAGTCACCAACTAGGCAACTTTCTTCCAAATTTTCTGGCACAGTTGCATCTGTCATTTGAAGCATTTCTATTTTTATACCATCAATTCCTGGGGTCTTATTTCAGTGAAGTTTTGACTTCTTCCTCTGGTACTATTTGCTTCTGATCATACAGTATTTCCTGAATTATGAGACTGAGCTAGTTTAAACAGCATAATGCTCTCCAGTCTCTTCCAAGTTATGCAGTAATTTTTGAAAATATTGTTCCTGAGTGCTGTGTAGTATTCCATCATGTGAAGATACCTCAATTTCTTAATCCATCCTATTGTGGCTTGACATTTGGGCTGTTTTTATGCATTTGCAATTATAAATAATGCCGCTCTGAACATTCATCTACAAAGATCCGTTTGTGTCACTATTCTATCTTCCTAGGGCGTGTTCCTAGCAGTGGAATATCCATGCTGCCTTTTTTCTGTTTAGTTCTTTTATTTTAGCATCTCTTCACTTTGTTTTGGCATCTCAATGCTCTAGTGAAAGTGTCAGGGTCTCTCCTGACATCCTTTTTGGGTTTTTCCCTCTCCTCTGTTTTTGTAATGATCTTTTACTTTCTTCATGGATGCCATAATTAATGAGCTCCCACATCTCATCTGGTCTTTAATCATTGTGTTCAATATTTCAAACCTACTCTTAAGATGCCTTGGAGCTGTGGTGCTGGAGAAGAGTATTGAATGTACCATGGACTGCCAAGAAAACAAACAGATTCATCCTAGAGAGAGTTAAACCAGGCTACTCCTTGGAGGCAAGGGTTCTGGGGCTT
>NW_006399903.1:1547689-1552264 GCF_000299155.1 Elephantulus edwardii | reverse complement strand
GTTTAGGGCTGTTGTACATAGGGTCGCTATGAGTCGCAAACGACTCGACGGCACATAACAACAACACTCTTAAGATGATTTTTAGTTCAGGTGGGATAAACTCTAGTCTCCTGCTTGACTTTTGGTTCTCATGGAATTGTTTCAATTTTTGTTCAGCTTGAATTTGAACTTCTTCATGAGTAGTTGATGGTCTCTACAGTCAGCACCTAGTCTGGTTTTGACTGCTCTTCCACAGACGCAGTTAATCTTATTCCTACGCAGCCCAGTTGGTGTTGTCCATGTGTGAAGCTGGCATTCATGTGTTGTTTTTCTTTAAATATTCCTTATGATAAATAAACCATTGAAAAGACAAAATGCAGTCATTGTATTTTTGACCTGATTTCCATCACCAAGTCTGTACTTCCCTCTCAACTACTCTTCATTTTTCATTGTTTCCAACTTTTGCATTTCAATCATCCAATTATCATTAATGCATCTTTATTGCATGTTTGATCAATTTAAGACTGCAAAATTTAGTAAAAATCTTCAATTTCCTCCTCTTTGGCTTTAGCTGTTGATGCATGTGTTTGGGTAATTGCCACATTAACAAATCTTCCATGTATGTGGGTGGATAATATCCTAGCACAACATTACATTTGCCTTTGGTTCCAGGGTCTTCAAGAAAATGGAAAATTAATTTTGTGAGTTTCACGTGAAAAAAAAAGAGTGAAAGAAAACTTTTAAATATGTGAGTGGCTTCAAATGTTGTGATCATTTTGTCATATAAAATTAGTGAAGAATTTTACTTGACTAATAATGTGAGAACAGTAACCACATCTTCAGCATATGTGGGTTTAGACATATTATTCACAGGTAGCATATGTCGTGGAAGACTTTGAAAAAGAAAGATTTTAAAATTTGTGTTAGAATTTAAGATAATTAAGAATTTACTTCGAACATTCAAACACTCTCATTTTTTCCCCTAGTTACAGTATAAGGAGATTTGTTGTAATTATAGTCTGGTGCTGTTGCAGAAGAAAGAGAAAAATCATAGACCACTTTTTCCTATGAAATAAAGGAAACATCTAGAAAGTGTATAAGTGTATGAGCTATTTTATGTGCCAAACAGTAATAACAAATGTAAGTTGAAATAAAATATTGAAAGCTACTTTTGCCCTCTGGCAATGAAGGACTTTGCAATGCATTTCAATAAGGTACTTAACTTTCCATTTGACAACGGGAAGGGAACCTCTTTTCCTGTGTGTGAAAATGTTACCATTGTTCTTCAGAAGTTGCATTATGGATTTGATATTTGAGTCAAGGGAATCTGAGGGAACCCATACCAAGAACCTAAAAACCTTTTATTATTTCTTGGTGATATTAAGAGTAAATTTGCAATCAGCATTTAAACTCAGTTTAAGAATGGAAAAATAAAACCTAAAGTCACTTCATTTATCTTTATATAAAGTCACTTCATTTATCTCTATACCTATTCAAAATATATGCAGAGCAAATAATTTGAGAAGCTGTATATTATGAAGAAGAATGTGACAACAGGATCAGAGGAAGACTCATAAACAGCCTGTATTATGTAGAAGACTCAATCTTGCTTGCTGAAACTGAGGAAGATTTGAATTGCCTACTGCAGAAGAAAATCAAGGACTAAAACCTTCAATATGGATTACATTTCAAGATCAAGAAGTTAAAAATTCTCACCACTGGGCCAATAACCAACACGGAGAAAAATTGATGTAGTCAACCATTTCATCTTACGTGTATCCAAATCAACACCCGAGGTACCAGTAATCAGGAGCACAGGAGATATAGAGCATAGGGAAAATCTGCTGTGATAGACCACTCCAAGGTTCTGATGAGCAATGATGTCAGTTTAAAGACTAAAGTGTGCTCAATTCAAGACATAGTCTTCCTTTTTTAATTGCTATTTTATTTTATATTGGTTTGCTCACAAAATTTGTGTACATTGTGTTTCACACTTTTTTTCATTAATATTTGGAAGTAGGAGTGGCATCCCCTTCCTAGACAACATGCCCCTGGAAACTCTATGAACTTTGAGAAATGGCGATAGTTATACAAAGGCTTCAGGTCTTTTGTTCATAAGGTCACTGTGAGTTGTGCTTAACTCAATGGCAATTAACAGCAACAACATATTGAATTTCATATAATTATTCCCATGCATTATGTTTTATAAAATCAATCACCATTGGACCTTTCTCATCATTACCCAAGCTTTTCAGGTCTCCACTGGAACTTTCCCATTTCCTTCACCAACTGCTCCTCACCAAACTGTGCAACCCTGTGGTTTCACCCCTACTCATCTTCACCCTTCCTCTCTTGGGTCCCCATATATGATTTACTAGTTATCTTTTTTACAATAACTATCTTATACAGTATTTGTCCTTGCGAGACTTACTTAGTTCACTCAGTATAATGCTCTCCAGTGTCTCCCAAGTTATGTAGTATTTTTCAAAATCATTGTGTGAATGAACCCCAATTTCTAAATCCATTCAGTTGTGGCAGGACATTTGGACTGCTTCCATGATCTTGTGATGGTGAATAATGCTGCTATGAACATTGGTGTACAGATCTCCATTTGTGTCTCAGTTCTAATTTCCTTGGGGTCTATTCCTAGTAGTGGAATAGCTGGGCCATATGAATTCCTATGTTCAACTTTTAGAGGAAATATCAAACTGTCTTTCAGGTGGTTGTAACATCTTATAATCCCACCAAAAGTGTATGGGAGTTCTTATCTCTCCATATTCTCACCAATATTTATTGCTTGTCTCCTTGCTAAACTTTGTCATTGCTACTGGGGTAATATGGTATCTCATTGTGGTTTAAATTTTATTGCGAGTGATTTTGGACATTTTTTCATGTGTCTGTAGTCCATTCAAATATCTTTCTCTGTGAAAAATATTTCCACATCTTTTGCCATTTTGTAATTGTATTATCAGTCTTTTTTTGTGGAGGCCCAGGAATAGTCTGTACATTTTGTTATGAGACTCTTGTCTGAGATGGTGTTACGAAATACTTGTTTCCATTAGGTAGATTTTCTCTTCTTAAGAAGGTCCCATTCATCAATTTTATCCTCTTCAGACTGTACATTTCTAGCTGTATTTGGCAGTCTTTTTATACCACACAGACTAGGCCTTCTAAGAATTGATTCCGGTGTTTCTCTGATAAACTTTATATTTTGGGCTTTAATCCCAGGTCTCCTATCCATCTTGAATTGATTTGTGTGTGTGATGTGAGATGTGGATCCTGTTTCAGCTTTCTGTAGTAGTATTCCAATTTTGCCACCATCATTTGTTGACAAGGTTGTCATTTCTCCATTTGATAGGTTTTATTTCTTTGTCAAATATCAGTTAAATATAGATAGCTGAGTCCATTTCTGGGTTCTCAATTCTGTTCCAATGGTCTATGTGCCTGTCATTGCATCGGTACCATGCTACTTTATTTACAACCGTTGTGCAGTAAGTTTTGAGGTCAGGGAGTGCTATGCCTTCTACTTCATTTTTTGTTTTTTCAGAAGTGTTTTGCTTATTCAGGATCTCTTTCCAAATAAACCTGACAATTTCCCTTTTGATCTCCTTGAAAAATTACTTTGGTATCTGAATTGGAATTTTGTTGAACATGTAGATTGCTTTTGATAGAATTGTCTTCTCCACAGTATTGAGTCTTCTTAGCCATGACCTTGGAGTCAGGAGTGGCATCCACTTCCTAAACAACAATGAAGAGATTGAGATTGTTAACAGCTTCAGTTTGCTTGGCTTCACAATCAACTCGCTTGGTACCAGTGGTCAGGAAATTAAAAGATGAATTGCTTTGGCAAAGTCTGCTGTCAGAGACCTCTCCAAAGTACTGAAGAGCAACGATCTCAGTCTGGAGATTAAAGTGAGCCTGATCCAGGCCATTGTCTTTGCAATTACTTGCTATGCACCCGAAAGCTTGTCAATGACTAGCGACCATAGGAGAATTGATGCTTTTGGGTTGTGATGCTGGAGAAGAATATTGAATGGACTGAAAGGGGAATAAACAGGTTTGTCCTAGAGAGGATGAAACCAGACTGTTCCTAGCAAAGGTTATGAAGCTTCATCTGTCACACTTTGGACATGTTGGAAGGAGGGACCAGGTCTTGGAGAGGGACATCATGTTTGGTAGGGTGGAGGAACGGAGAAGTGATGGATTGACTCAGTGACTGGGGTACTGTGGGTAGATGTGTCAGAGACAGTAAGATTGGCACGGATAGAGCAGTGTTTAGGGCTGCTGTACACAGAGTCCCTATGATTTACAAGTGACTCAAGTGACTCGATGGTACATAACAACAACAATGACTACTCTGTCTTATCAGTGGTCCTTGTATCTCCCTTCTTGTACAATCCAAGGGAATATTTTTTAACAACTGTTCGTAAATGTAAGTTTAGTAGTTTTTAGTAGCTCTAGAAACATTTTTAAGAAGAAGGAAAACCCCCTTCATCCCATTTTTAAGGGCAAATGCTTTTTTTTTAAGAGGTGAGATCTTTTGTTGTTTGTTTATCTATCTATCTATCTATCTATCTATCTATCTATCTATCTATC
>NW_006399903.1:1535611-1547549 GCF_000299155.1 Elephantulus edwardii | reverse complement strand
ATGTTAAAATTGTGAGGGACTTTGGATATCAGTGCAACATTTTATGGGGAAAGGAGATAGTTTTTATATCCCATAATATAGAGTCGTAGTCATGCATTTATGAATTTAACATTTTAAATTAAGTCATTTTCCATGGTTTTTAGATATATAAATGAAAACGTTGTGTAGTAAAATTTCTTCTTAAACATACCACTCTGTCCTCATTGCTTTCTCCCTGTCAGCAGTGTGTGGATTCTGTAATGTCTTTGATCTTGGTAGTCCAATTTTCCTGACATCTTTGTTACGTGCTGTGAACAGCTGAAAATTTGAATATGTAGTGTGATATTAAATTGTGAATTAGTGGGACTTAATGATATGACTGTTTATCACCAACTGAAGATATTGATAGTTATTTACTTCTTCATGAAAACTTTCCTCCAAATTTAAAGCTAGAAAGTCACTGGAATTTAGAAAAGATTTATACCTGTATGGCTTTTTAGATTTGGGGTACATACAATAATAATTGTGTACAGGTTTTCATAATGTCTCTTTAGTGGCCCTTAAAACAACTAATAAAATAAAGGGGGGAGCAGAATGCTAAGTGTTCCATGGACTGCCAAAAGAATAAACTGATATGTGTTGGGGAAGGTGCAGCCAGAGTGCTCCTCATCTCACACGGGGGAAATCAGCTGTCAAGGACATATTTTAAGTGCTAAAACACATGGATATCAGTAAAGAGGAAATTCTATCTGATTGAAACCATGGCATTTTCAATTGTTTCCTATGCATCTGAAAGATGGACAAAGAATAACGAATACTGAAGAATTGATGCCTTGGGATTGTGATTTTTGTGGATGATTCTGAATTTACCATGGACAAGTAGAAGAATAGATCTATTTTGTTGGAAGTGCAACCATGGTCCTCCGCATCGTCAAGGATTGTAATGCATGGCCTCACATGCTTTGGACATGTTGTCAAGAGGGACCAGGACTTGGGAAAACAGACAGACATTGTGCTCGGAAAGACAGAGTCAGCAAATGCGAGAAAGACTTAACTATACATATATAGGCTTAAAATAATAATAGATTTATTAGTTTTAAAAATATTGAAGCAGTAAAGAAATCAAAAGAGGTATCACATTGGGAAAGTCAGCTGTCAGGGACCTCTTCAAAGTGCTATTGAGCAATAATGCCAATTTAAAAGCCAAGGATCAATTCCTTTGAGTTGTACTGCTGATCAGTTCCTTTGAGTTGTACTGCTGATGTACCACACATCCCATGGACTGCCAAGAGAACAAACAGATCTATCCTAGAGAACATGAAATCTGAGTGTTCCCTGGAAGCTGGGATAGGGAAACCTCATCTCTCCTTCTTTGGGGATGTTGTTAGGATTGGCTAGTTCTTGCAGAAGGACATCATGTTTTGAAAGGTGGAGGGCCAGTGTAAGACATCTTCATACCCTTGATATGATGAGCTTAGCAATAAGCTTGAATGTGTCAGAGATGGTGAGAATGGCACAGGATAGGACAGGATTCAGATTCATTGTTTAAAGGAAGTCCCAGCCAACTCCATCAACCCATAACCACCACAACAAAAATATATCTTGAAAAAAAAATCATTGTTTATTTCCTCACTTCTCAAGATCCTAATATATCGGGCAGATTATCCCCTGACATTATCACTTATGTAACAAGTTTTCCTTATTACAACTTCTACACAAGAAATTCCTGAGTCTTTACACCAAGTCGACTTACAGGTTAAACAGTTTCTAATGGAGGCTGCCAGGTTTTGATATTTGCCAGTCTGGCAGTGATGGATTCAAAACCAGGGAGACTCATTAAGATGGAGCCTGGATGCTCAATCAGCTGTCAGCTCTCCAGAATGCCTGGAAAGGCCCAAAATGTCTTCTGGGCTTGGCTGAATTTCTGATGGATTGGGTTGTCCCCAACTTGAGCCAGGGAACACATCTTTCATATGGCACTGGAAACCATCGATCACTCCAAATGAGTGCTGTATCTAGTAACCAACATTTAGATGTACAATTACTCCTACAAAAACCATGGTCAACTATGACCAGTTAGGGACATGATCTAATAATGACAGCAATGACCAGGAGGTTGAATGTCTTTGTGCTAATAAACCATAAATATTTGCAAAGAACTCTCAATTCACTGCAGTTCAGACTGGCTAATAAGCACATGCATGGATTCAGCAGAGATATTTATTAGATCTAAACCTTAGATACAACTTATTCAAGAAATGGAGGATAATCACCTAAATTTTCCCAAAGACTGTTCATGCTTTATTATTGTGAGCAGCTGTGGAAACATCTGTGTACAATCCATCCATTTAGTCTTTAAATCTTACTTCTCTTGCTATGACATTATTTTATCATTATTCTAGTATCTGAAGTTATACTTACAATGTTTGCTTTGACGAATTCTTTCACTCTCGAGTTGTTAATACAGGAAAGATGGTATTTTTACACATTTTGATATGCAATTTTATCCTCTTCCATTTATGTTTATTTCACATTGTTTGTTTTCTGATTATGAATGCTGAGGGAATGATTCCTAGCAAGTATGTATATTACTTTACTCCACAGATTTTATAGCTATGGGTTTACAGAAAATATAAAGCACAATGTGTTGAATATTTATTGCAGGTATTATCTGTAAGTGGTAAAAATCAAACAAGACAAAACAAAACAAAACCAAGACCAAATAGATAGGAGTGAGGATACAAGGAAAAACACTAATATTTAGCTTGATGGTTTCAACAAACCTTTGCTTTAGGACAAAAATTTATTTGCTTATTGTAGACTAGTAGAGAAAGATGCATTTAATTAATCCAGACCTCCATTTAATATTTATTCTGGCTGTCTCTTTTTATCATAGTCAAATCAGTAAACTTTAAAGATGTAAAATTTATGTAATGGGAATTTATAAGCTCACTTATGCTTTTTATCCTGTCAACAGAAAATAAAGAGAAAAAATTATTTCATTTGAGCTGTGGTGCTGGAGAAGAGTAATGAATATACCATGGACAGCTAGGAGAACAAAGAAGTTCATCCTGGAGAGAGTGAAGCCAGCTGCTCCTTGGAGGCAAAAATTCTGAAGCTTCATCTGACACACTTTGGACATGGCACAAGACAGGATCAGTCCTCAGAGAGGGACATTATACTTGGCAGGGTGGAGGGACAGCACAGGAGAGGAAGACCGTCGATGAGATGGATTGATTCAGTCACTGGGGTAATGGGAATAGGTGTGTCAGAGACCATAACATTGGCAAGAGATAGAGCAGGGTTTAGGGCTATTGTATATAGGGTCACTATGAGCCGCATGCAACTAGACGGCACAGAACAACAACAACAACAACATTCATTGCTAAGATACTCTTGAATCAACACGTTTGGGTTGTGGTGTTGGAGAAGAATATTGAATATCCAATGGACTGTCAAGGGAACAAACAGATGTCTTGGAGTAAGTGCAAAGATACTAAACTATGAAGGCTTTTATATTTTTCACAGACTTGTGAGCAGCTATAAGGCAATTCCTTTGTTTCTAGTTTTTGAAGTTGTTTTGTTTTGGTTTTTCAGTTTGCAATAAATAGATAAATTTCTATTTCTAACTTTCCCCACGTGATGTCTTTGTTCAAGGACTAGAGCTTCCTGACAATAGGTCCAATGTATGTGAGATGACGTTTGACTATCCTTTCCTCTAAGGAGCGCCCTGGGGGACTAGTGACACGAAGCTGCAGGCCAACAAGAAAGCCACACAGTTAGAATTCAGTGACTGCTCCACGGGAGAAAGAAGGGCAATCTGCTGTACGATTATATTACCTCTGAAAAACCCACTGGAGGCTCAGCTGTGAGTTAGTTCTGATTTCATGGTGGACAACAACAATGTTTTAGGATGGATCTTGTGTAGGGTCCTTCATCTTAAAATTTAAGTTGAATTAAATATAATCTACGAGTCTGTACAGAATTATATGACATTGTCTCCCTTATGCATGGGCTCTACTGTCCTGGTCCTTTGAGAATTGTGCTACTGAAACAAAGGCCAAGAATCTTGAGTGGTTCAAGTCCATCCGTGGCTCTTTGGGAATATGATGGGTAATCTCTTCTCATGCTGCTTACAGCCTCAGAAATACAATAAATGTGTGGTTAGCTATGAGTTGATGCTTATGCCGTAGCAGAGTCAGCCAGAAAATATTCCATGTCAGTGTGGTCCTATTGCATGATGTGATAGCTATTATCTAGAAACTACTTTTTCTACAACAGGCTATTTAAACTTAAGCATGCAATGTTGTTGCTGTTAGATGCCTTCCAGCTGACTACAACCACCTTTTCAAAAGATAGTGACCTTTTGAACATCCTGCACCAGTGCCAGCACCTTCACCATGCTCAAACCCATTGTTGCTAATCACCGTGTTAGTGCGTTTCATCAGTGGTCTTGCCCTCTTTCATTGGCTTCTACTTTCCTGAATATCCTATCTTTTATTTTTTTCCCCTAAGGACTGGATATCTTCAGACAACATGGTCAAAGTATGCGGAATGAAATTTCATGATCCTTGCCTCTAAGTTGCATCCTGATTACACGTTCTCCAAAACAGATTTATTTGTTCTTTTGGGAATCCATGGGATTTGTGTGTTCTTCACTAATACCACGTTTCAAAGGCATCAATTCAATACTATTTCAGTACTCATTAGATTACAACACTTCATGCTATTACCGATTTAATAATTCTTAATGAGTTCTTCCTGTACCTACCAGTACTATTTAAAGACTCTATTTGAAGCCTGGGTGAGACCCTTAACTGTAGCAGTTCAAACTTACCGGGAATCCATAGAGGAAAGGCCTGATGACATGGTTTTATAAAGACAACAGCCCAAAAAATGATATGAGGCAAGTCTACACATGGTTGCTATGAGTTAGAAGACTAAAGTTCTCAGGTTAAAGGCTTCAGGCCCCTATGAGACAAGCCACAGTGTTTTCAGTTGCTTTTTATACATATGAAGTTGGACAATGTTTAGGGAAGTCCACAAAAGAGTTAATATCTTTGAATTACAATGTTGGCAAAGTGTGTTGAATATCCTACCAGTTGTCAAAAGAATAAACTAGTCTGTGTTACAAGGGCAGCTGGGGTGTTCCTTAGGGGACAACTTAGTCTCAGTGACTTTGTAAAAGTTGTTGGGGATTGAGTGACAGTCTCTGAGAAAAAAGATATTATGCTTGTAAAGGTGGAGCATCAGAGAAGAAAAGAGAAACCATCAATAGGGCAGACTGACAAAATGACTGCAACAATGGGCATAAGCTGAGAGGATATTGTGAGAATGGAGCAAGGTAGAGTAGAACCTCAATCTGTTGACATAGGTCTTTAGAAATAAGAGTGAACTTGGCAACCCCTACCAACAACACATGAGTGAAGGCACATACATAATGACAGCTAACAACAACAGTAATTCTGTGCTCAAAGTCCCTGTGTGGTACAAGCATTTCACTCTCAGTTACAAGCCAAGTGTTTACTGGTTCAAATCTCCCCAGAAATATTACAAAGAAAGGCTTGCAATCTACTTTCATAAAGATTAGAGCTGAGAAAACCCTAAAGAACGATTCTTTTTCTCCATGATTAGGAATCTACTCAACAGCAAAGGGTTTAGCTTTCTGTGGGTACTCCGTGGTCACGTGTGGAAATTCATAAGGGTGAAGACACTATTGTTATTATGAGGTGCAGCTGAGTTAACCATAATTCATAGTGCCCTGTGGACAACATATCAGAACCCTGCCCTACCTAGTCTCATCCTTATAAGTCTGCCATGTTCAAGTCCATTGTTAGAGCCACTGTGCCAATCCATCTCATTAAGGGCTTCCTCATTTTTGTTGACCCGCTAATTTTCCAAGGCCCTTTTGACAACCTGCCCAAAGTTTGGCAAAATCTCACCATCTTTGACTCTAACGGGCACTTTATTTACACCTCCTCCAAGACAGATTTGTCTCTTCTCTTGACAGTCTGTGGAGTATTCAGTACTCTTCACCAACATCACAACAGAGATCGAGTGGTAAGAAGTTGCACAGCAATCCCAAAGGCAAGCAGTTCAAGTCCTCCAGCTGCTTCATGATAGAATAATGGGAAGTCTCCTCTCTTGTGATACTCTGCTTATGAAAACCTGCTGGAAGATCAGTTTTGAGTTGGTTCTGATTCAGTGGCACATATCACCACCACCACCACTACCACAATTAGTAGGCATTAATTCTTCAGATCTTGTTCAATCTTCAACACTTTCACCCACTTATATAGAAGAGGATAACATTCCTTTCAAAGAAGTGTGAGATTTATATTATTTGTTAAAGAGTATCATTTCATTGAAATGGCCATGATCTGTTATTTCTTAGCTTGATTTTTACCTTTGGAGGAAGAAAATAAGTTACTGCATCCATTCTTTTTCTTTTTTGAAAGTGTACTAGTTACTATGGCAACACTTGCTTTGGCAGGAGCAGAGTTTTCAAAAACTCACAATCACTTATAGATATAAACTTAATTTAAGCATTGCATTAGAATTTATAACTTTGTGTTGTCATTATGTGCTGTCTAGTCAACTCTGAATCATAACCACCACATGGCCAACGGAACGAAACCCTGCTGGGTGATCCACAGTCCCTCCTAATAACATGCCCAAAGTATATGAGAGAATGCCTTGCTATTCTAATTTCCCAAAGCATTCTTGCTCTTCTTCTTCCATTATAATTTATTCATTCCTCTGACAGTTTCTGGCACATTTAATATTATCTGTTAACATCACAAAGGGAGCTCAGGTGGCCTAATGGTAAGAAACTGCGCTGCAGCCCCAAAGACACATGGTTCAAATCCACCAGCTGCTCCACAGGAAAAGGGTGGACAATCTCCTCTTGTGCGATCTACTGTCTCTAAAAACGCACTGGGGTGGGGTGTGTGTGTCAGCTATGGGTTGGTTCTGACAATATCACAGTTCAAAAGCCTCAATGCTTTCAATGCTTTGATTTCCTTGTTCATTGCCTAGCTCTTCAATTGCCTACAAGGCAATTGGGGAAACTCTGACAGGATTTTTTTCCAATGCAGAACTTTTTTTTTTTTAATTTCTTTACTGCAGTCATGTTGGTGGTGGATCCAAGTAAAATTAAACCTTTGACAACTTTAATATTTTCTCCATTTGTCATGATGCTGTTAGTTCATTGCTGAAGAATTTGGGTTGTTCTATTAATGAAAATACACTTTATTTTTTATTATAATAGCTTCCAGCAATATACTGGTGCGTGGATCCCAGAATACTAAATTGTACTCATGCACAAAACCTACAGATAGGCCAGAAACTGTTGTCAGAACAGAATAAGGGAACACTGTTTAATTTAAAATCAAGGAAGATACACATCGGGATTGTATCCTTTCTCTATACCTATTCAGTCTTTGTGCTGAGCAAATTATTTGAGAATATGAATAAAAATGTGGAATTAGGGTTGGGAAGAAGACTCATAAATAGCATGAATGATGTAGATTTTTTGAAACAATAGTTTAATTAGTAAAGAATGTGTGATTTCAGTATTGTGCCCAGGAGAAGAGCTATCAATGTGTGATCAGAGAACAGCTCCTTAAAAATTCAAGTAGAAAGCTTAACAGGAAGGGAGCTTATGCTAATGAGGAAGGAACAATTTGAAGGGAGGAGAAGAGAATGGTTTTTGAACTGGAGGAATGTACCAGTGTCAGTGATTCATGCAGATAGAAATTATTTCATTTGGCCATATTCTTCATTGCGTCTGCTCAATAACAGCAAATAGATAATTTTTAAAAGACCAGTTTCATTCTGATTTGTTCATATACATCTCTTCCCCAAGATAGAGTCTGAAATTTTAATTTTCTGTCCCAAAAACCTTACCTGGTATAATAGACTCCAGTTAATTCCTGGCTGGACTGGCCTTTTGTCAAAATGACTATTTTAGAATTCAGTAGAGAGTCGAGCATTCGTGACTCCCAGATTGAGCTTCTGACATACATGAAAAAGTAATGGGAAAGAAGAAAAAAACCTTTTCAGAGGAGTGCCTTTATAAATTCAACAAGTAGCGAATGAACCAGAAGCATTCCAGGTGTCAGGAGGTTCCAGGAGGTTCAAGGTGAACTGTCGTGGCCTCTCAAATGGACCGTTCATTCATGTTATGATGTGTGGACCCATGTAAAATGGAATAATTGACAACGTCAATCTTTTCTCCATCTGTCATGATATTGCCTATTGGCCCGGTTGTGACGATTTTTGTTTCTTAGATATTGAGGTGTAATTCTTCTGCAGTAATTGCTTCAAATCTTCTTTACTTTCTGTGTGCATCGAATAACACAGTTATGCAATGTATAACACAGGTTGTTGATGAATTTTCTCCAATCCTGATGCCACATTCCTTTTCATATCATCCTCCTTCTAGAGCTGGTGTGAAAAACAATGTATAAAAACTTTGTAAGTAAATTACTATAGAATAAAAATTTTATTCAAAAATTATTTGCTCAGCATGCAGGTTTAACAGGTATAGATAGAGGATACAACGCTAGTACCACATTTTCCACTATTAAAACATTCAATGTTGGCTCTTCCGCTCTGCCAACTTTTTATTTTTCTCTCTGCATATGTTTCACATGAGAACAATAAATGTTCTAGGTTTCCAATTATTCTCAAAATTACCCATCATTTGTTGTGACCCCTCACAGTCAAATGTCTTTGCACAGTCAATAAAACACAGTAAACATATTTTCTGGTACTATTTGCTTTCATCCAAGATACATCTGATTTCAGCAATAAAATCCATGTCACCTTCTAAATCTACTTTTAATTCCTGGGAGTTCTCCCTCAATATAATGTTCCAGCCACTTCTGAATAATATCCAGCAAGATTTTACTTGTATATATTATTTACTAACTTCCACAGTCAGTTTGATAATCATTTTTTTTTTAAAAAGTAGGAACTCCTATGGCTCTCTTTAATTTGTTGTTGTTGTTATGTGTTGTCAAGTTGCCTGCAAATCATAGTAACCTCTGTACAATCGCTCTGAAGCCTACCCTGTCTTGAGCCAGTCTCACTGACTCCTACACACCAACCCCTATTGCCCCAGCATCTGTATAAATCCATCTTAACTGGGGTCTTCCTCTCTTGCATTTTCCCTCCATCCTTCTGGGCATGATGTACTTCTCCAAGGATTGGTATCTCCTGGCCACATGCTTAAATTATGTGAGGTGGAGCTTCAAAATCCTAGCCTCCAAGGAGAAACTTGGTTTCACCCTTTCCAGTGCAAACCTATTTGTTTTCTTGATGGTTCATGGCATTTCAAGACTATTCTCCAGCACCACAACTCGAAGGCACCAATTCTTCTTCTATACTTCTTAGTAATTATCCAGCTGTCTGATGTATGGCAGTAATTGTGAACACCATAGACTGGATCAGCATATCTTAGAATATCTTAGAATGACATCACTGTTTCTCAGTACTTTGGAAGATGTCTGACAGTGGATTTACCTAATGCATATTTTCTAATACTAACATGTGCAGGGAGTACATGTCTGTCTGTGTTTCATTGATTATGCAAAAGGCGTTTGACTGTGTGGATCACAACAAATTGTGGCTGACTCTGAGAAGAGTGGGAATCCCAGAACTCCTGCTTGTGCTTACGTGAAACCTGTATATACTTGGACCAGGAAGCAGTCATCAGAAAAGGGCAAAGAAACAGTGCATGGTTCAAAATTGGGAAGGGTGTATCCCAGGGATGTGTCCTGTCTCCTTACTTTTTCAGTCTATATACAAAACAGATTATCCATGAATCTAGGCTCTCTGAGGAGAAATGTGGCATCAGTATTGGAGGAAGACCCATCAACAATCTGCAGCATGCAGATGACACAACCCTGCTTGCTGAAACTGAGGAGCACCTGAAGCACTTGCTGCAGAAGCTCAAGGACTGCAGCCTCCAATACGGATTGAGACTCAATATCAAGAAAACAAAGATTCTCACCACTGGGTTGATTGGCAGCATCATGATAGATGGTGAAGAGATCGAGATTGTGAACAGCTTTAGTTTGTTTGGTTCCACGATTGACACTCTTGCTACCAGCAACCAGGGAATTAAAAGATGAATTGCATTGGGAAAATCTGTTGTCAGAGACCCCTCCAAATTACTGAGGAGCAACGATGTCAGTCTGGAGAGTAAGGTGCACCTGATCCAGGCCATAGTCTTTCCCATTACTGAACTCTATAGGGAAAAAAATGTGGAAACTGTGAGGATGACGTAGGATTGGGACATGTTTAGATGCATTGTTCAGAGGGTCCCTGTGAGTTATAGTCAACTCAACGACACTTAGCAATGAAAACTTAGTTTCTCTAAGTACTTCTTCCAGCCCTTTTAAATATAAAATAATTTAGTAATTCAGGAACTCGTAAGGAGTATTAGTATATTCTAATAGGAAATCCTGGGAGAGATAGTTCATATCTTTGTTCTTCTTATAACCTATCCAGTTGTTTATGACTCATAGTGCCTCTGAAAAATCTGAATCGTATCCTAGCCTGCACCGTCCTCACCATCTCCTCCATGCTGAAGTCCACTGTTACAGATACCGTGTCTCACTAACTTATTGAGGGTATACGTCTCTGAATTTCCACACTGTCTTCTCCAAAAAATTGACCCTTCTGACAATATGCCAAAGCAGGTGAGACAAAATTGCACCATATTTGCTTCAAAAGGGCATCTTGGTGGTACTTCATCTGAGATAGATTTGTTTGTACTTTTGACTGTATTTTGAATGTTCAACATCTTTTCAAATACCGCAATTCAAAGGCATCAATTCTACTTCAGTCATCCTTTTTCATCATCCAAGCTTTCAAATACACACAAAGAATTGAAAATACCATGGCTTGGATCAGATACATCTTAATCTTTAAATTGATGTTCTTGTTCTTAACAACTTTGAAAAAGTCATTGACAGCAGAGATCTCAATTGTTGTCGTTGTTGTAAGAGCTGTTGAGTCAAGTATGACTCTTAGCGAGCCTATGAACAAAAGATCTGAACCCTGTTCTATCCTGCGCCATCCTCACACTTCCTGACATGCAAGAGACCATTGCAGCAGTCACAGTGTCAGTCCACCTGGTTGAGGATCTTCTCCTTTGCTCATCTTCTGCCCTTCCCAGCATCATGTCCTTCTCCAACCCATAGCTCCTCCTAGCAACATACTCAAAGTATGTGAGGCAAACTGGTCATTCTTGCCTCCAGTGAGTGCTCTGGCCGCATCATCTCTAAGACAATCTGTTTGCAACATGTTTTCTTGTTGTGTTGTGGTTTTATTTTTAATTTTTTGATTGCTGCTACAATGGATGTCCATGTGGAACGAAGTAAAATGTAACAGCTGACAACTTTTCCATCTATGCTGATGTTGCCTGTTAGTCCACTAGAGATAATTTTTGTTTTCTTGATGATGAGATGTAACCCTTGTTGAAGGCTATAGTATCTGGACTTCTGAAGTAGGATAGAAGTCTTCTTCAACTTCGTTCAATCAATATTGAGTCGTCTGCAAAATACAAGTTGTTGATGAGTTTTCCTTCAATCCTAATGCCACTAGTTTTTCTTATAGTCCAGCTTCTTGAATTATTTCCTTAGCATACAGATTAAATAGTTGTAGATAAAAGATAAAACTTTGATTTATACTTTTCCTGATGTTAAACCATGCAATAGTCCCTTATTCTATTTGGGCAATTGTTTCAGGGTTTGGAACTCTTGTTATCAGTGTTAGTCATAATTTATTGTGACTCACACAGTCAAATTCCTTTGTATAATCAAGAAAATACAAATAGACATCTTTCTATTGTTCAATGTTTTCAGCTTAGATCCATCTGACATCAGCAATGATACTTTCCTCCAACTACCCGTTTTGAATCCACCATGAATTTCTGGCAGTTCTCATT
>NW_006399903.1:1534104-1535511 GCF_000299155.1 Elephantulus edwardii | reverse complement strand
ATTATGTATCATTGAGTCAAGATTGACTCATAGTTGACCCTCCAGCTAGTTATCAGCCACTGGTGGATTCAAGTCAGGTGCCTTTGGGTTGGCAGCACAACTCCCTACCAATAGGCCACCAGAGCTCCCCATAGTTACTAAAGGTTCAATAATTATAACTGGAAAGTTGATGTTTGAATTCACTTATGAATTCTGTACCTCATTTTTGACTCCCTGATCCTCATCTCAGTATAGATATTCCTAGTTCATTTAGATGTCTATAAAATTCATATTCCCATTCCCTCCTTAAACGTACTCTTTCTGAATTTTTATATCTATTATTGAAAAGGCTTTCATTCCAAATATCATGTCTCCTTTTCTATTCACATCCATTCAGTTGCTAATTCCTATTGATTTTCCTTTACTGTGACCCTTGAGATCCTTGTCTTACTCTTAGTCCCATTACTACTGTCCTACTTCAGATTTAACTTGTCTATAACTTAGATTATTCAGTAGGTACTTATCAAATCTTTCTTCTTGTTTCTTCCAACTTCAATGTCTCCTGCAAACACTAGATGAATCTCCCTGAAGCAAAACTCCAGTAACATGTTAAAATTGAAGTTTCAGTAAGTTGCTAGACTGTAAGTAGATTTTCAAAGGAAATAACAGAGAATCTGTTTCACAACTTTCCAATTACCCATCTATCCGAAAGTTTGAGATTATTTGGAGGGTAATATTACTGAAGACCACTATCTATCCATCTTTTTGTCATATTGTGGTGGCTTGTGTGCTACAGTGCTGGAAGCTCTGTCATCAACATTTCCAATATTACTGGGGCCAGATATTGTAATAACTTACAGAATGAATTCTCCAGAATACGAATAAAGGAAGATACACTTCTGAAAATTAGTTGGTGAAAATCCTATGGATCAAAACATACCACTGCTCAATATGAACATCTTAGATTGTAAGGACTCAAAATACTCAGTGGCCACAACAGCAGTGGACATGAGCCACCATAAAGATAATGGTTCAAGACTGGGAAGGACATTGTTCTGTTCTTCAAGGGGTCCTCTTGCTTGGAGCCAACTCAATGTCAACCAAATCATCAAGGACCATGCAGAGACAGCCTACTACACATAATGTCTATGATTATCTTCTTTTCCCATGCATTCTGTAAAAACTAGGAGCGATAGTGCTACAGTGGTTACATGCTTGGCTGCAAAGGAAAACGTTAGTAGACTGAACTCTATAGGGAAAAAAATGTGGAAACTGTGAGGATGACGTAGGATTGGGACATGTTTAGATGCATTGTTCAGAGGGTCCCTGTGAGTTATAGTCAACTCAACGACACTTAGCAATGAAAACTTAGTTTCTCTAAGTACTTCTTCCAACCCTTTTAAATATAAAATAATTTAGTAATTCAGG
>NW_006399903.1:1528341-1531239 GCF_000299155.1 Elephantulus edwardii | reverse complement strand
GAATATACCACAGCTTCTCTACCCATTCGTTGTTTTGTCTTCTTAAGCTGTCTTTTGATAGCAGCTTTCTTTTCAGCTCTTACTTCAACATTTCATTGGTTTAGTCTCTACATTTTATCACAAATTTCAAAATGTCTTCTGATATTAGTTTTGGTGTGGGTTTTTTTTTCTTTTTTTAATGACCTTCTGCTTTCCTCATAGATAATATCCTTGATGTCATCCCACAACTCATCTGGTCTTCAGTAATAAGTGCTCAGTGTGTAAAATCTATTCTTGAGATAGTTTTTAAATTCAGTTGGAATGGACTTAAAGTAATATTTTTATTCTCATGGATTTGTGCTATTTTTGTCCAGCTTCAGTTTTACTTGCCCATGATAATTGATATTCTGTTCAGTCGGTCCCTGACCTTCTTTTGTCTGATGACATCGAGTTTCTCCATCAATTCTTCAGTACAGTCTGTCTGATTCTCATGTAGCCTATCAGGTAAGGTCTATGTCTATGTTATTGCTAGGTGTTATGGAACAGACTACAACTGCTAAAGACCCTATGAACAACAAATCTGGACCTTCTCTATCCTGCACTATTCTCATAATCTCTGTCAGGTTCAAGTCTGTGTAGTCATCACTGTGTACACCTTTCCAAGCATGAAGCCCTTATCCAAGAACTGGTTTCTCCTGAAAATATGCCCAAAGTAAGAGAGATGACATTTTGCCATGAGTACTTTGGTTGTAATTCCCCAAAACATATTTGTTTGCTCTTCTGGTAGTTCTTTAGATATTAAATATTCTTCACCAAGATTACAATTCAAAGGTAAGAATTCTTTCTCCTTCTTTAATGTGTGTAGTGCTGCTTGTTTTTAAAAAAGCTTTTTGTAGTGATTAAATCATTGTACAAAATTGTATAATTTTATCTCTAGCCTTTTATCTGTCACCAAGATTGTATTTTCCAACTTTCTTTTTCTAACTTCTGCACTCCAGTCACCAACTGCTATCTTATAATCTTGATTGCATAATAGATAAAACTGCTGGAGGAAGGTTTGGGAGAGTGTGGGCTTGCCTGAGCTCATAGGTGTCTCTTTTGTGCTATGTGTGTTGATGGTGGTGACTGTTTCTCCTTAAGGAGTTAGTGGTGGAGGTGACATTCACATGTTATTGATCCAGTGAACTGATTTTTTAACTCTTTGTGAGCCAAAAATTCTAGAAGGGCTAGGTTAGAGGAATGTAGTTACTTGAGATGAAAGCCCTCAAAAGAATGACATTCTTCTAAAGTACCAATCCCAAGAAATCTCTTATTCTCATACTAATTTATATTTAGACTGCTTGTCAAAATTTTGAAATGTGATTTCTCATTTTATCAAGTGGAATTTCTATTGTTAAATCCTACAGTCAAGAAGATGTAGTTAGTCTTTGAAGATTAAAACCAGTTCCATTGAATCTATTTTAATGCATGATTAACCCAAGATCGTTAGAGTTGACTTATGTTCCATGGGATTTTCAGTGACTTATTTTTCAGAACCAAATCACAAGTCCTTTATTCAGAGGTACATTACTGTTTGCACTACTTTATTATTTAATAAGTATAACATAAAAAGTGGTGTGTATGTATTCTCCCTTTGATTCTTGGTAAGTTTTCTAACTCAATAACTATGGTGGAATTACTGACACATCAGTTTCTTGGTTTACTTCTTAAGAGACTGGCCATTATCTTCTTCTCTCAAAGTGCAGAATCTTGGAACTGAAAGCTGCTGTTTGAAAAGTAAGATTACTCTGAAGAAATAATACAGAGATGCTCTGACATTACATAGAAAGAGAGAAATATTCAGTTAAAGTCTCAATCTTTCAACCACTTCCACCAGGTGCCCTCCATATGGATCAAGATGTCTTGGACCAGATTGACTATCATTAGGCAACCCTAGTCAATGCTATGTGGAGTTAATCATCTAGTTGAGCCCTGCTTAAATTGCTTAATCGACATATGTAGGTGTTTTAGAATTTAGTACAAGTCATAGTGACCCTATGAATAACACACCTGGACCCTGTTCTATTCTGTGCTATCCTCGTAATCTTTGACACACTCAAGCCCAGTTTTGCAGTCACTATGTCAGTCTCCTTGGTTGAGTGTTTGCCTCTCTTTTGCAACCCCTTCATTTTCCTAGTCCCTCTCCAAAGAAGAGCCTTTCCTAGCAATCTGAAGTATGTGAGAGGAAGAAGAAGCACTCTGACTGCACCCTCTGTAAGACATATCTTTATTGTTTTGGTGTTTCACAGGATATTCAGTACTCTTCTTTAACATCACAATTCCAAGGTTCTTCTCTCATATTTACGCAACGTCCAGTCCAGCTTTCAGATGCATATCAAGATATTGAAAAGACCATGGTCAATAATTGGGTAAGGTCTTTGACAGCAGATTTACCCAGTGCAATATGTCTTCTGATTCTCCAACTGCTGGTACCACGTGTACCGATTGTGGACCCAAGTAAGATGAGGATGTTGACAGTTTCAGTTTTTTCCTATGTCTGACATGATTGATCTCTATACCTATATCATCTCTATCTCTATCTATACCTATCTATATTACATTATATATAACATGATTTATAACAGTGTATGCTGGAGCTCCCAGATTGATTAAAGTTTGGAAGCAGGAGTGGCATCTAATTCCTAAACCACATGCCTCTGGAAACTTTATGAACTTGGAGAAATGACTATAGTTATAGAAAGTCTTCAGGCTTTTTGTACACACACACACACACACACACACACACACACACACATGACTATAGTTATAGCACGTCTTCAGGCTTTTTGTACACACACACACACACACACACACACACACACACACACACACACACATATTGTGCTAATGCAAAACCTATACTTGGACCAAGAGGCAGTA
>NW_006399903.1:1526038-1527356 GCF_000299155.1 Elephantulus edwardii | reverse complement strand
TATATATATAATGTATCTCCCTTGTTTTTAAAACTTGGTTAGGCCCGAGGGTCTAGAGTTATTTTTGGAGGACATTCTTCTAAATTTTTCAGCATTCCTCTGTCAATTTGCTGTACTAAGGTAATCTGGGTTTGCTGTGATGCTGAACGTTGTGCCATTAGGGGGTTAAATGCCATAATGGCTGCCCAAGGTAGACAGTGTTTGGTGGAGCTCCTGGTTTAAATACAGGTTTGAAAGCAGGAATGGCATCCAGTTCCTAAACAACATGCCTCTGGAAACTCAATGAACATGGAGAAAAGACGATAGTTAATAGAAAGACTTCAGGCCGTTTGTTCAGAGGGTCACTATGAGTCGTGCTCTACTCAATGGCAATCCACAACAACAAACAATATGATATTACCTACTGGTTCAGTGGTGAGAATTTGTGCTTTCTTGCTGTTGAGATGCGATCTATATTGAAAGCTGTTGTCTTCTATCTTCTGCAGTAAGTGTTTTAAGACCTCTTTACTTTTCAGCAACCAGAGTTGTGTCATCTGCATGATGAAGATTATTAATTTGTCTTCCATTATCCTGATGTCACATTGTTCTTCACAAAGTCCAACTTGTCAAACAATTTTTTCAGCTTGCAGACTGAGTATGTATGGAGAACAGATACAACCCTGATATTCATATTCCTTAATCTGAAACCATGTAAAATTCTCTTCCTTTGTTCACACAACAGTCTTTTGGTCTAGGTATACATTTTTTTTTAACACAAGTAAGTGTTTTGGGATTCCTATTCAACTGAAGGCTAGCCATAATTTGTTCCAATACCATCAGTTTCTGGGACCTTATTTTATATTCGTGTATCTATTTCATCTGAATTTAGAAATCATCTTAACAATAGGTTTGAAGACTTGTACGCAAAGTGGTCAAAGACTGATTAGATGAGTTGTGGGATGACATCAAGGATAACATCCATGAAGAGAACAAAAGATCATTACAAAGACAGAGGAGAAAGAAAAATCCAGAATGTGTATATCTCAGAAGAGACTCTGCAAATTGCATCAGAGTCTTGAGAAACCAAAACAAAGGGAAGAGGTGTTGAAATTAAAGAGCTGAACAGAGGATTTCAAAACATGTCAAGAAAACAAAAAGTATTATATCATAATGATAAGAGACCTAGAATTGGAGAAATATAAGGGACAAACTTGTTCAGCATTTCTCAAGCTTGAAGAATTGGGGGGAAATAAATCAAGGTTTGAGTTGCTTGAATTCTAAGAGTCAGCCATAGTCTGTTATGATCCACACAGTCAAAAGCCTTTGCATAGTCAATGAA
>NW_006399903.1:1507545-1524880 GCF_000299155.1 Elephantulus edwardii | reverse complement strand
ATTGGGATGGGAGTGTCAGAGACAGTGCGATTGGCACAGGACAGAGCAGAGTTTAGGGCTGTTGTACATAGGGTCGCTATGAGTCACAAGCAACTTGATGGCACATAACAACAACAACAACAATCCTAGACCTGAGAAATTATTTTCTTGTTTTTATTTATTCAACTTTGATCTTCTGCTTTAATTTTTTATTACTGGCAGCCAGATTACTCTAAGAGATTACAGAAGAAAGAATTGGCTTGTGTAAATGTGTTT
The DNA here is from genome assembly GCF_000299155.1 of Elephantulus edwardii. Taxonomy (NCBI): domain Eukaryota; kingdom Metazoa; phylum Chordata; class Mammalia; order Macroscelidea; family Macroscelididae; genus Elephantulus; species Elephantulus edwardii. The sequence goes on along the minus strand of NW_006399903.1, from coordinate 1,524,625 downwards.
GAAGACATTCACTTGGAGTTATGTAATTAACAAATGGAAAAAATGGATTCAGTGATTGACAAGTTGTGTATACACAACTTGTATTTGAGACTTATTAGCTTAAAGACTGATGCAACCATAAGTATTGATTATTTTAGCCATTGGGCTTATTGAGTGAGATTGTTGTTATATTAAGTGGTGTTGAGCTGACTACAGTTCAAAGGTTTTTTATGCACAGCAACTCTGAATTCTGCCCTGTGCTGAGGCAGTCTCACTGTCTCTGCCATATCTACCCTCATTACCCTAGTTATTGGGTCAATCCATCTAATTCAGGATCTTCCTCTCCTGCACTGTCTCCCCACTCTTCTAAGCACTTCTAAGTCCTTCTCTAAAAACTGATTCTCCTGGCTACATGCCCAAAGCATATGGGATGGAGTCTCAAAAGTTTTGCCTCCAAGGAACAGCTTGACTTTTTCCTCTCCAGGACAGACCTATTAGTTCTTTCTGCAGTCTATGGTATGTTTGAAACTCCTCTCCAGCACAACACAAAGGCATCATTTCTTCTGCTGTCATTCTTGGTCATTGTCTAGCTCTATGATGTTTAGCAAGTATTAGCAAAGATGATGGCCTGGATCAGGCACACTTCATTCACTAGACTGACATCCTTGCTCTTCAGCACTCTGGAGAGGTCCTTGACAGCAGATTTTTTTGAATGCAATTCATGTTTTGAATTCCTAACTACAGGTGCCAAGAGTGTAGACTGTGCAGCTGAGTAAGATGAAATTTTTAACAATCTCAATCTCTTCTCCATTTATAACTGGGCTGTCAATTGGTCCAGTGGTGAGAATCTTGGTTTTCTTGACGTTACACTTCAATCCATATTGGAGACTACAGTCTTTGCTCCTCTGCAGCAAATACTTCAAGCTCTCTTTAGTTTAAGCAAGCATGGTTATGTCATTTGTATAAGACAAGTTGTTGAGTGAGATTGTTGTTGTTGTGTTGATTGCCATTGAGTCACGCATGACTCAGAGCGACCCTCTCAAAAAAAGACCTGCGGCCTTTCTATAACTATCGTTTTTATAAGTTCATAGAGTTTCTAGAGGCATGTGGTTTAGGAAGTGGATGCCACTCCTGTTTCTAGACCATCAAACACTGTACACCTTCGGCAGCCATAATGGTGTTTGATACCCCATTGGCACAATTTTCAGCATCACAATAAATCCAGATTACCTCAGCAGAGCAAATTGACAAAAGAATGCTGGGCAATTTAGAAGAATATACCTCCAAAACATAGTAACAAGTGATTAAAATATAATCCTTGGGACCCAAGTTTTAAATGCAAGGGCCCTCCAGGAGTTCTTGTTGACTCAAAACAAGAGGCTTAAATAAAAACAACCAAACATTCCACACTGACTTTCAAACAAAACAAGCGAGCCCATCTTACAGAGTCCAAGCCACTTCACCCAGTCTTCAAAATGAATACAAAGGCTTCACTTTATATACGAGTATCCTCCTGGAAGTCTAGTTGACTCTAAACAAGAGGCTTAAATAAAAACAACCAAAAGAGTTAAATGTCAGAAGCTGAAGAATACCAATTGTTCATTAAAACAAACAAAAACCATAACCACTCAGAAATTTGGTGTCAACCCTCCACCACTGCCAATTTCTTCCTCATCCTCACCCTCCACTGGGGGTAAATCTCTACATGTACAGACTATTTTTATCCGGAGGAATAATAGGTGAATTTAAAGTACTGACCTCTTTATTAGCAGCTTAAAATCTTATGTACTATAAAATCAGGAACCCTGAACATTTAATAGATAAGAGCAACAAGAAGAAACTGCTGAAGAGAGTGAGAATTGTTGGCAGCGAGCCTTCAGGGCTTAGTCACAAGAAGCTGTGCTGTAAACCCAAAGGCAGGTGGCTCAAATCCACCAACTACTTCAAAAAAGAGGAGGATAGGCAATCTCTGCCTACGTGAGGATTGCCTCTATAAACTCACTGGAGGGTCAGCTATGGCTTGGTTTGAGTTGACAGTACACCACCACCGTCACCACCACCACAACAACATTCACAGTGAAATATTATTAAACAGATATTATTATGGTCAATATATATTAATATATAATTTCGTATTTATATATTTTATATATATATTATTAAACATATTATGGACTATTATGCAGCACAGAAAAACAATGAAGTCATAAAGCATTACACAACATAAGGGAGCCTGGAGGACATTATGCTGAGTAGAATATCTCAGTCACAAAAACAAATATTGCATAATAGTGCTGTTATATAATAGGACATACGGGAGACTGTCACAGAGAGAATAACAAAAGAGTGGATAGATCATGAGCATTGGATTAGAATAGATGAGGGGAAGAACTGTGTGAGAGGAATATATGATCAGGCATTATATGTGTATGACAACAAGGAGTGCATTACAGTGTGGGTTGGGGTGGGGAGCAGGGGAAAGAAAATGTCAAACAATGCATACAAAAGAATATATAAGCTTTGAATAAAGTACAGAGATTTAAATAAACAAAAGACTTTAAGGAACTTTTTTACAAAGTATTAATGTTGTTTTTAGGTACAATCAAGTCAAGTACAACTCATAGCGACTCTAAGAATAACAGATCTGAACATTGTTCTATCCTGTGCCATCATCACAATCTCTGACATATTCAAGATTATTGCTACAGTCACTATGTCAGCCCACCTGGGAAGCATCTTCCTTCTTTTTGCTGCCCCCCCCACCTTTCCAAGCATGATATCCCTCTCCAAGAAATAAAGTCTCCTGACAACATGCCCAAAGTATGCGATTTAACGTTTTCATCATCTTTGCCTCTAAGTAACACTGGCTGCTCCTTCTTCAAGACCTATCTGTTCTTTTGTCAATCCATGGGATCTTCAATGTATTTTTCAAACAACACAGTTCAAAGGCATCAATTCTTCTTGTCATCCTTATTCATTGTCCAGTTCTCAGATACATAGCAAGTGATTGAAAAGATCATAGTGTGTTAGGTGCACCTTTGTCCTCAAGCTGATCTTATTAGTCCTCAAATAATTTGGAGAGATACCTGACTGCAGACTTTATGTCTCCTGATCTCTTGATAGCTGGTACCAAGTGTATTGATTATGTATCCAAGTAAGATAAAGTTGTTAAGAGTCTTAGTTCTTTCTTCATGTGGTGACTATAGTTCCAGTGAAGAGGATTTTGTTTTCTTGAAGTTGATTAATTAATTAATTGTATTGTTTGACTATTGAGAATATTGGTGACTTTCTCATCTTTCTTTTGTTCTATCATGAATATTGCTTCTAAAATAATATGTTGTTGTTGTTGTTGTTAAGGATTTAAATACATTTTAAAAGAAGAATCAGAGAAATTTACTCTCAGAGAAAGAATGGGCACAGATGAAACACGATATATATGATTGCATGCAACCAATAAAATAAATTGGAACAAACATGAAATCTAGAAGTAGGTTGCATTGTGAAAAGCTGATATTAAAGATCCAGGATCTAAAGAATACAAAATAATTTTAAAAAAGTTTGTCTCTAAAAATTGTTGTGGTCATGTTGATTATTCAACTTCTTTTGTGCTGTATTTCCATTTATTTTTTCACAGTAAACTAGAAAAATAAAACTTTATGCATATTTCTAATATATAAACTTAGGAAGTTCATTGAGTGGGTTTGCAGACATTTCAAATAGAAACTATTTGGTGCAAAATGCTTTATTCTTGGGGGGAATGTCTAAGCTTTTCTGTGGAGCTTCAGCTTGAAACCCCTGATCTTACGTTTCAAATGATTATTCATGTTTTTTCATAATTCCTTTGTGGCTTATATAAAGTTCTTGTGTGTATGCCAAAAGGAATTTTATGAGAATAAACTTAAATCTAGGATAATAAGATAATGATATAGAAAGATAAAAGAAGAGCTTTGCTTCAGAAAAGACTTGGGAATAAATTGGTTTCTTAATATGGTGCGATTGTTGACTTAAATGCTCCCCAGGAGATTAGCTTCCCCTTCTCACTGCTTTTAGACAAGTGTATTTGTAGTCATTTTTGACAACATTAGACAAGATACCTGAGTTCCTCTTCTTTATCTGAGAGACGGACAGTAATTAGTATGCTGAAGTCTCCCCGGGCAGCCCATGAGTCACCCAGGCAATGAGGTTCTTTTAGCTTTGAAGTGACAGAATTCCCTGGGACAAGTCTCAGGTGAATTTTCTATCTATTGTCTTTCCCACAAATGAGGGCTAATATAGTTTGTTTTAATGAAATTACAAGACTCATCTCCCAGTGCACTTGCATTTATAAGTATCTGGACTGTCAAAATAGAGTGTATCTTACTACATTCAGAGCAAAAGCAGCCAAAAATGTCCCAGAATATGAATCCCCATGCAATCTCATGCAGCTCTGGTGGCCTTATCTGGCTGGAGATGCATAATTAATCCAAAGACATTGCCTCTTTGCTGGACAGAATTCACCAGTGGATCCTTTGAAGAAAAATTAGTCATCTCCTCCTCGGAAATGTACAGTCTCAGAAAATGGACAGTCAGCTTTAAGTTGGCTCGGACTTAACCGCACTGCGTGAATGATTAAACTTCTTAATCAGCTAACTCATTTTAGCTGCTGTCGGGAGGTGCCGTTGAGCCAATTATGACGTATGGGGACCCAATGAACAACAGATCAAAACTTCGCTATATCTAATACCGTCCGCAGTAGAAGAAAAAAAAGATAATTATAGTATTAGAGGTAGAACCCAGATTGGAAGGCAATCAAAATGAGGAAAAATAGTGGAAAACATCCTTTAAGAGTTTGAACATTCAATGGACAAAACATGAATGCTGGAAAACCAGAAATTGTGAAATATTAAATGGAACATTTCTACTTTTTAGGTGATAGTGGGATGATATGGACTGGCTATGGACACTTCGAATCAGACAAATCACATTACATATTTTGTTGGAAATGTGAAACAGAAGAAGAATGGTGTTTCATAGTTAAAAAGACAATTTCAAGTTCTCTCCTGAAGTGCAATGTCGTGAGTGATAGGATATTGTCCATATGCATAAAAGAAAGAACTGCTAATGTGACTATTGTTCAAATATGTATTCTACAATTAAAGCCATAGATAAAAGTTTAAAATTTATACCAAATCTTGTCGTCTGCAATTGACCAACACATAATCAAGATGCATTAATGATAGTTAGTGATTGAAATGCAAAAGTTCGAAACAATGAAGAAGGAATGTTAGTTGAAAACTATGGACCATAGAAATGAAGTTGTAAATAGAATGATTGAATTTTGTACGTTTGATGGTAGATCCATCACAAATATCTTTTTTAAAAACAGCATAGACAGTGACTTTACACATGGACTTCATCTGATGGACTGTGTAGGAATCATCCTGACTACATATGTGGAAGTGATTGTTGGAAAACTTCAATTTCAGTAGTCAGAACCAGAGCAGAGGTAGATTGTTGGGTCACTAGCAAGTTCAAATTGAAGCCAAAGAAAATGAAAACAAGTGCATGAGAATCAAAATATGATCTTGAGTCTTTCTTACCTGAATTTAAAAGTCTTAAGAAGAGGTTTGAAGCATTGGACAGCAGTGATGGAAAACGAGGTCAGTTATGGGAAGACATTAAGTCTATCATCCATGAAGAGAACAGAAGGTCATTACAAAGACAGGGGGGAAAGTAAAAACAGAAATGGATGTCAGAAGAGACTCTGAAAAAAATCATACTAGAGCATCCAGAAACCAAAAGAAAGAGAAAAGATGCAGAAGTAAAAGAGCTAAACAGATTTCAAAGGGAAGCTTCAGGAGAGAAAATACCGTATTGGGATGTGCAGAGAGCTAGAATTAAATTTTAAAAAATAAGTGAAGAACTTGCTCTGCATTTCTCAAGCTGAGAGGACTGAAAAACAAATTTAAACATTGAGTAGCGATATTAAGGAAATCAGCAACAAAAACATAATTCTTATTAATACTAAGGTTGTTGAAATGTTATCTCACATACTTGGGACATCTTGTCCAAATGAAGTAGAAGATACTCAGCTAGTTTGATTAAAGTATTGACCACAATGGGCTTGAGCATGGAACAAATTGTGAGAATGGTGACAAATAGGGTACAGCTAATAACCGTATTAATGTTAACCTTTCTTATTTAGTTAAAAAAATCATATGATATAGATTTTTTTAGGAATTAGTAATAAAATATATCCAAAGTTTCTTGAAATAAAGGAACAATATAGAATAGCAGAGGCAATGCACAGATTAGAGCAGGGTTTAGGGCTGTTGTACATAGGGTCGCTATGAGTCGCAAACGACTCGACGGCATGTAACAACAACAACAACATATAATAGCAAGCTCAGAAATACAGTGTACCATGCTTGGTTAATTTGATGGTTCAGGTTCCGTCTAATTTTCCAATATGTCATGTTAGCTTGTTTTCTTCAACCAATCTCCATGAAATGACAGTCAAAGGTCTGTTGTGGTTATTGTGTACCTTCGAGTTGGGACCGCCTCATAGCTGACCCTCAGGAGGGTTTTCAGAGGTGGTTATTTGCATGGGAGGGGATTGCTCCTCCTTCTTCCAAGGAGTGGATTCACACTGCATGGCTTCAGGATTGCAGTGCAGCTTCTTGCCCCTAAGCCACCAGATATGAAATGAAACCAATACCATTCAGAAGTAGAAGAGGAAGGGAGACTACTTGTTTGTTTTCATTTTTAATCTAGGAATGTTTTCCCAAAATCATTGAACATATTTGCCCTTCATAACTTAGTGCCCAAAACAGTGTCACAGGCTCCATCTAAACAAATCACTTACTGGGAAGAGAAATGGTTGCTTTGGCCAGCAATTCTCAAAGTATGGTGGTCCCTGATCCTGGTGGATGAGCATAGATGGGGGCTTGTCAGAGATACACACACATTCTTCTTTTAAAATTAATAGTGACTTTTTTATTTTAATTATGATTTTAGTGAAAGTTTACCAAAAAGTTGGATTTTCATTCTTTCATTGTTGCACAATTCCTCCCCTTCCCCCCCACCCCAAGTCTTCTTTGCAATGTAGCTCTATTCTGGACTGTTATCCTACATATAATGCCTAATCATATAATGAACACTATATTGGAACAGATGTAATAAAGTACAGTTTAAAAGGAATATATGAGATAAACAGTCTTGACCCTCAACCCAGATTTATGAGTTGTTTAACAAGCTCCCCCCGCCCCCAGATGATCATGCTGAGCTCTGAAGTTTGAGAGCTATGATCTTAGACTAGGAGTTCCTGGGTGGTGCAAATAGTTGACATCTGGCTACAATGTCAGAGCCACCTTGGGTGAAAGACTTGGATGTTCTTCCAAAAAAGTGCTGCCTTAAAAATTTGATTTCCAGTTTTAGTCTGATACATTGTCATAAATCAGAATCAACCTGATAGTGACAAATTTAGCTGTCCCTGGGTGACATTAGTCAAAAGGTTTGGACTAATATCGAAAGGTTGTCAGTTAAACTCACTTAGTAGTAACATGTTAGAAAGTCCTGTAAAGATTACCGGCAAGGTAACCATTTGAAGCAGTTCTACTCGATAATGTGTGAGGTTACCATGACTTGAAACTGACTCCACAGAAACAGTTTTGGTTTATTATTTTGCCCTGAGACTAATCACACCACGACTACATTCCTGGAAAGAAGACCAGCTTCTCCAGCAGCTTCTAGTCATAAGACAATGAACATAATCAAGATCCAAAGTACATGGAAGGGAGAATCAGTGGCTTCCATGTTCCTGTCCTCCATATTTCCTTCTGTATTTGGTATGCAATACAGTGTTGTTTCTTCCTGCTATCTTCTTTCCTGTGAGTTGTTGTTGTCATTGTTGTGTACTGTTGAGTTGGAACCGATCCATAGCTGACCCGCCAGCAAGTTTTCAGAGGCAATTAATCACACTGGAGTAGTTTGCCCATTTTTCTCCTGTGGAGTAACTGGTGAATTTGAACTGAATGCCTTTGTGATTGCAGCACAGAATCTTGCCACTAGGCCACCAGAGTTCCCTTTGTGTCATTAGTGATATGTTAAGAATTAAGCCATAATTCCTACTTAGGACTAAAGCCAAGGACTATAAACTTCATTCAAGAAAAGCTTGGAAGAACTTTAGTGGTCCTAATCCACAACATAAAAATTCTTCCAAGTATCCTGGAAAATCTACAACCAGGAGAAGATAAAATAGATGAATGGGACCTTCTAAGAATCAAATCCCTATGCACATCCAAAAACTTCTCCAATAGAGTAAAAAGGGACGCCACAGACTGGGAAAAAATATTTGGTAATGACATGTCAGATAAGGGACTTATATCTGGAATTTATAAAATACTTGAACACCACAAAAAGATAAAGGTAAATAATCCAATAGAAAAATGGGCACAGGATATGAACAGACACTTCACTGAGGCCAACAAGTACATGAAGAAAGGTCCAAAGTCCCTAGCTCTAAGAGAGATGCAAATCAAAACAACCATGAGATATCATCTCACCCCAGTAAGAATAGTAAAATATAACAGAACAGCAAGCAACAAATGCTGGCGAGGATGTGGAGAAACTGGAACTCTTATTCACTGTTGGGGGGAATGTAAGATGGTGCAACCATTGTGGAAGGCAGTGTGGTGCTTTCTCAAAAAATTGCAAATAGAGATACCATTTGACACAGCAATCCCATTACTGGGAATATACCCCAGAGAGACCATGTCTGCCATCCAAGCAGATATATGCACACCCATGTTTATTGCCGCTTTGTTTACAATAGCAAAGAGTTGGAAGCAGCCTAAGGGCCCATCAACAAACAAATGGATAGAGAAGCTGTGGTATATCCACACAATGGAATACTACGCAGCATTGAAAAACAAGGAACTCCTGCAATATTATTCAAAGTGGGTGACCCTGGAGGACACTATGCTGAGTGAAATATCTCAGTCACAAAGGGACAAATACCGCATGGTGCCACTGTTGTAGAATGGGTCTGATATCAGGGTGGGGGTATGACAGAAAAAACTGGATAAATTATGTATATTGTATTGAAACAGATGAGGGAAAGAACAGATTAGCAGTGATATATGATTGAGTATTATGGTTAGCACAGGAATCCAGAATTAAGGTTGTATAGAGAAGTGTACTCGGGGTGGGGGGTGGGGCGGGGACGTGGGAATTGTATCCTAATGAAGAAATTTTTTTTTCTCTTCGGAGGGGGAAGCGAGCTGGTGGGGAGGGGTGGGCAGGGAGAAAAGTGCGGCAATGAATGAATGGAAATCCAAAATCTCTGTAAATGTCTATTAAAATTAATAAAAAAAGAGAAAAAAGAATTAAGCCATAATTCCTATAATATACACAACCCTACATTATCTGAAAAACAAGATCAAGTGTACAAGCATATTCAACCTAGACAAGATGAGTACACATGGGCAAGTATAAGGGACTATGTCCATGACAGTGTATTGTCTGGTAGATGATCATTCAACCCTAGTAATGCATGTATTGTCAATACATCCAGGTAGAGCATGCAAATATATCCATGTAGTTAACAAGGGGAAACATTAAATGAACTTCCTAATAATAATCCAATGCCCTAAGAGGACCACAGGACGAGAATCACAGAGGATATTAAAGTCAGTTGGCATAGCATAGTCCAGAGGGACAGTGGTCTACACTCTAAAGTGGTGAGTGGGACCTTAAAAGCTTTCAAGGAGCCATCTAAAGCACAATTCTCAGTGTACTGTGTGGAACAAAAATAAAAAATCAAAAGTACGTAGAAACAGTACTAAAGAGCAATGGTGTGTTTCTGGAGAATAAGGTGCATCTGATACAGGCCATGGTCTTTGCTATCACTTGTTATGCATCAGAGAGTTGGACAATGACTGGGAAGAATAGAAGGAGAATTGATGCCTTTGAGCTGTTGTGCTGGAGAAGAGTATTGAGAGTACCATGGACTGCTAGGAAAGCAAATAGATTCATCCTGGAAAGGATTAAACCGGGTGGCTCCATGGAGGCAAGGATTCTGAAGCTCCATCTAACATTCTTTGGACATGTTTTAAGGAGGGACCAGTCCTTGGAGAGGGACAGTGCAGGAGAGGAAGACCCTCTATGAGGTGGATTGATTCAGTGACTGGGGTAATCGGGACGGGTGTGTCAGAGGCAGTGCGATTGGCACAGGACAGAGCAGAGTTTAGAGCTGTTGTACATAGGGTCACCATGAGTACCAAGTGACTCGACGGCACATAACAACAACAACAATGATGAAACAATTATGATACGAAAAATGGGGAGCACAGACACTTGGAAACAATTAGAACATAGCACCAGTAGACCTCACTCCTGTGACCCTGGTACCCAGAGAACTACATGGGGGCTGGCTACCTTCTCAACCTCTCTGAAATGGATTACAATAGAAGAACCTGGGCAGGATAGAGACATAGAAGTTCAAAAATCACAGGGTCACACAATGTGGTGGGTGGAAGGAAGGGGTAAAGGAAATGGGAACAATCCGCCTGGGACCTGAAAAGGTGGGCATTATCCAATGGTGATTAATTTTACAAAACACAATATATGGGAGCGATTGTATGAAACATAATATCAATGAAGGAAAGTGAGGGAGGAAAATCTGCATTAAAACAATAATATTCAAATACAAATTTGAACAAATTCTTTCCATTTCCCTCACCCTCCACCCATCAAATTGTACAACCAACAACAACCAAAAAGGTATATGAATGAAACATACTGTAAAGGTATTACTATATGAAAATCAATAAAAGTACTAAAAAATAAAATAAAATAAAACAACATATCCTATTAAAAAAGAAAAAAAAAGAACATTTAAGGCCAGGCTAATTTTACTATAAGCTGATAATAAAGGTACTTGCTAACTTTATAGTGGAAACAGCTTACAGCTAAATGCCAGAAAGACTTTCCCCCCCTTGATACTCTGTTGATAGTTAAATAAAGAACATCATAGTAGTTTTATTAGAGTTCATTGTTGTTGTTATGTGCTGTCTAGTCAGCACAGGCCATGGTCTTTGCAATCACTTGTTATGCATCAGAGAGTTGGACAATGACCAAGGAGGATAGAAGGAGAATTGATACCTTTGAGCTGTGGTGCTGGACAAGAGTATTGAGAATACCATGGACTGCTAGGAAAACAAACAGATTCATCCTGGAGAGGGTTAAATCAGGCTGCTTCTTGGAGTCAAGGATTCTGGGGCTTTGTCTGACATACTTTGGATAAGTTCCAAGGCGGGACCAGTCCTTGGAGAAAGACGTCATGCTTGGGAGGGTGGAGGGACAGCGCAGGAGAGGAAAACCCTCTATGAGGTGGGTTGATTGAGTGACTGGGGTAATCAGGGTAGGTGTGCAGGAGACAGTGAGAGTGGCATAGGATAGAGCAGAGTTTGGGGCTGTTGTACGTAGGGTCACTATGAGCTGCAGACAACTCGACAGCACATAACAACAACAACAGTCAGAACTGACTCGTATTTGACTCTCCAGTAGATTTTCAGAGGCAGTAAATTGCACTGGAGGAGAGTTTATTATTGTTGTTGCATAGCTCTGAGCTGTGTGCCAGTGTCATTATCTCCCACGCACATGCCCCACCACACCAGTCATTGTGTCAATTCATCTCATCCAGAGTTTTTCTCTCCTGCACTGTCCCTCCACCCTTCCAAGCATGACGTCTTTCTCCCAGGCCTGGCAACATGCTCAAAGTATGAGAGACAGTGCTTCATAATCCTTGTCTCCAGAAAGGAAGTTGATTTCACCCTCTCCAGAATAGAGCTGTTTGAAACGAAGGACGACATTACTGATACAGATGCTGCTGCGGTTAGAATTAGCTATGTGTACAATGGACAGTTAGAGATCTTCTGTTGGGGTGAAGATACTTTTTCACCTGCAACAACCACTCAGCGTACTCTGCCGTTTTGATAAGAGTGTTTCAGGTAGCAGTAGGAGTAATAGGGACAGGTTTATCACAGCTGGTGACTTCAACTCTCACTGAGACCAAACGCTGCTCACTGCATGCCTTATTTGACTCTTTCAATGGATTAGGAGAAAGCAGCTGGAATCCTGTGATGTTGCCACAGCAACATTCATCATGTAAAGCACGTCTCAGGCAAAGAAGGCGGGTGCCAATAACCCATTTCCAGACACATCTTGTGCCGCTTGATTATGTTGGAAAACTTTGAAGCACAGTAAAAGTAGAAGATGGGTATTATCTGCTGATGAAATTGTTCCTCCCCTCTCAACCTAGACCTTCCCTTTCTATTACTTTTTATATTCATTGTCTGTTTCTGCAAAGTAACTGATCATCGACTTAGTGACTTCCAGTCACTGTGTCCCCGTTTCCAGGGTACTGAAGCCTGGTCAGGCTAGATATGGTCTCTTTTTTAGGGTTACAGGCTCAAATCAGGAGTCAGAGTTCCGTTTTGTCTGAGGCTTGGAGTCTTTCTCCAGCTCCATTCATTGTCGGAACAATCCATTTCCTATTACTCTTGAATTGAGGTCCCACTCTCTTGCTGCTGTCCACTGAGATTACACTTAGCTTCCAGAAGCTGCAGGCTCTTCCCTCCCTCATCCGTATGGTCAGTCCTACAACATGGCGTTGGCTCCATCAAGACGGCTATTGTATTTCGTTGGTGCTCTCAAGTTTCCTCCGGCTTACAGAGACCCCATGTTCCACAAAATGAAACTCCCCCAGTGCTGGGCCATTTTCATAATCCCTGCTACATTCAGTTTCCTTTGCTGCAATCACTGTGTCGGTACCATTTATTGAAGGATCAGGCTGAAGATATCTCTCATGATTCATATCTCAGAAAAGGCTCACTCAGAATCATCTCTTGTTTTATTAACTTAAAGTCAATTGATTGGGGATCTCTCACCTTTGCTTAGTTACAGAAGTAATATCCCTTCAAACTCATGGATTCTAACCAAACTCCAGGATGGGGGTACACGGAGTATGCATATCAGCTGCTAAGAATCTCTAGGACTATTTAAAAAATTTCCCTTTCTCTCTTGTCCTGTCTTTTCCTCTTCTTTTATTTTCTTTTTCTCATTAGACTTTAGTCAGTCTCAAAATTCTGTGACAACATTTTGCTCATTTCCATCAAAAAGCACTGATTATAAAAATTAATAACTTAAACATTCACATGACAACAGTTTACACTGTCATTAAAAAAGGAAACAAATGACACATGGAACATCACTTTTCTTCTAAATACTTTATGATGCATTAGCCAGATTTTTACTATAGAGCTGAAATGACATATCAAGACAAATGGTTCCAAGACCATTTTTCAGTTGCTGGTTAAGACCAGTGGCAGACAGACGTTGTGGATGATATTCTTTCAGCCTTCTGAGCTTCCTAAGTAGTCTCTGTCATCATGCTACCCCCTGCTGTCTTTCTGTCCCATCACCTTGGTGAGAACCATAGCGACTATTTGCCTCAAGTCATGAACAGAAAATTATCAAGAGGAGGATGGTCAGAGAAGCTTTCAACACACTTAGGTACACAATTTATAAACTTCAAGAGCTTGGGGTCAATCTCACAGCTTTTTATTAGAAAGACAAGCAATCGTATCTTTAAGGCTTAACAAATTTAAAAACCCTGTGAGCTGTGTGACAATTGAGCACAGGGGTGCAACCGCACTGATGTGGCCTGGATAGTGCAGGCTGATCACCTGAGCACTGAAGCTAGTTGCTTCCTTTGTCATCAGTTACACAGCCACAATGACATTATTACAGCCAGGGGACATTATAGACACTGAAGCCTATACTGCTGCAGGCAAACCTTCCTCCAAACAGCACAGTATGTTGGGACAGATTTTAGTTCAGTTGTAACAATGACTAGTTAGCCTGGTTTGAAAACATCAGCCTTCACTCTGCCCACAGAGACTGTGCCGAGACCATCAGTCTGTAGACATCCTGGTGCAGAAGAGGCAGTGACCTACCTATCAATATGACAAGTTGGTTATTATTGTTGTTATGTACCATTGAGCCGACTATGACTCATAACAGCCCTGTACACCATAGCTCTGAACCCTGCTCTATCCTGAGCCAATCTCACTGTCTGACAGTGACACACTTACCCTCATTAGCCCACTTATTGTTTCAATCCAACTCATCCAGGGTTTTCCTTTCCTGCACTGTCCCTCTATCCTTCCAATCATTATATCTTTCTCCAAAGACTGGTCTCTTATATATGAGATGAAATATGAATCCTTGCCTCCAAGAAACAGCTTGGTTTCACCTTCTCCAGGACAGATCTATTAGTTTTCTTGGAAGTCCATGGTATATTCAATACTCTTCTTCACCACCATCAGTCAAAGGCATCAACTCTTCTATCATCCTTGGTCATTTCTCAGCTTTCTGATGCCCAGCAAGTAATTGTGAAGACCATAGCCTGGATCAGGCATACTTTAACCTTCTAGGCTGACATCCTTGCTCTTCAGTACTCTGAAGAGGTCCCTAACAGCAGATTTTCCTAATGCAATTCATTAGTTGATTTCCTGACTGCTGGTGCCAAGAGTGTTGATTGTGGAGCCAAACAAGCTAAAATTGTTGACAATCTCAGTCCTATCTATCTATCATGGTGCTGCCAATTTGCCCCATGGTGAGAATCTTTGTTTTCTTAATGTTGGAATTCAATCCATATTGAAGACCAGAGTTCTTGACCCTCTGCAGCAAATGCTTCTGGTCTTCCTCATTTTCAGCAAGTAAGGTTATGTTATCTGCATAACACAGGTTGTTGATGAGTCTTCCCTCAATTCTGATGCCACATTCTTCCTCATAAAGTCCATCTTCGCAAATGATATGTTCTGCATACAGATTGAAAAAGTTAAGTAGCCAAGACACATCCCTGATACACTCCTTTTCTGATTTTGAACCATGCAGTGTCTCCTTACTCTGTTCTGAAGACTACGTCCTGGTCCAGGTATAGGTTTCATAGGAGCACAGTCAAGTGTTCTGGGATTCCCATTCTTCTCAAGGTTTAGCCACAATTTGTTGTGTTGCACATAGTCAAATGCCATTGCATAGTCAATGAAGCACCGATAAACATTCCTCTCTGCTTTCAGCTAAGATCCATCTGACTTTGGCAAAGATGTCTCTAGTGCCACATTGTTGTTGTGTGCTGTTGAGTTGGAGCGAACTCATAGCTGATCTGCCAGTGAGTTTTCAGAGGCAGCCAATTGCACAGGAGGAGATTGCCCATCTTTCTCCCATGGAACGGCTGGTGAATTCAAACTGTGCGCCTTTGGGATTGCAGTGCAGCTTCTTACCACTAGGTCACCAGAGCTCCCTTTCTGACAAGTTGGTAGCAGGACACAATCTTAAATTTCAAGCAATATCGTTCCACTATCATTGTCATTCTCATCGATGATTTTTCTATCCTTTGAACAAAGGCATATTTATACGTGGCTCTTGTATGTGAGCACCATTCCAACCAGAAATTGGTAGAAATGCTTCCGCGTAGAGGCTGTAGTTAATGTTCTTAATGTAAGTGCTAACTTTATCATTGTCTTCATATTTCTTCCGGTTGTAGAGTAGCTCAGTAGAATTAATTTTGTTAATGATGGGGCGGTATTAATCAGTTGAAAATTCTCCAAATATTTATCGATTATAAAACTACAGTTATGTAGTTAGTTATAAAACTGATATCCATCTACGGCCATACCACCCTGAACGCTCCCGATCTCGTCTGATCTCGGAAGCTAAGCAGGGTCGGGCCTGGTTAGTACTTGGATGGGAGACCGCCTGGGAATACCGGGTGCTGTAGGCAAAACAAACAACACTAATATCTGTTTTCTCCAGGCTGCAAAACTATTTACTTTGCCTTACAATTATTTTTATTTTGTTTTTAAATTTTTTTTCTGATTTATATGCAAAGTTCATAAAGTCCATATACATAATTTTTCACATCAGATCTTTCTCTTTTCCTTTACCAATCTTTCCCTCTACCCATCAAATTGTGTGATCCTATGTTTAAGACCCTGCCTACCCTACTTGGATCTTTGTACACAATCTACATTAATGGTCTTCTACAAACTGTCTTTATGAAACTGAGTTAGTTCACTTAGCATAATGCTCTGTATTTCCTCCCATGTTAGGTAGTAATTTACAAAATCATTGATCCTGCATATGTGTGAATGTACCATATATCTTCCCCCTCCCTCTCTTTTGTGTGTAAAGTCCTTTAAATCGCCTGTTTACCAGGAGAGGAAATGCATCTTTCCTAGACTAGCTTTCAGCTCTTTGAAACTGTTTTTCTCAGTCATATTAAAATTGTGCATTAAAGGGTCTGATTACCAGGAAGGGAAATGTGCCTTACCTGGATGGGCATTTACCTTTACAAAACTGTTTTTCTCAGTCATATGTTAACTATTTTATAAGGTGCCTGTTTGCTAGTAACCATATATGAACTGTTCTGTTTAAATGTAGAAATTTACTCTAAATGTAACTTTACTAACAAAGGTATATTGTTAAGTAAATTGGTATCTAATCCAAGTATAAAAACTAATGACCACTCCCAGATGGACAGGTAGTCTTTCAGAAGGATCTCACTGCTTTCTCCCAGATATGAAATAAAGTGCCTTAGAAATTGCAATCTGTCTTGTTGACAATTGACTACGGAAAGAATCCCTTTGCTTTCAGTAACATTAATGCCAACTGTTAGTTGTTTCACACTTGATGTATAGTCCAGAATGATATGATAATGAATCTTCCCATCCTTGAAGCTTCATATTCACCAACGCTAGCACTAATTGTATGCACAGTACCACCTACTTGTCATGTTTCTGTAATTACAGTTTGTGTAAAATCCTTTTGTCCTGGGGTATCAATCAAAGTCACATAGCTGGTTTCAAATTTCTGCATGGAGATACCATTAGTGATGTCGTGTTCATATTCACCTTTGAGTTAAATGAGGACCTAACCATACTTGAGTCACTGCGCAAGGTCACCTTGGATAACAGCAAAAAGAGGCGTCTTCCAGGTCAGACCCAGCAAAACCCGGCCAGAGAGGGAGGGCAGGAGGCGTCACTGGGCAAGGTCACCT
>NW_006399903.1:1505207-1506920 GCF_000299155.1 Elephantulus edwardii | reverse complement strand
TTAGGGCTGTTGTGTATAGGGTCGCTATGAGTCGGAAACGTCTCGACGGCACATAACAACAACAACAACAACCATACTTGAAGGAGCCATTTCCCATATCAGCAACTTCCTTCTCAAGGAGGGTTGTGTATGTGTGTAACCCAGTACATTTTTAGATCAGAAGATCAGTAGTGATGAACTATCCAGAATGTAAGTGTTCACTGCTATTGATGTTGATGTCTTTTCTGTTGCTGTTTTGGCTTAGATTTTGCAATGGTTCTCATCAAACCCCTTGTCAAAATGCTATCTTTTGTTATGTTTTGAAAATAAGTGTACATAAGTGCATGTTTTTCATATATGCAGCACATGAGTAGTTGCAGAAACATCTAAAAACCTGCCAGAAAACAAACACCTCCCCCCACCCCCCCAAAAAAAAGACTGCCAAAAGTATCAAGAATAAACAACTTGTGAATTGTTCTTGTTAGGTGCCTTCAGTCAATCTCACTCATACAGACCTTGTGAAGATCAGGTCAGAACCTTGCCCTGTTCTGCCTCATCATAATACTACCTTCCACGATAAAGCCCACTATTGCAGTCATTACGTCGATCAATCTCCGTGAGGACCTTCCTTTCTTCTGCTTCAGGGTCTTCACTATCTTTCCTAGCATCCTGTCTTTCTCCTCTTGATAACATCCTCGAAGTATGTGAGATGATTGTTCTCTGTAATTTACAGTTTATGTACAATTAGGTAATTGTGAAAGGTTTTGGATTGAAGCCAAGAAACATGCCGAGGTAGAAACATTTTTTTAGAGTAGGCCAGGCTATTCAGCAAGGGGAGTAGAGCTGAGGTTTGGTCTTAGGGGTTTATATGAGGTTTTAGTAAGTGTGATTTACGGGGTTGTGAGATGAGTTGACGTTGCAGTAGTTCATTGGTGCATCAAGTCTTGGGAAAATATCCTAGTATGGGGTTTTCTGAGTTCTGGTTTTGGAAGATGTCCTGACATAGATTTTCTGAGTTCTGTTTTCAGAAAAATGTCCTGACACAGGATTTCTGAGATCTGGAATGTCCTGACATAGGATTCCTGAGTTCTGGTTTCAGATAGGGTTTTCGAAGTTCTGGTTTTAGGGAATTTCCTGACATAGGATTTTCTGAGATCTGGTTTCAGGAAAGTGTCCTGACATAGGGTTTTCGAAGTTCTGGTTTTAGGGAATTTCCTGACATAGGATTTTCTGAGTTCTGGTTTCAGAAAAGTGTCCTGACATAGGGATTTCTAAGTTTAGCTTCATGTAGATTTTGAGCCTAACAAATTCTGTCTCTGAAGGATAGTAGTAATTTTCTGATCACTCACTCTTCTTGCCGCCAAGTTAGAAGTGGCTCATATCTGACCCTCCAGTGGGTTTTCTGAGGAGATTATGAGTCTTTCTTCCATGGAGAAGCTGATATCCTCAAAACCACCAGCTTTTAGATTATTTGTGCAACTCCCCATGCACTACACCACCAAAGCTCCCTCTTCTAATTGTCTTTAAAAAACAAAAAAAGTCCAAATCACCTTCTTGTTGTTGTTGTGTACCTAGAGTTGGACTGACCCGTAGCTGACCCTCTGGTGGGTTTTCAGAGGCAGTTAATTGCATAGGAGGAGATTGCCCATCCTTCTCCCATGGAGTGCCTGGTTGGCCTTGAACTGTGAGCCTTTGGGATTGCAGCACAGCTTCTTGCCACTAGAGTTCCCTAAA
>NW_006399903.1:1503587-1504827 GCF_000299155.1 Elephantulus edwardii | reverse complement strand
TTGACACAGAATAGAGCAGGGTTTGAGTCACAGACGACTCTATGGTACATAATAACAACAATAGCAAATCACAAATACCTCTTTTTCTTGAGTTTTACAGGCTATTTTAACACAGACTAAAACATTGTTAGACAGAAAAAGAATTGAGGGCAAGAGAGAGAAAGAAATAAGCTTGTGCCAAAAAAACAAGGAGGCCTTTATTGCATGGTCTGAGAGGGGCACCAAGTGACCACAGACAGAGACCAAGACACTATGAGTAAAGAAAGGTCAAAATGGCACCCAGGCAGTCAAGGGCAGCCTCATTTTATAGTGGTTTTAGAGAGGACTAGGTGCTTTTCTGAAATTTGGGGCTGTTAATTACTTGGGTCCGTGCTTTTGTGATCAGGCCTAGAGCATTATTAGGACCCGTTGTCTGGTCTGGTCTCTAATCTGGCAACCTTAGATGACATCAAGTTTCTCAAGAAGTGATCAGGCCTGGAGGCAACTGCCACATTCTTCCCTTAATTAAATGATTCTTTTAAATTATTTTACACAGAACATTCATAAGAAAATGACTTATTCCTAGGTGGACTGGGTTTAGAACATTGTAGAGTAAAAGAAGCCCAGGACTTGAAGTCCAACTGTAGTGCCTCAGTGCTGGTATGAAATCTCTGAAGCTTGTCTAGGAATTAAGAGAAGCATCACACGTGTTGTGTAAAGGAGACTTAGGCACCATTAAAACTGATCACCCCATTTCAGTATTGCCTGTCCAACTAACACTAAGAATCTCCCCTGTCGTTTCAGGCTGCCACCTGGGAGGCATTCTTAGTTTTTCCAATGCGTTCCCTCAAGAATCCAAACCCTCCAATATAACCACTCCAAGACATGAATAGGATTAATCCTACTTGGTGAGTTATTTTTTCATTTCAGTAAAATAATTGCTGAGTTAAAGGCAGTAGGAAGACATTACATTTACAAAGGTATTTTTGGTATATTTTAAATTATTATTATTAATGTTAATGAAAATGACAGAGATTTTGGATTTACATTCATTCATTGTTGCACTTTTCTACCTGCCGACCCCTCCCCTCTCCAGTTCATTCTTCTCTTTGAAAAGTAAAATAAAAATTCTTTCATAGTGAAGTGGATGTCGGGGGAGGGATTGTATAACAATGGAAGAATTTATTCAGGAGCAACAGTGTCTCTCTGGAGACTAAAGTGCGCCTGATACAGGCCATGGTATTTGCAATTGCTTGTTATG
>NW_006399903.1:1491511-1502632 GCF_000299155.1 Elephantulus edwardii | reverse complement strand
AGAATTGATGCCTTTGAGCTGTGGTGCTGGAGAAGAGTATTGAGAGTCCCAAGGACTGCTAGGAAAACAAACAGATTCACCCTGGAAAGGGTTAAACTGGGCTGTTCCTTGGACGCAAGGTTTCTGAGGCTCTGTCAAACATACTTTGGACATGTTGTAAGGAGGGACAAGTCCTTGGAGAGGGACATCGTGCTTGACAGGGTGGAGGGACAGTGCAGGAAGAGAAGGCCCTCAATGAGGTGGATTGATTCAGTGACTGGGATAATCAGGATGGGAGTGTCAGAGACAGTGTGATTGGCACAGGACAGAGCAGAGTTTAGGGCTGTGGTACATAGGGTCGCTATGAGTCGCAAGCAACTAGATGGCACATAACAACAACAACAACAAAGTTTTTTACGGGAACTGCTGACAATTTGTCCATAAAATAGAACATAAAATATTTAGCTTGGTAAACTAAAAGAAGAAAATGTTTTGCTATCTTGTACATTCATTTTCTAGTTGTGAATTTACAAACATATCCTGTAAGTAGTAAAAGTAATATATATATATAAAATAGCAAAAGGTCTGGGCTTTCAATCCAAAGATTCATTTGGGGTTGTTTATTGTTTGGTTTGTGTCACTAAAAAAAAAGAAACTGGACTCAGCAATGGTCTATTTCTAAGATACAGTAAGTTAAAATACAATTGAAAAGTCACACATATGCCATTTTGTTCTCTTTTTTAAAAAAAATCCAAGTGAGTTTAAAGAGTAACTTCTTTAATTAGGAGTGATCTTTAAACTTCTGTCTGCCTCTTGCCAATGTTATTGACATGGAAATCTCAGTAAGTGAGAAGGCATTTGAGCTTTATGAAGGCAAGATCTGCTCAGAAACTACGAGGTCAACTTGTTATGAGGTCACAGTAACATCAGAGAACTTTGTACATGTATCCAACAACACAATGCTGTAGAGTGGACACTGATTCATAGGGACTTTGACTCTACAGGACAGAGCAGAACTATTTCATAGTGTTTCCAAGCTTTATATAGGGAGCTCTGACAGCAACGCTCATAGGAAGCCATGTTGGCAAATGACGGGCCTCACTGGTAGTTCAAATCTACCAGCCCATTAAGTGGGAAGAAGTTTGGCAATCTCCTCTCATTCCGTTTATAGTCTCAGAAGCCAGCTGGAAGGTCACCCTACTAGTTGTTTCCAATTCGACAGCAAAAAGTTCTTGAGTAATTTTTTTATGTTTTTTTTTTTTAATTTCTTTATTTTTCATTTCAATGAATATCTACAGAGACTTTGGAATTCCATTCATTCATTGTTGCACCCTTCTCTCCCCCCACCCCCCTGTTTGCTCCTCTCCTTCAAAAGCAAAAGAAAAACTCCCTCATTGATACGCAATCTCCCTCCACATCCCCCAACCCCAAATATAATCCACTCTGCAACCCTCATTCCGTACTCTTACGATAAACATAATGCCCTAAAATAGAAAATATTCTCTCCCCCAAAGACTTCAATGCCGTAAACATATTTCATCCAGTTTTTCTCAGTCTTACCCCCATCCCGATGTCAGCCTCATTCTACAACAGTGGCACCATATAGCATTTGTCCCTCTGTGACTGAGATACCTCACTCAGCATAATGTCCTCCAGGGTCACCCATTTTGAATAATATTGCATGAGTTCCTTGTTTTTTAATGCAGCATAATATCCAATTGTGCGAATATACCACAGCTTCTCTACCCACTCGTTTGTTGATGGGCATTTGGGTTGTTTCCAACTCCTAGCTATTGTAAACAAAGCCGCAATAAACATGGGTATGCATATATCTACTTGGGTGCCATTTATGGTCTCTTTAGGGTATATTCCCAGTAGTGGAATTGCTGGGTCAAATGGTATCTCTATTTGCAACTTTTTAAGAAAGCGCCACATCGCTTTCCACCGAGGTTGCACCATTTTACACTCCCAAAAACAGTGAATAAGGGTTCTAGTCTCTCCACAACCTCGCCAGCATTTGTTGCTTGCTGTTCTGTTAAATTTTGCTAGTCTTACTGGAGTGAGATGATATCTCATGGTTGTCTTGATTTGCATCTCTCTCAGAGCTAGGGATTTTGAACATTTCTTCATGTGCTTGCTGTCATCTGAATGTCTTCCTTGGTGAAGTGTCTGTTCATACCCTGTGCCCATTTTTCAAATGGATTATTCACCTTTATCTTGTTGTGGTGCTCAAGTATTTTATAAATTCTAGATGTAAGTCCCTTGTCTGACATGTCATTACCAAACACTTTTTCCCAGTCTGTGGCTTCCCTTTTTACCCTGTTGGAGAAGTTTCTGGATGCGCACAGGGATTTGATTCTTAGAAGGTTCCATTCATTTATAGGAACATTCTGCCTCATCTTTTTCTTGTGGTATAACTGGTGGATTAAAACAGTTAACCTTTGGTAAACATCTCAAAAGTTTTCCCACTGTTTCTCCAGGAATCTCTCCGCAAATGCAAAGCTAAACCAAGTCCACTGTGTAAGTTTCCAAATAGGGGAGGACTGTCCATGTTTATCACATAAGGTGACCTATGGGTTGAACTTCTGACCTTCCAACCTTCCAGGTAACAGTGCAGCCATTAACCTACTCTTATGCCACCCTCAAAAATCACCGCGAATGAGTCTGGACTGTCTCACAGGTGATCTTCTAGAGGATTTTCTGAGGCTCTAAATTGTCCAGGGAGAGATTGTCCATCTTTCAGAGTTGTTGGTGGATTCTAACAGCCAAAGAGCCAACGCTTTGAGTCATCATTTGCTTATTGACTGCACCACTAGATGTCTTTTTAGATATCAATATTAGTGGCTATCAAGTTGGTTTAGACATCTCGTGGTTCCACATCCATCAAAGGATACTGCTGCATTTCATTTATGATGCCTTTTTTCTCCTTCCAGACATAGATTGGCAGTTATTTTAATATATCAAAGATATTATTTAGAACTAAAAAATATAAGAAAAAATGTTTAAAGGACAACACAGTTTCAAATATCTAATGTAACGTTTGAAAACATCTTTGTGCTTTTTAAGACAGTGCTTCTTTCCTGGAAAGTCCGTTTGTCCATGATTGAAATAATCATGGTGTAGGTCCAATGTGCTTTATCTTTCAATATATATCACATACATAGCTGAGGTCATTGCAGAGTTTCCACAACTATTAGTACTATAAAATATGTTCATTCTTCTATTTAGTCAATGTGTTGGTAAATTCAAGAGCCAATAGGCAGATTATCATGCTCAAAGTACTTGATTGTAGAATGGAAGAACAGAAAGAATTTCCAAAACTGCATCCCTGCCCAAGGATGGTTATTAGTTTTTATACTTGGGTTAGGAATTAATCTACTTAACATATTGCTATTACTAGTTCAAAGCTTTAGGATTTTTACATTCAAAAGAACAATCTGAATACAGTTACTAGTAAACAAACTATTGGTGATACAGTTTACATATGACTAACAAACACAGTGTTTGAAAAAGTAAAATGTGAATTCTACAAGGATGTATTTCTTTCCCTGGTAAACAGACAGCTTATGGTACAGTTTACATATGACTGGAAAAAAAGAGTTTCATAAAGTAAATGCTAATTCAGGACAGATGCCTTTTCCCTTATGGTAAACAGACAGCTTAAGGTGCAGTTTCCATATGACTGAAGAATACAGCTTTCAGATTCTTACATATAGTTTTCTAGCTTACACAACTTGGGGTAGAGTTTACGTGTGACTGAGAAAAGACAAATGTTAATTCAATGACAGATGCATTTTTCCTCCTGGAAAACAGGCACTCTAAGGTACTTTCCATGGCTACAGAGAAATTGAAGCAGGATTCTAGGGCATAGTAAATGTTAATTAGCAATCAGACCAGTTTTACAGGCTGGTGGCTCATGACATTAGTTTTTCAACTATATTGTATGTTTGAACAATCCTAAACTTATTAATACCACCATATCAGATGTAGCATAGCTCATGAAACCATTATAATTTATGACATTTGGGATATTTTCTATTTGTTGCAAGTTTCCACCACAGAATCAGAGAAAGGAAGGGAAAAAGAAAGATAAAATAGAAGAGTAACATTCTTTAGAACAGTATGTGAGATGATGGTGGGTGTCTAATTCCTGGAATATATGTCATTTAGGGTGTACAGTTACTTCTGTGAGAAATAGAAGGCTTTTATGAAAAGCATTGTTTACAGTTCCATACTCTTTAAAACATTAACAATTGATTTTCTTTTTGCTGTTGTCGTTAGGTGCCTTCGAGTTGCCTGTGACTCATGTTGTTGTTGTTGTTGTTGTTATGACTCATAGCGACCCTTAAAACAACAGCTCTGAAGCCTGCCCTATCCTGAGCCAGTATCACTGACTCAGACACATCTACCTCCATTGCCCCTGTTACTGTGTCATTCCTTTTCATCTGGAGTCTTCCTCTTTTCCGGTCCCATCACCCTTCTGAGCATGGTGTCCTTTTCCAAGGACTGTCCCTCTTGGCCACATACCCAAAGTATGTGGACAAAGCTTCAAAATCAAATAGCCTCTAAGGAGAAACTTGGTTTCACACTCTCCAAGACAGACCTGTTTGTTCTTTTGGTAGTTCATGGTATGTTCAACAATACTCCTCCAGTAACACAACTCAAAAGCATTGATGATTCTTCTTCTATCATCCTTGGTCATTGTCCAGCTCTCTGAGGCACATCAAGTAATTGTGAAGACCCTGGCCTAGATTAGGCACACCTTAGTCTCTAGACACACAGCTCTGCTTCTATGTATTCTGAGAAGGTTCCTGACAACATATTTTCCTGGTGCAATTTCTTCCTTTTATTACCTGACTACTGGTACCAAGAGCTTTGATTGTGAAACCAAGCAAGCTGAAATTGTTAAGGCTCCATTTATCATGGCCCAATTGTCCAATTGGCCCAATTGTGAGAATCTTTGTCTTCTTGACACTGAGCTTCAGTTCATACTGAAGACTATAGTCCTTGACTTTCTGCAGCAAGTGCTTCAGGTCCTCCTCAGTTTCAGAGAACAAGGTTGTGTCATCTGTAAATCACAAGTTGTTGATGAGTCTTCCTCCAGTCCTGATCTCACATTCTTTCTCTTAAAGCCCAGTCTTCCAAATGATCTGCTCTACCTATGGATTGAAAAGGACTTATCCCTGATGCACTACTTTCCTGATCTTGAATCATACAATGTTTCTTGCTCTGTTCTGAGGACTGTTTCTTGGTCTGAGCATAGGTTTCATATGAGCACAATGAAGTGTTCTGGTATTCCCATTCTCCTCAAGGTTAGCCACAGTTCGTTGTGATCTATTCAGTCAAATGCATTTGCATAGTTAATGAAACACAGACATTTCTCTGGTACTCTTTGCTTTCAACCAAGATCCATCTGACATTGTCAATAATGTCACTAGTACCATAAACTCTTCTAAACACATCTTATATTTCTGGTTTGTTTTTTTTTCTTCTATGTACTGTTTCAATCTTTTCTGGATAATCTACAGAAAGATTTTGCTTGCATGTCATATTAGCGATACTGTTAGATAATTCCGGCCCCTGTCAGGTCATCCTTTTTAGGAATGGCAAAAAATATGGATCTCTTCCAGTCAGTTATCTAAGTAGTTATTGTCCTCCAGATTTCTTGGCAAAACCTGGTGGGCATGTCTAGGACAGCATCTGTTTGTTGAAATATGCCAATTGGTATTCTGCCAATTCCTGGGATCTTGCTTTTGTCAGTTCCTTCAGAGCAGCCTGTACTTCCTCCTTCATTACGGTTGCTTCTTGCTCATATGTTGTTTCTTGAAATTTTTCTGTGTCGGCAAATTCTTTTTGGTAAAGTGATTTTACTCCTTCCATCTTTTAATGCTTCCTGGATCATTCAGTATTCTGCACATATTATTCTTAACTATTGCGACTTGAGGCTTGAATTTCTTCTGTAGTTTTTTTAGTTTAAGAAATGTTAATTTTCTTATAGATTCATCTGGGGCCTAATAGCAAATAGGTGTTTCTTCTAAGTTAAATGTTTTAAAAATTATTTATCCTGAATTATCAGGATGTCAGTTCAACTGATCTTAAGTCCTTGAGGTGTTTAGAGGAAGATTTCAGTAAATAGATAATTTTGGGGTTTTTTTCTCCTTTGTATAACAGATTTTATGTTACCTTAAAGATCTAGAGAAAATTTGAGAACAATGTTTGAGAAAAGTATTTTGGTTGGAAAGAGAGAAGTGAGGCAATAAGTCAAAGCTTATTTTAATATCAACATAACTTTTTATCTAATTTGGAGGATTTTTTATTTATAAACATTCTTCCTACATTGAATTTTATATGAATCAGTTGTAATGCTACAACTCTCCATATCAATAAAATCTAAGTAAAGTTAAAGCATTCCACATGTGTCAGTTGGTCATGGTGTGGTGACTTGTATGTTACTATGATGATGAAACTTAGGCCATCAGTATTTAAAATATTCAGGGGCATGAATGATATACAGATACCCAGGACCACAAATGACACACTGGTATCAGTGTGGCTTCTTGTCTGAGAAAGACTAGGTAGAAGGATCTGACAATTCACTTAAAAAAAATAGCCAGGACAACCTTATTGATAAGATAAGATGGTAGTAATAAATTCAGAATTCCTCAAACACTTGGTATAGTTCTGAAAACTTGACATCCTGGGTTTCCATTCTGCAAAACTGGTTGAATCATCTAATTAACATGTTTTGTCCTAAGACCCTGTTTGTTTGGTTTTTTTTTAAGAGCTTGTGTTTCTTTTTGTTTTTTAAGAACAGTTATTTTTAATACTGATTTGCATACACAATTCATATCTATTTTTCTGTAAAATGTTTCACACATTGCTCATTTGGTTTCATAGTTCATTCCCATACATTGTGTTTTAGAAAACTAATCAGAGTTGATCCTTGCCCACTACTACCCCACTTTTTCAGTTTTCCACTGGTTTTTTTCTAATTCCATCAACCCCTCACTCCCACTCTGCGCATAAATCTCTGTGACTTTCTCTATAGCCATGAAGTACCTTAAGCTGTCTGTTTACTGGGAAAGAAGTGTATCTTTGCTGAACTAGCATTTGTCTTTTGAAACTTCTTTTTTTCTCACTCACTGACTGAGGTGACTTCCGCCGGTGCACAGCTTCCAGGCTTCGCCTCTGCCCAGGGGCACGCTCTCCATGTCCCCTCAGTACCTCCTCCCGACGGCTTTTCCTGTGTACCTGCAATATGCCTCTTTGCTATTATCATATGTAAATCATTCCTTTGAGTATTTCTATGAATGAGAAATAGTAATATGTTAAGTAGATTAATAACTAATGCTCAAGTCTTTCATTCATAGGGTCACTATGAATCATCTATGGCTCAAGGACACTTAACAATAATAACAACAATATAAAGAGAACTACATTGGCCTAGTGGACAGAAAATCATGCTACCAAGCCCAAGGTGGGTGATTTTAATCTGCGGCCCTCAGGCATGGTTTAAATTGTTTTTTCTCAAACATTCTCTTAAGTGGTATAGCACTGGTCTGTGCATTGCTGTACAACGTTAACTCATGGTTGCTGTGATGCTAAACACTGTAACACTGACGTGTTAAATGGGATAATGGTTACCCATGGTGGACAGTGTTTGGTGGAGCTTCCTGATTAAAACAAGCTTGGAAGCAGGAGTGGCATCCACTTCTGAAATGGCTTGCCTCTAGAAACCCTATGAACAGAGCTCAGGTCTTTTGTTCATAGGGTTGCTATAAGTAGTCGACAACTCAATGGCACTGAAAAACAACAACAATGTATAAAAAACAATACCCATTCTTAAATAGGGAGGCAGTTTCTCAGACAATTCTCTCTGCTTTCTCAGATATGTAAAAAAGTGCTTTGGATAGTGGAATTTGTTTTATTGGAGAGTGACTAGGGAAAGAAGCCCTTGTGTTCACCAACATTATGACTACTAGTATAACATTGTCTAAAAGGCTTCAACAAGGTGGTCCTATCAAGTCGGAATGCACTTACAATATGACTGGTGAAGATGTGTTTCCTGAAAGGGGAGTTGCCTTAGCAATATGGATAGCGTAAACCTTTTAGGACCTTCATTTGATAAGCTAGTAAGATTCCAAATGAGAGGAAAAGATTGTGAACATCTTTGAATAATCAGAGCACGAAATGTATGAAGTTTGAATCTAGAAAAGTTAGAAGCCATCAGATTTGAAATGGAGCACATAAAGATTGATATCCTAGGGATGAGTGAGATAAAATGATTTGATAATCATCATTTTGCATCAGAAAATCAGAGTCTACCAGCCTACGAATGAAAAATTGAAGAGAAATGACATCATTTTCATCACCCAAAAGCTCTGTTGACTTAATAATAAGGAGTTATGCTGCCAACCCAAGGACAGAAAATTCAAATCCACCAGCTGCTTCATGGGAAAAAGAATGGCAATCTTCTCCTATGTGATTTATGAACTTTGAAAAATCTACTAAAGAATCAACTATGAGTTAGTTTTCATTTGACAGCACTTAAAAACAGCACCATTCTGAAATACAAAGCTGTCAGAGAAGGGACAGTATCTGTTTCCCTACAGGGAAGACAAGTAAGTATGACAATTACTCCAGTTTACACAACATCCACAAATACCAAAGATGAAAGAAATGAAGATTTTAATCTATTTCTCTTGTCAAACATTATTCTAGGTGGTATAGCACTGGTCTGTGCGTTGCTGTACAGAGGTAACTTGTGGTTGCTGTGATGCTGAAGACTGTGACAGTGGTGTGCCAATCGTGGTAATAGGTACCCATGGTGGACAGTGTTGGCTGGAGCTTCCTGACTAAAACAAGCCTGGAAGCAGGAGCGGCATCCACTTCCAAAATGGCTTGCCTCCGGAAACTCTTTGTATGAACAGTGCTCAGACCATTCGTTCATCGGGTCGCTATGAGTCGTCTACGACTCAATGGCATCAAACAACAAAAGTGATTTGAATTAGAATGTTAGAGACAAAGATCAACATTTGGAAAGTATAACTTCAGTAATAGAAAATATGCTAGAGAAATCATGATGGAAATTTACAAAACTAGGGATCTATTCTTTTTTTTTTACTTTTGTTTATTCTGTGTGTTGAGCAAATAATTCATGAAACTGGACCCAATGAAGAGGAATGTGGCATTAACATTGGAGGAAGACTCTTCAACAACCTGTGTTATTCAGATGATTTTCCAAAGAACTGGAGTCAGAAATTCAAAAAGGCTAAATTTGCTGGGCATTTCTTAATCTCAAGGAAATACAGAACAAATTCAAGCCTTGAATAGCAATACTTAAGAATGCTATAGGCAGACATTCCTCTAGGTCATATAGCCCTGGTGTACAAGTTGCCATACCATGGTCACTTGTGGTTGCTGTGAGGCTGAACACTGTGACACTGATGTGTGAAATATGTTAATGGTTGGCTACCCAATGGGGACAAAGAGTGAGGTAGAGCTCCCCGATTAAAACAAGTTTGGAAGGAGGAGTGGCATCCACTTCCATAATAGTTTGCCTCTGTAAACCCTATGAACCTGAAGAGAGGATTAAAGACACCCAAGCGTCGAGGACTCTCCTTCTTAGGGTTGCTATGAGTTGCCTCCAACTCGATGACACTTAACAACAACAACAACATGGGCAGAAGTAAACAGAGTCTTTGCATCAAAAAGAACTTGTCAACACGGAAGAATGTAAAGAAACAACATGTGATCAAGAGGCAATGGTGATGAAGGAAGATGTTCAGGCTCCTTTGAAAGAATTGACAAAAAACAATGCCCCAGGAATTGATGGAATACCAACTGACATATTTCAACAAACAGATGCTTCCTCTGATGTGCTTATCATGTTGTGCCAAGAAATCTGGAGGACAATTAACTATCTGGCTAAATGACCGGAAGAGATCCATATTTATTTCCATTCCTAGAACACCAAGAAGCCAAAACAAAGGGAAGAAATTAATATGTGAAGTAAATGAATAGAAGATTTCAAAGGGCAGCTCGTGAAGACAAAGCAAAGTATTATAATGAAATGTGCAAGGTGTTGGAGTCAGAAAACAGGCCAAACTTGTTGGGCATTTCTTAAGCTAAAGAAACGAAAGAAAAAATTCAAGCGTAGAGTTCCAATAATTAAGGATTCTATGGGCAGAATATTGAACGATCCAAGGAACATTAAAAGAAGATCGTACAGTCACTGCACCAAAGAGAACTGGCTGACACAGAAGAATTTCATGAAACAACATACTATCGAGAGACAAATGATGATGAGGGAAGAAACTGAGACTGCTCTGAAGAAATTGGCAAAAAGAAAAGGGGAGGGGTTCCCGGAATTGATGGAATACCAATTGACATATTTCAACAAACAGATGCTTCCCTGGATGTGCTCACCAGGTTGTGCCAATAAATCTGGAGGACAACTACCTGGCCAACTGACTGGAACAGATCTATATTTGTTCCTATTAAAAAAAAAATAAAGGTGTTCTCACAGAGCATGGGCATTATTGGAAAAATAGCATTAATATCACACAAGCAAAATCATGCCAAAGATTATTCAAAAACGACTGAAATGGTACATAGACAGGGAACTACCAGAAATACAAGCTGAGTTTAGAAGAGGTCTTGGCACTAGAGACATAATTGCCAATGTCAGATGGATTTTGGGAGAAAGCAGTGTACCAGAGGAATGTCTCTCTGTGTTTCATTGACTACGCAAAAACATTTGTGTGCATCACAATAAATTGTGGCTGACTTTGAAGAGAATAGGAATCCCAGAACACTTGATTATGTTCATGTGAAACCTCTATTCAGATGAGGAAGCAGTCTTCAGAACAGATCAAGGGAGCAGTGCCTATTTCAAAATCAGGAAAGGATTGCCCCAGGGATGGATCCTGTCTGTATGCAAAACAGATCATCTGGGAGGCTGAACTTTTTGAGGAGGAATGTGGAATCAGGACTAGAGGAAGATTCATTAACCACCGGTGTTATACAAATGACAAAACCTTGCTTGCTTAAACAGAGGAGACCTGAAGCATTTGCTACAGAAGGTCAAAGACTGCTGTCTTAAAAAAAAATAAAGAAAATAAATAGATAGATAAATAAATA
>NW_006399903.1:1466612-1475709 GCF_000299155.1 Elephantulus edwardii | reverse complement strand
CTGTCGCTATGAGTTGTCTACAACTTGACGGCATCAAACAACAAACAACAGCCACCGATCAGTGGTCATTTAATAAAACTCAGTGTCTGAGAATGAGTGAACTCAACACAATATAAATGAAGGGATGAGTGAATCACTGTGTATAAGAATGAAGTGTGTTGTATATGGATTTTGTATGCAGAACAATAATGGAGGGAGGGAGGGTAGAAGAGTTAATACGACTAAATTTCAGTAATACCCCAAAGTACATTCCTCCAGAACCCGTAGACTCAGACAAAGTTTTAAAGAAATCAAAACATAGGTGTTAAACTTTTTTTTTTCTAGGAATGGTGTACCAGGTAATATTTTGTAAGGTGGGAGAGGAAAATTTTTAATTTTATCAGATAAAGGGTGAGTAGGTGAGAAGATAGAGAGAAAGAGGCAGAGAAATGGAAGAACAGAAAAGAGGCAAGTAGATATTGATCTTCCTCAGGGTCCAGGTGCTCTGAGTGCAAGGAGTGATTTCTACTCAGCATGTCTGCTGATCATGTAAAGCAATCACCAAAAGATCAGTGTGTCTCTGAGTTGAAACCAACCCATAGCTGACCCTTCTGCAGCTTTTCAGAAGCAGTTACCAGCATGTGTGTCTCTGAGTTGAAACCAACCCATAGCTGACCCTTCTGCACGTTTTCAGAAGCAGTTACCAGCATAGGTGATGATTTCCCATCCGTGAAGCAGCGGCAGATTTGATCCATGTGCCTTTGGGATTGCAGCACAGCTTCTTAACGCTACTTCACCGACACAGTGGTTGCTCAAACCAAGAGTAACTTTCTCCATGAAACCGATTTCATTTTATTTCTGCCTAAGTACGGGCATTGGGAAAGTAATTAATATCATTAGAAGTTTTCAAAGTATACGTTATCCTTTTAAAGAAGAAAAACCTATACCACACTTCAATTAAAGTAAAGAAGAAAATGAAAAGATAAAAACTTTGAATATTGAGCACTTACTTGTATAATGGTAAGAATATAAAATAATAATGTATCTGTACAGAGCAAACATTATAGTTTGACCTTAGTCAATATATGAAGGGGAGCTCCTACGTAAATTATAACAGAAACAATAATAGTATACACACCTGTTACAAAAAAAAGAAAGAAAAAAAGACTGTTAACCAACCATGAATGAGTTGAGGAGTTAGGATATATTGGGGAGAGATTGATTACTGTGGAGATTAATAACAAGCAATTATCACAGGATTGTTTGTGATGTGAGGGATACAAATGGAGCCAATGCTGAGGTTCCTAATGTTATTGTTGTTAGGTGCTGTTAAGTCAAGTAAGACTCATAGTGACTCATTTTGAATGATATTTCATAAGTTTCTTATTTTTCACATAATGGAATACTACACTGCATTGAAAAACAAGGAACTCATGAAATATTATTTAAAATGGGTGACCCTGGAAGACATTATGCTTAGTGAAATATCTCAGTCACAGAAGGACAAATACTGCATAGTGCCACTGCTGTAAAACAAAATTGACATAGGGGTTGAGGGGGAGATTGAGAAAAAGGGGATAAATTATGTGTATGGCATTGAAACAAATGAGAGAGAGAGAACTATTTAAAAGGGATATGTGATTAAGTATTATTGTCATGACAGGAGTCCTGAACGAAGGCTGCATAGTGGAGTGGACTTTGGGGGGAATAGATTGCATAACAATGAAGAAAATTTTCTTTTACTTTACAAAGAGAAGAGTGAACTGGAGGGGAAGGGTGGGCAGGGAGAAAAACACAACAATGAATGAGTGGAAATAAAAATATCTGTAAATTTTCATTAAAATTAATAATAATAATAATTAATTTTCTAATAAAATAGACTCATAATGTCCCTATGAACAACAAATCTGAACCTTGTCCTATTTCTGAAGGTAATCTGATATTTAAGACTATTGATTATTCAGCATTGAATTTGAGAAAAGAGGTCTAGAAAATGAGGTTTCTTAATGTAATGAAACCAAATTTTGAGAGAAGAGGGCTGAAAGGACCAAAAGTTTTCAATAGTTTTCTTTTACCAACCCTTTCTGGAGAAAATGGAGGGATACTGTTATTGGGGTTGTTATTATTGTTATGTACTATTGTGTTGAGATTGACTTATAGCTGACCTACCCGTGGGTTTTCAGAACCATTTTCCCACCAGAGTAGCTGTTGGATTAGAACTCTGTGTCTTTGGTGTGACAGCACAACTCATTACCACTAAGCCACAAGGTTCCCTTCCGCTATAATTGTATAATTGTGCACATAAGTGACCTTACTATGTGCCAAATTCACACCTGGAATTTTTTCAAGAGGAAAAAACTGAAGAACAAATTAAACTCTGACTTTTAATACTGAATATCTATATAAAAATGTTTTAATGATAGAGGAAGCATCCGAAGATGAATTGAATGCAAACTTACTACCAAAATTAATTGATCACCACGGAAACATTTCAGGAAGTAGCATTAGACCAAAACCTAATGGTAATAAGGAAGAAGTTCAAACTCCACTAAAGACATTTGGAAAAAGTATGGTCCCAGGAATTGATAGAACATCACTTGAGATGTTTCAATAAACAGAGAGAGTCCTGAATGTGCTCATTTAGCCTATAGTAAAAAAAAAAAAAATTGAAGATAGCTGCCTAGCCAACTGAGTAAAAGAAGTCCATATCTGTTCCGTTTACAAAAGGGTGATCCAAGAGAATGTGAAAATTATTTGAAAAATATCAAAATCACACACAAGGAGAATCTTACTGAAGATTATTAAAAAATGGTTGGGACAGTATATTGACAGAGACTGGCCAGTAATTCAAGCTAAATTCAGAAGAAGTTGTGAAAAGAGTAGGCTATCATTGTTGATGTTAAGTGGACCTTGACTCAAAGCAGATAATTTCAGAACAACCCATATTTTTGCTTTATTGACTATGCAAAGTCATTAGACTGCATGGATCATGACAATTTATGGCTAACATAAAGAACGGAATCCCGGAACACCAAGTTTCGCTTACGTGAAATCTCTACAACAAGAAGCAATGATGTGAATAGAACAAACACACATTAATTTTTTTTTAAATCAGGAAAGGTGTGTAAGAGAGTTGTACCCTTTATTTATACCTATTCAGTCTGTGTGCTGAGACAAACCACTTGAGATTCTGGACAGTGTGAAGAAGAGTGTAGCTCCAGGAATGGAACAGGACTCATCAACAAACTACATTATGGGGACGACTCGCTTGCGATCAGTGAAGACTTGAAACAATAGCTGCAGAAGACCAAAGACTACAGCCTTCAATATAACTGACATCTCAACATCAAGAAAACAAAATCCTCACTCACCAATGCACTAATATGCAACTCTGGAACAGATGGAACAAAGAAAAGATTGAAATCGTCAGTGATTTTATTTTCACTGCAGCCACAATCAACACCCAAGGAAGCAGTAGTCTAGATAATGAAAAGCATGTTTCAATTAGCTTTAATAGAAGTCTAGGTACACGTTTGTTTGTTTTTTAATTTAATTTCTTTATTTTTCATTTCTGTGAACATCTACAGAGATTTTGGAATTCCATTCATTCATTGTTGCACCCTTCTCCCCGACCCCCCACCGCCCTGTTTGTTTGTTTTTTGACAAAATCATATACCAAAAACCTCTCCAAAATGCTTAAGAACAAGGATCTTTGTTTATAGTCTAAAGTGTGCCTAACTCAAGTACTTGTATTTTCAGTTGCTCCCTATACATTTGAAAGTTGCATAATGAATAAGAATGACAGAAGCATCAATACCTTTGAGTTACTGTAGTGATAAATAGTACTGACCACTACACTGTCAAAGAATAAACAAATTAGTCTTTGAGAAAGTACAACTAAGATGTTCCTTATAGCAAGAATGGTGACATTTTTTCCTCCCAAAGTTTGCACATGTTGTCAAAAATGGTCAGTCCTTGGAAAAGGATGTCATGCTGGAAGGTTGAGGGTCAGAGAAAGACAGAAAGATCGTCAACGCAATGGATTGTCATGGTGATTCTAACAGAGGATTGGCCCATGGTGGAGAGGGTGAGGACTGTACAGGATATGGCAGATGTTCTGATTGGTTGTTCATTGGATATCAGTAAGTCTTAGTCAACTCAATGGCACAAAACCAACAGCAGATCAATGGTTCTCAGTCAATCTTCTACATTAGAAGTTGATTGGCGTGTGATCCAGAAAATTGCTACAGTTCTACTCAGTTTTCTCCCTATTGCTTCACTTATAAAAATTGCTTTTTATACAGCCTTTCATATACATTGTTTTATATAATTAATTACAACTGCTCAATACTTTTTATCACTATGCCTTATGAAATATTCATTTTACATTGACTATTCCCTCACTTCTCATTTGTTCAGTAATCTCTGTTGTCCTAGAAATTTTCTCCCCACATACCTTTTCTTCCCTGTTTTGTCCTCTTTCCCTTCCACATTTTTTTTCTCCTTCAACTTTTGAACAATTATGCATTTCCTTCTCCAAGTTGCTAATTGCAGTTGCCACATTATACTTTCTTTAATTCCAGGTTAACCCTCCACTTCCCATTGCTTTAAAGGTAGTTACAACTTACTACAATTTGAATTTTTTTTTAACCAAAGAAATGAAAAAAAAAATCTCTTTTTTGGCTTTTGTGATTGTCAGCAGGCATCATTTCCACATGGCCCTGCCCCCACAATTTATGAGCGTGGATCCTGAAACCAGGCAGAATTGTGCTGTAAAGTTTCCTTTCATACACAATTACTTTGAGGTTATCTGGAGAGAATATAAACATGCATTTTAAGAGGAATCCATGGGGAATGCCATATAATAGTTTACCCTGGGGGGAGAGGCCTGAGAAATTGACATTACTCAGCATGAAGCTGGGCCTGAAGATATAACATTTTTATCATAGGATTTTTTTTTCTTTAAAAGGAAAACCCTCAACCTCACAGCATGAATCCTATAATACCAGTTCTGCTTGAGGCACATCGAACAAGACTTTGCAAATCACATTTTTGGACTCCAACAATATTTGCAAATTATCTGCTACAGAGATCTTTGGGGAACATCAATGACTGTGACTTTGAAATGTGACTCATACTATACAAGGTTATTTTTACTACTTAACAACAAATATAGGCAATAAAGACAATGGTGGTGGTGTGTGTTTTCTTTATTTTTTTTCTATTTTCTAAATGATTTTACATGCTAAGGTGCACCTAATCAAGGCTCTGGTCTTCACAATTACTTACTATGCATCAGAAATCTACACCATGACTAAGGATGATAGAAGAAGAATTGATGCCTTAGAGATATGGTGCTGGAGAAGAGTCTTGAACACGTCATGGACTGCCAAGAAAACAAATAGGTCTGTCTTAGAGAGGGTGAAAGCAAGTCTGTCATGGGAGGCTAGGATTTTGAAGCTCTGCCTCACATATTTTGGGCACATGGCCAGGAGAGACCAGTCCTTGGAGAAGGACACCATGCTTAAAATGATGGAGGGACAGTGCAGGAGAGGAAGAGCCCGAATGAGATGGATTTATACAGTGAGTGGGGCAATGGAGATTGGTGTGTCAGAATTAGTGAGACTGGCTCAGGACAGGTAGGGTTCAGAGTTGCTGTACATAGGGTTGCTGAGGGTCGCAGATAACGGCACATAACAATAACAACTACAACAACAGTCTTTACAACTTGTAAAGATGCCCTGCTAGCATTGTACATTACATGTGTGCTCCACAAAGGTTCAAATCCACCAGGTAAGTCACAAGAGAAAATATGGCAGTTTCCTCCCACATTCATGGAGAACCCAGTGGAGGGTCAATATGAATCAAATGAACTTTAGAGCAATGGATGCTTCAGTTAATTTGGAAATGGCATTTATATTGCTCTGGTCTGTCGAGTTGGAGTTGACTCTTAGTTGATCCTCCAGAGGCTTTTCAGAGACAACAAACTGCATGGAAACAGCTGGTGGCTTTGAATCACATGTTGGCAGCACAATTTCTTCTCATTACATCAACAAAGCTCCCCTAACTTGGAAATGTTACATATTAAAAATATAAAATCTTTATATTTTTTAAAGATTTTTTTTTCTTTAAAGATTATCTACTCTTTAACTCAGAAAGCTGGACAATGACTAGGGATGATTGAAGGAGAATTGATGCCTTTGAATTCTGGTGTTGGAGAAGAGTATTGAATATATATACCATGGATTGCTAAGAAAACAAACAGGTTCATCCTAGAGAGGGTAAGACCAGGCTGCTCCTCGGAGTCAAGGATTCTGAAGCTTCATCTGACATACTTCGGACATGTTGCAAGGAAGGACCAGTGCTTGGAGGGGGTCATAATGCTTGGTAGAGTGGAGGGACAGTGCAGGAGGGGAAGACCCTCTATGAGGTGGATTGATTCAGTGACTGGGGTAATGGGGTAGGTGTATCAGAGCAGGACTGTTGTACTGGTCACTATGAGTTGTAGGTGACTTGAGGCATATAACAGCTAAACAATAACTTTTATCCTGAATGACCAGACATATTTGAGACTTGATGCCTGTCGAGTTACTCAGTTTTCCAGTTTTTCAGGTCACATTTACTTCTTCAGGCTTGATATAATCTGAGGAAATATCTGAGAGTGGGATACCTGGATGTATAGTGAAAAATGGTGGACTTTATTTGGCACTCAATTCCAAAGGTATTGAATAGCAATTTCAAAGCTGGGTTTGTATTTGATAGCAATTTCAAAACTGAACTTTGCATATACCATTATGATTATATATCATTATGGTCATGAATAATAAAATAAATTTAAGATAAGCATAATTTTAAATATCCAGAAATTTTTCTGGATAATCCCTCAAAATAGCTTAAGGATTTAAATTTTAATAGTTTTATCACAAAGCCAGTTCTTCAAATTGAAGCCACCAAGCCAGAGACACGTGTTTATGGCACTCAAGACAAAGGAGAAGGAAACAGATTTTTAGTTGTGAGGATGTTTGTAGAGACACACATCTGGTATTTTGTTTTGCATATGTATATGTGTTTTATTATTCAGCTCTAGGAAATATGAAGGATAAATTTATTCTGTGTAATCATGCTATTATTTCTCTTTCTTACCTTTCTATGGCTGGTGTGTGTGTGTGTGTGTGTGTGTGTGTGTGTGTGTGTGTGTGTTTTAAAACTTTATTATTTTTGTGTGTATACCATCAAATCGGATCTGACTGGTACAGGAAGAGATTACCCCTCCCTCCCCAGCAGAGCATCTGGTGGATTCGAAATGCATTCCTCTGCACTTGCAGTGTAGCTTCTTGCCACTAGGCCACCAGAGCTCCCTTGCCTGTTGTGTTTAAGTTTGTCGTTGACCATCCTCACTCCTCTGCTTCCACTCCCCCACCCCCGATCTTCATACTCATTCTACAATAATGGTTTTATACAGTATTTGTCCTTGCGGGACTGAGTTAGTTCACATAGCATAATGCTCTCCACTCCCTCCCAAGTTAGGTAGTAATTTACAAAATCATTGCTCTTGCATGCTGTATAGTATTTCATTGTATGAATGTACCACAACTTCTCAATCCATTCGTTTGTGGTTGGACATCTGGGCTGTTTGCATGTCATTTTGATAGTGAATAAGGCCATTATGAACATCGGCATACAAATCTCCATTTGGGCCTCAATTCTTATTTTCTCAGATTATGTTCCAAGCAGTGGAAGAGCTGGGTCATATGGAATTTCTATGTTCAGCTTTTTGAGGAAACGCCAAACTGCCTTCCAGAGTGGTTGTACTCTATTGTACAATCCCACCAACAATGTATAAGAGTTCCTATCTTGCCACATTCTCTCCAACATTTATTATTTGCTGTCCTGTTAAATGTTGCCACTGCTATTGGAATGACGTGGTATCTCATTGTGGTTTTGATTTGCATCGCTCTTATTGCCAGTGATTTGGACCATTTCTTCATGTGTCTGTTGGTCATTCGAACTTGTGGCAAATGGAAATTGCATTACTGGGAAACGCAGCCTTCGTTCCTTTGCTGCTTGCTCACATGTGTATGTAAGAGAGGGGTGGGAGTGGAAATATCAGTCTAGTACAATAAATTTAACTTTCCCCCCTAATGTTCAAAAAGAAAAGGATTACAAAAATTAATTGAGTAGATATTTAAAAATATTGCCTTCAGACTAACAGTAGATGCGTAAAGAGATAAATGAAACAAATGAATAAAACACATTTGATTTCTAGCTATTATTTACTGAGTACAGTTTGTATACCAGAAGTGCCTGGGTAGTACAAATGGTTAATGCACTTGGCTGCTACCTGAAAAGTTGACTCATAGCTCTTGAAATTCTATAGAAGAACACTTGAACTCAAGGATGTCTGATAAGGGTGACTCTGATTGAAAAGGCACATTACAATTGCAACTTCACATTGTAAGAGAGGCAGTCTAAACATTGCTGGACAAGCAACTGTCTGTCACACCTATTCTTTACTGATATTTCCCACACACTAAGTAAATATGAAGTTTTCATATTACTGGTATTTAAAGGGAAACTCCGGTGGCCTAGTGGGAAAGAACTGCACTGTGATCCCAAAGGCACACGGTTCCAATCCATCCAGCTACTCTAGAGGAGAAGGATGGGCAATCTCCTCTTGTGAAATTAACTGCCTCTGAAAACCTGCTGGAAGGTTAGCTGTGGTTCGGTCCTGACTTGAAGATACACAATGACAAGAGCAATAACAACAATAGCAGTATTTAAAATGTTTATATACAATTAATATTAAAAAAAGTGTATATTAGCATAATGATTCTG
This sequence comes from Elephantulus edwardii, assembly GCF_000299155.1. Lineage (NCBI taxonomy): Eukaryota > Metazoa > Chordata > Mammalia > Macroscelidea > Macroscelididae > Elephantulus > Elephantulus edwardii. The sequence goes on along the minus strand of NW_006399903.1, from coordinate 1,466,895 downwards.
ACTATACTTGCAAGATGTTTTTTATTAAATATCAAACACTCTATTATTAACAGTTGAATGGAAACATAAATGAAAGACAAATGATGAGCAAGAAAATGATTTCATAGTAGGCCTAAAGGGAATCCCAGAACATTAAATCGTGCTAATGTGAAACCTACACTTGGACCAAGAGGCAGTCGTCAGAACAGAGCAGGATAACACTGCATGGTTCAAAATTGGGAAGGGTGTACACCAAGGATGTGTCCTATATCCATACCTTTTCAACCTGTATGCAGAGCAGATT
>NW_006399903.1:1438455-1465767 GCF_000299155.1 Elephantulus edwardii | reverse complement strand
CAAACTGACAGCACATAACAACAACAACAAGAAGAAGGCCTAAAGGCATGCGGTTCAAGACCACTAACTGCTCCACAGGAGAAAGATGGGCAACCTCCTCTCATGTGATTAACTGCCTCTAAAAATCTGCCAGAGGGTCTGTGGTTCTGACTCTGTGGTACACAACAACAACAGCAGGCTCGCCTGTATTGACTCACTGATTATGTTCTTGCCGAAGGTAAGATAATTTCTTCTAGGATTTTTCATGGTCATGGGAAAATTTTGCCTCTGCCAAGGGTTTTAAACACTACTGGAAAACCACCTTGAAGTTTTCTTCCAAAAATGGTAAAATGAGAATTGCTGTCTCCTTCTAGAAATAGGGAAGATCTTTAGATCTACCTACTTTGATTTCTAAAAAGGTGATGATGGTGGTTGTGATCTGAATGGTAATGATAGGTAGAGATGGTGGTGGTAGTGGTGGAGGTGGAAGTGGTAGTAAAATTAGTGGTGGAACAGGTCATGGTAAAGGATGGTGGTGAAGGTGGCAGTTGGGGAAGCTGTGGAGATGGTCATGATACAGGTGGTGGTGGAGCAGGTAAAGGTGCTGGTGGTATAATGGTGGCAGTGATGGAGAAATGATGCAGTATCTAAGGGATACATTCATCTTGCATCAAGTTCAGGTGAGTCTGTGTCAAGTTTGTGATATTCGAGAACTTGAGCTGAATATCATTTTCCGTGCTTGTTTCATTCAGGTTTTAATAAAAACACATCATCAGTTGATTTATTAGTTCAAGCAGCTTTAGAAATCCATGCTTCACTTCTCTGAAACTTTAAACAAACTAAAAGAAAGCTCTACTCCTTTTAATATTTGTAGCTAGTAACGGGGCTATGGTTAGAATGGAGATTTCCTGTGGCTTCGAGCATCATTCTTTTAATTAATTTTATTTCTATGTTGATTATCCAACATAAGTATGTTAAGTCCATTTAGGTGACAGACTAACTATGGTGAGTTTTAGAAATGTAAAGAAGAGTGTTCAGCGTAGACAGTACAACACTGCATACTGCATCCTATCACATTAAGAAAACAAACCATTTTGAAAGCTGCCTTTTGTTTAGATCTTTCCTACAAAGCTAACCAAGTCTCCTATCCTCTGAGGAATTAAGATGATTTTTGTCTTCTCAAAATGACACTATTCAGTATGCCTGTCTCTCGACATGATTATAAATACTATGGAAATATACCATGCTCTGAGAATTTCAGTTTAATAATAAGGCTCCATATAAAAGCCTTCTTTTTTTTCCCTAGACACTAGAATTTCAAACCATGTATGTTATTTCTAATTCAACTACTCAACTTTAAGGGCAGATATTGGAAGCTGGACTGGCTTGTGCTGGAGCTATGCAGTTAGAAAGTAGTTGTCTGCACTTGTGTTGTGAGATAAGAAATGTCTCTTTTCCCAAATATACACATGCTTACTAAGCTGCCAGTAAGTGGCAGTAATGCCCAGGGCTTAGAGATAGTTCTAAGAAAACAAAATGTCTTTTTCTTTGGACGGAGCTGCCAATAATGGAAAATAAAAAATCTCTTTCTTTGGACAGAGCTGCCAATAAGAGTCCAAAGGGATTTTCCTTTATGTTGCTTGGCCTCTTGTTCCTCTTGTTTCAAGAGAAAAAGATAATTCTGCTTGGTTTCTCATCTTGCTATAAGTAGGACTGGGGGGTTGGGAAGTCAGGTTGTACATTTCTTGTGACCTGTGTCTTGTAGCACATTTCCAATGGGATGTTATATAGAACATGGGTAGATTGCCAAGGTAGCCAACCAGCAGCCCTTAGCTCCCAGCTGATGGAGATTACAAAAACAAGTTAGTCGACTTATTAAAACCAAGACAAAAGTGTTGCTGCTGAGTAGATTCTGACTCATGATAACTCCATGCATGTAGAACAGATTCATAGGAATTTCTTGTATGCAATTCTTGCCCAAGAAGCAGGAGTGGCATCCACTTCCTAAACAACATGCCTCTGGAAACTCTATGAACTTTGATAAATGACGATAGTTATAGAAAGGCTTCAGGCCTTTTGTTCATAGAGTCACTATGAGTCATGCTCAACTTGACGGCAATCAACAACAATCATTACACAATCACAGATACCTCGTGTATGATCCCACTGAACAGCTGGCAGTCTTTAAATTGGTGGAGTTGTTGTTAGGTGCCTTCAATTAGATTCTGACTCACGGAAGTGTTAAAAATAATAAGACACTTCCCCCCCCCCAAATATCCAGACGTACCCAAAACAGAAAACAAACCTTGAAAGATCCTGTGCTCTCGTCCCAATCTTTGTTATACATCACCCATTGTTTTCTCACTGTGTTAAACATAACTTTGAGGGCCTTCCTCATTTTCAATAACAATCTCCTTTAACAAACATGATCCCTTCTGATAACGTTCTCATAGCATGTACAACAAAATCTAACAATTATTGCTTCTAAGGAATACTCTGGTTGTACTTTTTCCAAGACAGTTTGTTCTTTTGGTAGTCCATTGTGTATTCAATACTTTTCTCTAACATCACATACAATGGCCCAAGCCTTTGGTCTTTCTTATTTATGGTTAATTTTTTTGCATGCACGAGGCAATATTACTTGAGTCAGATATACCTTAATTTTGAAATTAACATCCTAGCTCCATAGCATTTTAAAAGAGGTCCTTTACATCAAATTTCCCAGGGTGACATCTTTTGATTTCTTGACTATTGTCACTAACAGTGTTTGTGAATCTAAGGAAAATGACATTCTTGTTATCTTCAGCGTTTTCTCTGTCATGTTTATTGATCAGCAGTCTGGTGCTATTTGCATCATCTAGGGATTCTAGTGATGTAATTTTTAGGAAACTGCACAACTAACCCAATGATCCCTCCTTTCTGGGTGGTTCAAATCTATTAGCAACTCCAAAGGAGAAAGATAGGCAATTTATTTATCCCATGGGATTAAGAGTATCAAAAACCCAGTGAACAGTCAGCTACGAGACAGTTCTCACTTGATGGAGATGAACCAGGACAGTATTCTTATAATAGGGCTGAAATGTCATCGTATACATTTGGATTAAATAAACTTCCACGATGGTAGCTTGGATACTCAACAAACTTCCACCATCATTCTATTGCTGAATGCATTGAAGGATCTGGGTTTCAATATGTAAATTTATATTACACAGAAAAAAGCAACAAGCAGTAAGAGAGAGAATACATAAATAAATTCAGAGTTGGAGAGATATCATGTTGTTTACGGTTTACTGTTTCATTCAGCATATAGGGAAAGTGAAGGCAGGAAATGGCATGACCATGAGTGCGTAAAAAATAGTTTTGTATCTAACTAGAAATCTGATTTTTCATTTTATTAGTTCCATGACCACTCAAAGAACTTGGAAATACATATGCTGGCAGGATATAAGTTATCAGTTGGTTCACTTCTAGTCCAGGGATATTTTTAATAATATCATCTGAACCAAAGCCATTTATTTAAAAAAAAAAAGAGTTCAAGTACAGCTGAGGAAGTACTGGCATACAGACAATTTAGCAAGTACGGATCAATTGCATAGTATTTATTACTTCTTTCAGTAACTTTGTTTTGATCTTGCTTCCTGTTTTAAACCACAAATGGACCACTAGATAAATATCATTATAGATGAAGAAAAGACTGAAGTTGTCAAAGATTTCATTATAGTTGGATCTACAGTCAAAACTCAGGGTGTCTATCAGTAAATAAGAGGCCTGTTGTATATGGCAAATAAGCTGTCAAGAATCTTTTTCATGTGCTAAAAATTAGGTGTGCCTCTCTCAAGCCATAATGTTTTCAAGTGCTTTGAATGCATGTCAAAGTTGGACAATGAATGAGGAAGACCGTCTTGGAGAGGGTGAAACCAAGTTTCTTCTTGGAAACTAGGCTTTGGAAGCCCCGCCTCACATATTTTGGGCATGTGGCCCAGAGACTGTTCCTTGGAGAAGGGCATCACTCTTGGAAAGGTAGACGGACAGTGCAGGAGAGGAAGATCCTGGATGAGATGGATTGATATAGTAAGTGTGGCAATGGGGCTTGGTGTGTTGGAGTCAGAAACACAGGCTCAGAACAAGACAGGCTTCAGAGCTATAGTACATGGGGTCACTGTGAGTCTTAGGCTACTCAATGACACATAAAAACAAAAAGAAGAAGAATTTATACTTTTGCATTGTGATGTTGACCAAGAGAATTTAATATACCACAGAGAGCCAAAAGAACAAATACTATTGTCTTGGAGGAAATGCAACTTTTGTGTTCACTAAAGGGAAGGATGGTGAAACTTTGTGTCACATACTTTGGGCAACATTCCTTGGAAAAAAGACATAATGCTTAAAAAAGTAGATGAGGAAATCCCTCAAAGAGATGGATTGACAAAGTGATTGTAACAACAGACTTGAGTGTGACGGAGATAGTGAGCATGATACAGGAAGAGGCATGAGTCTATTATTCATAGGGTTGGTGTAAGTAGTAGACAGTTCAACAGGACATAACAATAACAACTTTGCAGTAAGTTCTGCCTTATCTGAATAACTCTTTTTGATCCTGGTGTTCAAATGTAACTCTGTCTTGGTTTCAACTGGTAGGGATCACTTACTTAATCAGTGAAGCACGGTATGTCTTCAGGAATTAACCAGGCTTCTAAGAATTTCCAAACATTATGGATTTGCTGTATCGTTGATAGAATTCTGTCATTTGTTGGCATTAACTTTCATAATTGTAGGAATTTACAAGGACAAATTGGAGATGTGTACAGTGGTTTTTGAAACATGACTACGACTCTTCAATATTCTTCAGGAGTCTTCGGATGACTGAGTTAATGAGTAGCTAGGAAGTGAGGCTCTGTGACTTTTGCACAATACCATAAAACAATATGCAGCTTTATACTTGTTTGATCGAATTAGCTATCTTTCTTGGAGTCCTGAATTGCCATATAAGGAAGTACTTGCTACTGGAAAAAAATTAATATGCTTACAAAAATGCTTTGATTCTGAGAGCAAGGACTAGAGTGGGAAGAAAAACATCAAGATAGCTTGTTGTTGATGTTAATTGTTGTTCAATCTCTTCTGGGTCATAGCAACATCATGCAGAACCGTCCTCACCGGAGTTGCTATGTTTGAAGTCATTATTGTAGATACTATGTAAACACAGTGACGATCTTCCTTTTTTATCAGTGACCCTCCATTTTATCAGCAAGTTTTTAGGGGAGCTTCTAGGTTAAGACAAAGTAATTAGCAGAAGTGGCCATCCACTTCTGAAATAACAGGCCTGCGAAACCCCTAAGGAGAAACAAACCATCGTTGGGAGACAGTGCTAAAAGCAGTCCCCCAGGTTGGAAGGCTCTCAAAATGTGACTTAGGCACTCCAGATGTAACTATTTTGAGTTGCCTGCTCAAAGAGGAGTCTACCTTTAGACACAGAGAAAGTAAAGCATTCACCCAAGGAGCTTCATTTGTGATGTGGAAAGTCTCAAAAAAAAAAAAAAAGACAAAGAGTAGCAAATATCCATTAATAACTGGACTATAGATTGTTCAAAGTATGAATTTAGAAGAATGGAAGGATGTGGAAAATGAAATGGAGTGCATGAAGATTGACACCCCAGGCTGAGATGGACTCGTTTGGGCCATTTTGAATCAGACAGTTACATGTTTCACTTTTTCAGAAATGACAAATTGAAGAGGAATTGACAAGGCATTCATTGCCAAAAAAAAAAGTTTCAAGATCAATATTGGAATACAATACTGTGATAAAATTTTGTCAATACAATAACAAGTCCTGTTAACTCAGCTAATAGGCAGTTATATGCAGCAACCTCAAAAGTCAAAGATGATGAAACGAAAGGTTTATACCAAACTTTACATTCTGAAATTGATCAAACACACAATTGAGAAGCATTAATAGTAACTGGTGACTAGCATGCAATGACTGTAAACGAAGAAGAAAGTTAGCTAGTTGGGAAAATAGGTCTTGGTAAGAGTAAGGAGGTCAAACATGAAGGAAAGAATTATGTACAAGAAAGGACTTATTTACTTAAATAAATTTATTTATTTTTTTTAATTGTACATTTTTAGTAAAAGCCTTGTGGAAAGAGATTAGAGAACTTCAATATGAGTAGTCTAAACCAGACTAGGGGCTGAGTGTGGAACAGTTCAATCAACAGCTTTACATGAAAGTTCAAATTACAAGTGAAGAAAAATTGAAACAAGTCCACAAGAACCAAGATAGAACTTTGAGTCTAACCCAGCTGAATTTTAAAAAATCTCAAAAATAAAAATAGATTCAACACACTGCACTCTAGTAACTGAAAACCAGATGAGTAGAATGACATAAAGAACATCATTCGTGAAGGAGGTAAAAGAGCATTACAAAGATAGGGAGGAGAGAAAAGACTAAAGTGGACATCAGAAGAATCTGAAACTTTCACTGAAACAAAAAGAAATCAAAACAAGGGGAAGGAATGCTAAAGAGAACTGAACAGAAGATTTCAAAGGGCTGCTGGAGCAGACAAAGCAAGGTATTGTGATAAAATATCTAAGAAGCTGGAATTGTAAAACCAAAAAGGAAGAACATGGTTGACATTTTTAAAGCTAAAAAATTTGGGGAGATGGGGAAATCAAGTCAAGTAGCAAAAGTTTTGATGGACAAAAGAAGCCTCAAAGGAGTATGGAAGGAATACACTGAGTTCCTGTACCAAAAAGAATTACCTGACACTGAACTATTTCAGGAAGCAGCGTAAGCCCAAGAATCAATAGTACTGAGGGAAGAAGTCTAAACTGCACTAAACACATTGGCAAAAAAAATAAGACCCTTGGACTTGAGAGAATGCCAAGCAATGTGTTTCAGCAATTACAATTCTAGATATTCTCATAGTCTCTGACATGTATGGAATACAGGTTACTTGTCAATTGACTAGAAAAGACTTCCTTTCTAAAGGAGATCCAAAATAATGTGGAAATTATTAATATCAAATATCATTAATATCACATGCCAGTAAAATGTTACTGAAGATTATTTTAAAATGCTGATGAAACAGTGTATCAACAAGGATCTGCCAGAAATCTAAGCTGGATTTAGAAGAGGCTGTGCCAGAAGGCAGATTGTTGTTGATGTTAGATGGAACAAACTTGAAAGAGAACCAGTATACTGTTGTTTTAATTAGGTGCCATTGATTGAGTTGAGTACCACTCATAGCGACTCTATGAACAAAAGATCTGAACCTTGTTCTATCCTGTGCTATCCTCACACTTACCGACACAGAAGAGCCCATTGTGGTGGTCATCACATCGATGCACTTGGTCGAGGATCTTCTTCTCTTTCACTGACCCTCCATCCTTCCTAGCCTCATCTCCTTCCTTCTGCAAGAAATAACCCCTGCTAGCAACATGGCCAAGCATATGAGGTGAAGCCTCATCATTCTTGCCTCCAAAGAGCACTCTGGCTTCAACTTCTCTCAGACAAAACTGTTTATTCTTTTGGCAGCTCATGGGATATTCAGTACTCTTCTCCAACACCACGGCTCAAAGGTATCAATTCTTCAACTGGCATTCTTATTGATTTTCCAGCTCTCAGATGCATATAGAAAGTGATCAGAAAGACTATGGACTGAATCAGACGCACATTAGTCCTCAAACTGACATCACTACTCATTAATAATTTGGAGAGGTCTCTAACTGAAGATTTTCCCAGTGTAATACGTCTTATTTCCTGACTGCTGGTAATGGTTGATCCAAGAAAGATGAAGTTACTGACAGTTTTAACCTCTTCTCCATCCTCACTGTCAGTCCAGTGGTAACAATCTTTTTTATTTTTTCCTTGACAATTGATTGGAGTAGGCTTTATTCCTAGAGGCTCTGGTCATGTAACCCACACCATGCTTTGCTGGTAACCCAAGTTTGGTTTGAATACACAAGCAACTCTCTGGGAACACCGTGGGCAATTTCTGTGTGATTTACAGTTTCAGAAATTCCGCTGGAGAGTTAGCTAAGAGTTAGTCTTGACTAGACAGTAATGTGATGAATTGAGTTCACTCCTGGAGATAAAGAAAAATTAATACTGGTCAATTTAATGAAAAATATAATAATAATGTCATTTTTAAGCTTAAAAAAATCCTGATATTAACAGAGACCGTATTTGAAAACCAAATCTCAGAAGTCTGTACAAAAGTGTCAGCTTTCTACTGCAACTTAAAAAAAGTCTTGCTTTTAATGACCATACTAAAATAGTAAAAGCAGAATAGTCTTCCAATTTTCCTAACTTTGATGTCCTTGGGCATCATTTTTTGTCAATCCTTTGATTGCAGCTTGAACTTCTTCCTACATTAATTGTCATTGCATCTTGACCATAAGGTATTTCCTGAGACATTTCAGTGTCAGCCAGTTCATTTTGGTTCTGTGACTCTGTGTATTCCCTCTATCTCCTATTGATGCATCCTGGATCATTCAGAATTTTGCCCATAGCATCTCTAAGTATTACAGTTCAAGTCTTGAGTTTGTTTTCCAGTTCTTTCATCTTGAGAAATGCCAAACAAATGCTTCCCTTTTTGTTCTCCAATTCCAGCTGTCTGCACATTCCATTATAATAGTTTACCTTTTCGAGCTGCACTTTGAATCACTTGTCCAGCTCTTTTGGAGCAGCTTCTGCCTCTGTTTTGGCATCCTGATGCTCTAGTACAATTTTCAGAGTCTCTTCTGATGTTCTTTTTCAATCTTTCTTTCTCTTCTGTCTTTGTAATGACCTTTTGCTTTCTTCATGGGTAATATCCTTGATGTCATCCTACAACTTATGTGGTCTTTGATCACTGGTGCTCAATACTTCATACGTATTAAGATTTTGTTTTTGTTTTTTCTTCTTCTTTAGAATCCTACAGCCTTGCTCTTATAGCCAGCAATTATAGAACCTCTTTCTCGGCTGCAAAATCAGTACTCTTAACACGGCAGTCAAAAATCAAAAGACATGTTGCACGGGAAAATCTGCTGTCAGAGACCTCTCCAGAGTGCTGAAAAGCAGTGATGTCAGTCTAGAGACTAAAGAGTGTCTAATCCAGGCAGTGGTCCTTGCAATTACTTGTTAGCTTCAGAGAGTTGGACAATGGCTCAAAGTTACAGAAGAATCAATGCCTTCAAATTATGGTGCTAGAGAAGAGACTTGAACATACCACGGACTGCCAAGAAAACAATAAATCCTAGCCTCCAAGGAGAAACTTCTCCAAGACAGACCTATTTGTTTTCTTGGTGGTCCATGGTATGTTCAAGACTATTCTCCAGCACTACAATTCAAAAGCTTCAATTCTTTTTTTGTTATCCTTAGCCATTGTCCAACTCTGTGATGTGATGCACAGCAAGTAATTGTGACAACCACGGCTTGGATCAGGAGCACCTTACTCTCCAGACAGAAATCATTGCTTTTCAGTACTATGGAGAGATTCCTGACAGCAGATTTTTCTCCAATGCAATTTGTCTTTTGATTTCCTGACTGCTGATGCCAAGAGTGTTTATTGTGGAGCCAAACAAGCTATAATTGTTAACAACTTCAATCTCTTCTCCATCTATCCTGGTGCTGCCAATTGGCCCAGTGGTGAGCATCTCTGTTATAGGTTCTTAATCACACTCTACTTCCTAAAAATATTCTGTGTCAATCAATTCTTTTTAGTATAGTAGCTCTCTGTACTTCTTCCATCTTCTTTAGATGCTTCCTAGATTATTCAATATATTTCCCATAACATCATGAAGTATTGCAGTACATATATCTATATTTAAATTTACAGGTATGATATGCTATAGATGTACTTATAATTGTTGTTGCTGTGTGCTGTGGAACCTTCTGGTAGATTTTCAGAGGCAGTAAATTGCATGGGAGGAGACTGTCCATTCCTCTCTCTCAGAGCATCTGGTGGATTCAAACCACGTGCCTTTGAGATTACAGTGCCTCTTCTATACACACATATATGTAAACAAGATAGCAATAATGCTATTTGTGTAGTCCTATCCAGCCTTGTTATGAGAAGGTCAAAGTCAACAACCAGGAAAACATTTGAACAATCAGTTTTTACACTATAGTCAAGAAATGTGTATAGCCTCTAAGAGCTGAGAGTGACCCACAGTGAAAGACATGAATAAAACAGAGATCTCAATTCTCTAACAATAATCATTAACGTTTTGCCAAAACCCTAAATGGGCTTGAAAGATATTTTCTTTTTCTTTTTTAGCTTGGAATCCCCTTGCAATTATTCAGCCTACCCAATACCTTCATTTCAGACCTGCACAGAAATCTCAGTGACATCATGCAGGATTTCTAATCTACAACACTGTGAGCCTTTCCTCAGAGTCTACAAAATTTTGTGGTGTTGTAAACCTTTAAATTTTGATAATTTGGTACACTGGGATGGAAAAGGTGAAAAGAGGTTTATTTATCAAATATCGTATTCTAACCAAATCCGGCTTTTAAACTCCTCTAACAGTATGATTTTGTTCTTGTCAATGCCATCAGGAGTTGACACAGCGAAAAACAGAGTTAGACTAAGACCCTGAGATCCAGACATTTCCTTGTGTAGGGTGTTTTCTCAGGACAGAAAGAAAATAAAAATCGTTAAATGTTCTTCTTCATTGACATCTATGGGAAACGATTCTAATGTGCACTTGTCCTCCCTGACATATGAATGTTAAGATTTGGTTAAAAATTCCTCTGAGATTCTGGAAACAGAAATTTGATTGATAAAAAAGCGTGGGCTAAGAACTTGTCTATGGTAAAAAGTACTATGAGAAAATCTTCAAAATGAGTAGATTTTGTAGGCATTCTCATTTAAGTTCAAAATGTTCCATAACATTTTTTTGTCCTGTGTTTTCTGATCAATTAATTTTTAAGATTGTATAATAGGAAATATTTTAACTGAAATAGAATCTATATAAAGTTTGACATATATATTAAGTTGTCATAAGCCCCAAATTTTGGATTCTATTAAGGGAATTAGATTAACTTTTTAAAATTAGATTTCTCTTTAAGCATTTATAAAGCTACATCCTTAAAGATAACAAACCACTGCAAAATTGTGCACTACACATTTTCTTTCTTTTTCCATTTTCCTGGAAATTTGAAGAGAAAGACTGCTCAACTCCACTTACTGTAATGAAACAAACAACCTTTTCTCCACACTCCAGCTAAAGTATAGAAACGTGGTTTGGGACCTTAATACTGAGAAAAAGGACATTTTGCATTTCAAAACAGATTTAACTGTGCTTAGTTAATTAATTGAGAGGTTCCCACCTGAACTTCTGCAATATTCCCCAATGCGCTGTCGTCCAGTTGATCCATGGTGACCCTCCCTTGGAATTTAAGGCTGTACATTTTTAAGGGAGAAAAGTTTTTGTTTTAGGTCGTCTGGTAAATTTGAGTTATAGGCTTCCTACTAGTACACTGAGGTGGATGCGCTCTGTCACCAGAGCTGTTTCTGCAATACAATGACATGGCAGCAGGCAAACGTGAAGAGAAGAGTCTATTATAATTCTAAAGTACTGTCCACCTAATTGCTAAATATGTTCTGGAAAATAATAAATCCATAAATTTTTATTTACTGTTGTCAGTACATGTGAGATAGGGAACCCTGGAAGCACAAAAGTTAAGCCCTTTGGCTGGTAATAAAAAAATTCAGCAATGCAGAACCACCAGCCAGAAAGACTTCCTGATTTGTTCTTGTAAAGATTGTAAAGCCTATGAAACCTTCAGGGACAATTCTACTCAGTCACTTAGGGTACTATTGAAATGGTTTTTTAACAATAGTAACTACTGCTCATTTCCATCTCCTGAGAACTGACTCATAGCTGGCACTCCAACAGGTTTTTATTTTTAGTAAAATTTTATTTCAATTGTTATTTTAGCAAAATGTTTGCAGAGAAGTTAAATTTTTATTCATTCATTGTTGCACATATTATCACCTCTACTCTGTCTCCCAGTTTACTTTAAAAAAAATATTCACTCATTATTGCACAATTACCTACACCACCTACCCCAGTTTTCTTTACAGTGATACAGCTCTCATTCTGAGCCGTTGTCATACAAATAATTCCTAATCATATATTCATTTTAGATGGTTCTTTCTTTCATTTCTTCCAATGCAATGATCATTATGTATCCACTCTTATCCAATCCTCCTTCCAAACCCCCATGTCAGACCTGCTTTATGCAGTGGTGATATGCAGTATTTGTCCTTTTGTGACTGAGATATTTCACTCAGCATGATGTGCTCCAGTGGGTTTTTGAGAGGTGGCAAATGGTACTGGGAGAGATTATTCATCTTCTCATGCAAAGAGCCACGGTTGGATTCTAGCCACCAAAGTGATATAGACTTTGAGTTAGCAGCACAATTCTCTAAGTATTAGGCCACCAGGAGTGTTTCAATGGTAGCATTCTCTTTCTCACCATATGAGTCACATTTCAAAGATGGAGAATTTCAGAGCCCCAAATGGTCCTGAACTAGAGTTAAGTATTTTCTATAGAATATCAAATACCAAATAGTGAGCACTTTCAGAACAATGCTACTACAAATATTCCACTTTTTCAACACTATCTTTTTAGCATGAGAGTCAATGGGGGTCTTTTGCATACCAGAGTGACTAGATATGATTCCAAATAATGAACTTAATGTGAAGTGACCTGTCTGCCAGTGAAAACCGACATGTTGTTATGACACAGAAAAGGTTTTAGGTGAGTTTTAAGACAAAGACACAGAAGGAAGAAAGACTTGAGACTCAAATTATAAAATTAGCCAACAGAAAAAGCTGTGGAGCAAAATGGTCAGATCCACAAGTAACCATGGCATTGGTGCTGAACCAGGTAGAATTTTGTTCTCTTATACATATGTATAAGTGATGTTTCTAAAGATGATACATGTGAAACTTAATAAACTTTGGGCCCAAATTAACAAAATACTATTCATTTCAAAAAAAGAACTGGATTCTCATTGTACCTATACTACCAAAACTGAAGCCCACGCCACTGACTCACTTTTAACCCGTAGAGAGAGCCTATAGGAGAGAGCAGAACAATTCTGAGGCTAAAACCTTTTCTAGAAGCACATTGCCACATCTTTATCCTTTGTAGTAGCTAACAAATTCTATTTACATTTCCTCCTAATTCGTTGCACCACCAGGGCTCTTTTTTACAATGGAAAGAAGATCCATTTGTTGCTATGATTAGTCAATTTTTAATTTCATCATGGAAAAATGTGAGACTTTTTCTCGTTAGATAATTTGTTGTGTTTATTGTAAGGTGCTATCGCGTGCGGTGCAGAGTGACTCAGAAGAACAGATACGTACCCTGTCCTATCCTGTGCTGTCCTCATCCCTTCTGACATTCCCATCGCTGCCCATTCCAGCAGTCATTGTATCATCTACCTGGTTGAAGATCTTCATCTCTTTTTACATTTCAAGCATGCCCTTTTCCAAGGTGTAGCCTCTCTTCACAGCATATCCAAAGGATGTTGGGAGAGAATTGGTTTTACATGCTTTCCAGTCAACTACGACTTTGAGTGACACTAAAATCAACTTTGAAGCTTGTCCTGTACTGAGCCAACAATCACCATCTCCGACACTCTAGACCCCAATTGCCACTGTCACTCTGTCAATCTATCTCATCCAGAGTGTCGCTCTCTAGAACTTACCCTCTACCCTACCAAGTATGATGTCTCTCTGAGAACTGCCCCCTCCTGACAACATACCTAAAGTATGTGAGATGGTATTATAAAATCCTTGCTTCCAAGGAGTAATTTAGTCTCACCCTCTACACAATGGTCCTTTTTTGTTCTCTTGGCAGTCCATAGTGTGTTTAATACCCTTTTACAACACCACAACTCAAAGGCATAAATTCTCCTGTCGTTCCTGGTCACATTCTGCTCTCTAATGCAAAGCAAGCAATTGAGAAGACTACGGCTTGGATCAGGCTTTAGACTTTAGACATCATTGCTCTTTAGCCCTCTGGACAAGTCTTTGACCACATATTTTCCTAGTACAATCCTTCTTTTGATTTCCTTACAGTTGGTGCATAGAATGTTGATTCTGGATCTGAGCAAGATGAAGCCATAAACAACTTCAAACTTTTCTCCATCTCTCCTCATGCTGGCAATTAGCCCAGTGGCAGCAATTTTTGTTTTCCTGATGTTGAGACACAATCCCTATTGAAGGCTGCTATCCTTGTTCTTAAGCAGCAAGAGCCTCAATTTGAGGGAATTTGAGCAAGCAAGGCTGAATCATCTGCATAACGCGGGTTATTGATGAGTGTTCTTCCAATCCTGATGCCACATTCTTCTTCACAAATTCTTTCTCAAATGATATATTCACCACGTAGATTAAAAAGGTCATCCTCATTTGATGGACTACACAGGAATCAGATTGAGTACATCTATGGAAATATTCCTTGTTGTTGTTTAGCGCCATCAAATCACTCGTGACTCGTAGCAACTCGATGTACAATAGCTCTGAACCCTGTTCTATCCTGAGCCAACCTCATAGTGTCTGATACACCCACCAAAGTTACCCAACACTGAATCAATCCATCTCATTGTTGTTGTTGTTGTTGTGTTGTTATGTGCCATCGAGCCACTTGCGACTCATAGCGACCCTAAGTACAACAGCCCTAAACCCTGCTCTATCCTGTGCCAATCTCATTGCCTCTGACAAACCCATCCAGAGTACCCCAGTCACTGAATCAATCCACCTCATAGAGGGTCTTCCCCTCCTGTGCTGTCCCTCCACTCTACCCAGCATGATGTCTCTCTCTAAAGACCTGTCTCTCCCTACAACATGTCCAAAGTATGTCAGACGAAGCCCCAGAATCCTTGCCTCCAAGGAGCAGCCTGGTTTAATCCTCTCTATGATGAATCTGTTTGTTTTCTTGGCAGTCCATTGTACATTCAATACTCTTCTCCAGCACCACAGCTCAAAGGCATCAATTCTCCTTCTATCCTCCCTAGTCATTGTCCAACTCTCTGATGCATATCAAGCGATTGCAAAAACCATGGCCTGTATCAGGCGGACCTTAGTCTCCAGAGAGACACTGTTGCTCTTGAGTACTTTAGAGAGGTCCCTAACCACAGACTTTCCCATCGCAATACGTGTTTTTTATTTCCTGGCTACTGGTGCCAAGAGTGTTGACCGTGGAGCCGAGCAAACTGAAGCTGTGTACAACATCTCATTATTAGAGAAGGTCAATATCAGCTGTGAAAACCAAGCCAAGTGCTACCTGTGGAATGGACCGTCAGCTACTCATGTGAAAGTTCAAATTGAAGCTAAATAAAGTTAAAACAAATCCACACGAACAATCTTATGTGTATTCTACCTGGATTTTAAAACCATTTCAAGAACAGATTTGGAGCATTAAACACTATGGATAAGATAAGCTGTGGGATGATATCAAGGATATAGTCTATGACCCCTAATGAGCAAAACACTTCTGAGAAACAAAAATGAAGTGGGAGGCATAGCATTCTCTGACCTCAAAACCAACTACACAGCAGCTGTAACCAAAACTGCATGGCACTGGTACAATGACAGGCACACAGACCAATGGAATAGAATTGAGAACCCAGAAATAGACTCAACTATCTATGGTCAACTGATATTCAACAAATATCTATCCAATGGGGAAATGACAATCTCTTCAATGAATGGTGCTGACAAAACCGGACTGCTACCTGCAGAAAGCTGAAACAGGATTCACATCTCACACCACACACAAAAATCACCTTAAGGTGGATCAAAGACTTGGGAGTAAAGCCCCAAACCATAAAGTTCGCAAGAGACAAACTGGGATTAAGCTTAGAAAGCCTAGTCTACGATATAAAGAGACTGCCACATACAGCCAGAAATGCACAATTTGAAGAGGATCAGATTGACAAAAGGGACCTTCTAAGTATTGAAATCTCTGGGAGCATCAACAAGTTTTTCTTTTGGGGTGAAAAGAAAACCTACTGATGGGAAACAAACATTTGGCAATATCATCCCAGACAAGTCTCATAATACATATGCTTGAAACACGAAGTATGTGAATGATTGTATGCAAACCAATAAAAACATGAGGAAAAAGTATTTTAAAGTGCAACCTTACACAGATAATTAGGTACATGATATCTTTCATTTTACACCACAAAGTCTAAAATACTTTCTGTATGATCCTTGAGAGAAAAAGTATGTGAAACTTGTGCCTACACCACTCCTCTTTCTCCTGTAAGACCATTTCCGTATGCTTATTCTGCTGTAGCCTCACTGGTCTTCGTTCAGCTGATCAAAGCTTTTTGGCTTCAGGCTATGGCAAACCTCGTATCTGCCCCACCGACATGCATATCTCTGCTAGGTTTAGTTTAAAAGCAATTTCTTCAAAGAAGCCTCAAGTACTCCATTCCACTTCCTGCAAGCCAAGGCGGGGTCATTTCTGATATTTCCTCTTAAATCCTTTTCTGCTCTTTTCTAACAGAGGAAAGAGTCCTGTGGATGCTATAGTAGTGTACAGACAAGCCTGGGTGATATTACAAATTTGACTTCACACCACCATGAAAAGCAAACATTGTAATAAAAGGATTCACCTTAATATTTTTGGTTTTATGAGTTGAGTCCCGCTTGACAACACTAACTCATAATTTTATATTTATATAGAACTTCTTATAAATATAAAGTTATACTTCTAGTATATTGTAGTAAATGCGCAATGGGTTGTAGTAAATGTGCAACGGGGTTATTATGAAGTTTCCAATATTGTCAGCACTATATAAATGTGATACAAAGACACAAGTGAGCCCATCCTGTTGGCAAAATGGGATCAATACGCTTGCTTGGTATAGAGTCTGAAAAAGCAATGTGAAGCACAGAAAAGCAAAATACAATAAAATGAGCTATGCCTGAATTACTTTAACTTCGGGCTCATCCATTGGGCCCATAAGCTCTATTACAGCAGAAACTGTTCTGTTCAGTGATCTGTCCCCAGTGATCCAGAATTAATGCATCTGTTTATGTCCATAACTTGGCACATGAGTGTTGCTGGAAATCTGCTGAAGGAATGTTGTGGACGTCTCTGACTGAAAACCCAACAGTCACTTGGGTAACAGCAAATGCCAAGAATATTAAAACTGGAGCAACTTGTAAAGGTGGTCACTGACCAGCAAAGCTGGGGACTTTCTTGTGGTGCACATACTTCATCATCACAATAATCCACAGCCAACTCCACCTGATAGGAAGCAGAGGGAGAGCAACGAAAATACTAACCACCACCAACTTGCTTCTGACTCGCAGAAACCTTCCATTGCATTCCCAAAGCTGTAGATTTTAGCAGGAAGAGATGGCTTATTGTTCTACGGAGCTTTGGAGGATTCTAACCAACATCATCTTGCTTAGGAGTGTAACATGCTCTTCACTGCCATCAGAGAAGCAAGAAATTACAACTGTCTCCAAAACGGACTTATTTTTGATTGCTGAAGGTCTCAAGGATTGGGGGATTCTCTAGTGAGTTCTAATTGAGCTGCAGAAAGGTCGCTGTTATCCACAAAATCAGAGAGTAGCTTAAAGCTTACACCATCTTTTAGCTAAACCTGTTCATATCAATCGAGCAGATGGCATTTTCAGAACATTTATATGTCAATAGACCCTTAAAATGGGGATAAACACATTTCAACTTTGTCAGGTATCAACTTTTGCAAATAGTAATCACAAAGATGTCAGAAAAGTAAAGTGACTCCTGGGCTTTGTAAATTAATAGAATCTCACCTCCTTTAGACAAGAGATGAGCCGTGTTTTGGCTACTATAAAATATCTGTGCAAGAGTCTATATGTATCTTTGTGTTGAAAGTTGACTCAAACATTTTGTAGTGTAATTCTTACACAGACAACTGGCTGAAGGTTGATTAGCCTTTGCTGCAGCCTCATTAAAACGTGTAAGACAAATGTGAAAGTCCAACAGGCTCAAATGTCCAATGTCTATATATTTAAAAAATTATAAATTAAAATTATGAAAATAAAAGATGCCCTTTCCTCTTACCTTGACAAATACATTTCAAGGTAAGAGATCATACACATAACATACTGAAACATTGCCCAGTCCTATGGCTCACATATTTTTTTCTGTTGTTGAATAAATTACCAATATATCATGTAGAGGATCTTCTCTTACCTTGGCTGTCTAATTTATCAAGAGTTATGATTATGGAGGAGTCCTACTTTATAACATTCCAAATGTAAGCAAGAAACAAATCTTTGCATTTTTGCTTCTAAGAAGTATTCTGACTGTATTTCTTCCAAAAGGGTTCTGTTCACCCTTCTGGAAAGCTATGGTATATTTGCTATTTGTCATCAACATCACAACAATAAAGTACACTGTCTTCTGTCAGCCTTATTCATTGACCAGGTTTTTAATGCATATATGATACCTTGGTTTGAATCAAAACACCTTCGTCTTCAGAGTGACATTTCTACCTTTTAGCCTTTCAAAGAGATCTTTTTCAGCAGCTTTACCCAGTGCAGCGCATCATTTTATCCCTTAATTGTTACTTCATGGGTGCTGGTCGTGGATTGAAGTAAATGAAATCTTAGATGGTTTCAATCTTTTCATCATTTATCCCAACATTGCTTCTTGGTCTAGTTGTGATGTGCTTTATGTTGAACTGTCATCCACACTGAAGGCTGTAGTCCTTTATGTTAACTATCAAGTGTTTCAGGGAGCACTGGTGGCCTAGTGGCAAGAAGCTCCACTTCAATCCTGAAGGTAAGTGGTTCGAATCTACTGTTATTCAATGGGAGAAGGATGGACAATCTCCTTCTGTGCGATTAACTGCCTCTGAAAATCCGCTGGAGAGTCAGCTGTGGGTTGGTTCTGACTTGACAACAACCACAACATTAAGTGCTTTAAGTAATTTTGACTTATTTTGCAAGCTTGGTTATATCATCTGTATAGCCAGGAGGCAGAGAATGACAGTTCAGAGCACTTAATTATGCGCCGTTAGAGTAAATTCATAGATCAATGAAGAGTTGTTTGACCACAACAAAGAGATGTTGCATTGTTTAAAATCAGGACAAGTGTATGAGTGAACTGTATCCTTTCACTGTACATATTCAATCTATACGTTCAACAAATAAGCTGAGAAGCTGGACTAGATGAAGCATATGATATCAGCATCGAAGGAAGAAGCCTCACTGATAGCCTGCAATATACAGATGATACAACCTTGTTTGCTGAAAGTGAAAAAGACTTGAAGCACTGACTGATGAAGATGAAACTCTATGGCTTTCAGTTGTAGAGGCTGCTCTACGTCAACCTGAAGAAAAGAAAGACACAATTAAACCAATAAGCAATATCAGAATAGAAACATCAAGAGGAAAATATTGATGCTTTGTGTATACTGCACTGAAACAGATGAGGGAGTGAGTAATTTAAAAGCGGTCCTATGGTTGTCACAGGAGTCCACAATTAAGGTTGCGTAGTAGAATGTACTTGGGGTGGTGAGAGGATTGCGGGGGGATTGTGTACCAGGGAAGGAGTGTTTATTTTACTTTTGAAAGACAGGAGCGAACTGGGGGGCGGGGGAGAGGGCTGGTCGGGGGAGAGAAGTGCAGCAATGAATGAATGGAAATCCCAAATCTCTGTAAATGCTCATTAAAATTATTAAAAACAACAACAAAAAATATTATTTGATCCATATGTAATGACCATGGAAGCAGAAAGAGAAATAAGTGATATATTTCACTGGACAAATTTGATTTAAAAAGACCTCTTTAAAGTGTTAATAATAAAAGATGCCTCTTTTGGGGACTGAGGTGTGCCAGATTCAAACCATGATATTTCCAGTCACTTCATATACATATAAAAGCTGGTGAGTGGAGAAGAAGGAGTGAAGAAGACATTGATGCTTTTAGATCATATTGCTGGCTAAGAATATTTACTACTCCGCAGACAGCCAGAAGTTTGAACAAATCTGTCTTGAGATAAGTGCATCCCGAATCCCTTTTAGAATTGAGGATGATGACACTTTGACACATGTGCTTTGCACAAGTTATAAAGAGGGGCCAGGACATTGTGCTCAGTTTAGTTGAAGATGAACAAAGAAGGGAAAGATCTCTGATGAGATGGATTAACAGACTGACTGCAACAAAAGGATAAAAAATACTAGCAATTGTGAGAGTGATGCAGGACTGAAGAACAATAACAGGAATATAAAAAATGGCATTAAAACAACACAGCATAAGGAAGACAGGGTGTACAAAGAGAAGTGATTTATAATGTGTCAATCTTTTATGAATAGATACCATTTTACAAGGCATTGGAGAATATATGGTGGTTCCTTACATTTTGAATCGATACAGGAAGAATAGTGAACTATCATTCTGAACAATGCTGGAAATGTGTCTAAGCAAGAAAATATTGATGATGGCTTGGACTAGAAAACTGAATTTGAAAATAGTTACATGCTCAGATGTTGGACAGGATTTTTTTATGAAGTGGGTGTGGTAAGAGAGATAGAAAGATTGATACGCTGTCTGCAGTCTTTTAGCATGGAGTCCATAACTGAATTGCAGTGATGCCTGATGTTCTGAATGCTGTGTATTTCCTGGGCAGGAAGAAGACAAAAACCCCTCTGATATCTTTTAATAATGGTAGTGTTTGTATAAAATATGGACTCAAGATAGAAAATATTGTGAGCTGACAAAGAAACAGATAAGTCTTAGAATTACAAGCAGGATTCTCCTTGAAAGTGAAGGTGGCAAGACTTTGACTTGCCTACTTTGGACATGTTATCAAGAAAGACAAATTCCTGGAGGAGGATATCATATTTCAAAAAAGAGATGATTAAACATAAAGAAAGCCATTAATGAGTTGAGTTGAAACAGAGATTTGAGGTTGACCTTAAATATACGAAGAGCTGGGGAGATGACACAGCACCAGAAAACTTTAATTTTTTTTCTTCTATTACACTTAGCGTAATAGGAAGCTCTGATGGCCTAGTGGCAAGAAGCTGTACTACAGTCCCTTAGGCATGTGGCTGGAGGCTACCAGCTGCTCTGCACAAGAAAAACAAGCGATCTCCTCCTGTGAGATTAACTGCCTTTTTGTTTTTGGCTTAAATATGTCTTTTTATTTTTTCCCCCCTACTGGTTTATTTACAAAATTCAAATACAAATTCTTTCAATTTCCTTCACCCTCCCATCAGATTGGACAACCCAGTGATTAATAAATCCCCCCTTTTCCCTGCACATCCACAATCCTCTCTCAGACAATAGTCTTATTAACAAAAGTTTACAGAATCCTCCTAGACCTCCACAAGAAAAAGACTGATAAGCCAATTAAAAAATGTGCAAAAGACATGCAAAGAATTTTCACAGAGTACCATATCCGAATGGCAAACAGACATGAAGAAATGCTCCAAATCACTGGTAATATGAGAGATGCAAATCAAAATGAAATACCATCTCACTTGAGTAAGAGTGGCAAAGTTTAACAGGACAGCAAGTAATAGATGTTGGAGAGGATGTGGCGAGAAAGGAACTCTTACACATTGTTGGTGGGATTGTAAATGGTGTAATCATTCTGTAAGGCAGTTTGGCATTTCTTCAAAAAGAACATAGAAATTCCATACGACCCAGCTATTCCACTACTTGGAACTTACCCTGAGAATATGAGAATGGAGGCACAAACTGGGATTTGTACACCAGTGTTCATAGCAGTATTATTCACCATCGCAAGCACATGGAAACAGCCCTAATGTCCAAAATAAATGAATGGATTGAGAAATTATGGTACATTCACACAATGGAATACTATGCAGCACGCAGGAGCAATAACTTTGTAAATTACTACCTAACTTGGGAAGCAGAGGATTAACTGCCTTTTAAAAGCCGCTGAAGGGTCCGCTATGGGTCGGTTCCGACTCTACAGTACACAACACATTATATTTGTTAGAAGCTGAGTAGAAGGCAAGTAGCAAGACATAAGCTTATATTACAGGGAGGGTCTTTATAACCAAATTGGTCTAGATTTCAGCAAATCTGCAGTCTCATTTCTCCTCTTGAAAGGAGATAGCCTGAGTTTAAGGAAGCCAAATGACTTGAAACTCTTGAAGTAAAGTGTGGCAGACCAAGGGCAAGTGTCATTTAACTCTTTTCCAGAATCATCCAACGGTTCTTTTATTGTCACATGAAGTGCAAAGAGTAATAGTATATATGCTACCTTTCCTTATTGAGGAACAGGCTTGTTGCTGTTGATTGCCTTCGAGTCAAGCATGACTCATACCAACCCTATGCGCAAAAGGCCTGAACCCCCTTTGCAACTATTGACATTTATCAAAGTTTGTAGAGTTTCCAGAGGCATGTTGTTTAGGAAGTGGATGCCACTCCTGCTTCCTGGAACGTCATATGTCTAGCCTGTTTCTAGTGTTTTAAATGTGACTTCACTTAGACTGGGAGTTGTTATAACTGATTATAGCAGGCAGTACCAATAGACAGAGCTTGACACTGTCATGTGCTTGGCTGACATTTTTACAGAGGCTAACATAATGGCTTGGAAAATGTATAGAACATGGCTTTCCAATTAACCAGACCTTATTGCTGAAGTAGAAGATACAGCATCAAATTAGCAAAGATTATTCTGTTAACTCTACTAAACTCTAAAAAATTGGTCAGAGGGCCCCCTCTACAGGTTTATACCCGCATACACTTTTTTTTTCTTCTTAATTTCAATGAACATTTACAGAGATTTTGGATTTCCATTCATTCATTGTTGCACTTTTCTCCCCGCCCAACCCCACCCCCACCCCCAGTTTGCTCTTCTCTTTGAAAAGTAAAAGAAAAAAAATTTCTTCATTGGTATACAATCCCCCCTCGCCCCCGCTCCCCCACCCTGAGTATACTCCACTCTGCAATCCTCATTCCAAACTCTTATGGTAATCATAATGCCCTGCTCTAAACTATATTGCCTTTAAACTGTTCTCTCCCTCATCTGTTTCAATGCAGTAGACAAAATTCATCCAATTTTTCTCAGTCTACCCCCACCCTGATGTCAGCCTCATTCTACAACAGTAGCACCATACAGTATTTGACCTTTTGTGACTGAGATATTTCACTCAGCATAATGTCCTCCCGGGTCACCCATTTTGAATAATATTGCATGAGTTCCTTGTTTTTCAATGCAGCATAGTATTCCATTGTGTGAATATGCCATTTTTACTAACACTTTTATTTCATTCTCTTTTTCCCTTGGGCTTACTGATAAAAAACAGCTGTTTATAACGGTAACATATTTTCAGTCTTAGCTGTTTCTGAGTTCCTGTGTCTCTGCCTGTGAGAAACTACTACAATATGATTGTTCTGTGCCTTTGAGATGGAACTAACCCATAGCTGACCCTCTACCGGGCTTTCAAAGGCAGTAAATCGCCTGAGAGGAAACCGACCAGGCTTCTCCCATGGAGCAGCTGGTGGGTTTGAACTGTGTGCCCAACGGGGTGCTTGTGCTTCAAAAATGCATTAGGCTGTGCACATTGTGTTCCTGAAATGCTTGCCTGCACTGGTGGCTGTTTTTTAATTAGTTTTGTTCTTTCTTTTCTTTTCTTTCTTTCTTTCTTTCTTTCTTTCTTTCTTTCTTTCTTTCTTTCTTTCTTTCTTTCTTTCTTTCTTTCTGTGTAGTTTGAGTGGGAGAAGAATGGACAATCTCCTCCCTTGTGATAAACTACCTCTGGAAACCCCCCAGAGGGTCAACTATGGATCAGTTTCGACTCTCCTGTACGCACCAACAGTGTAGTTTCAGAGTTTACAAAGCAAATTAGCTGTCCACTCAATAATTGATACACATTTCAACTCATACATCGATTGTAATCTCCTCATTGTCGCATCTCTCTTCCTATTCCCTGCCTGCCTTCTGAGTTTTGGTTGAGGCAAACATTGACTGCCCTTTCAATCCACAGTCCTGAGGAGGAAATCAAGAGGAAAATGAAGAGGGGGATGAAAAGAGAAACAAGAGGTTGATGAGCAGTAAGCAATGATACGAACAATAAGCACTGATTAAGGTAGAGAATTATTACTGTTTAGTGATTTTCCTCTTTGATAATCTGGCAATTTTTCCTGAAAGACTGAAAGGAAATTGGCTGAAAATACCTACAGAATGGCAGAGCTACAATTCACTTTTTAAAACCCCTGGAAAAGTATTGTTGTTTCAAATAATGTTTGTTGGTTTTTTTCTTTTGTTGTTTTGTTTGGTTTTTTGTTTTTTTGTTGTTTTTTTTTTTGTCACAAAGGAACAGAAGAAATTATTTTACAAAAATAATGAGAAGGTTCCATAAGAGTAACAATTCATGACATTGTGTTTCACTTTATTATACTCATTGATCAAATAATCAATCCTTAATTGACTCTGTAACCTCATGTGTCCTGAAAACATGCACATGTCTAAAATTTACATGCATGGAACCTACTGAGAAAATATCAAACCATCCCAGGAGCACTCTATTGATTGGACCTTTGCTTCCTAGAGCTTATGTTTCTCTGTTCTGTATTTCTGTATTTCCTGCGGTCTTGCTTTTGGACAGAAGTCTTCCCCCCCACTCCCCCTATCAAAGATTACCAATTACCAGTACTAGTTGCTTTAGAGTTAACTGCAACTTATAACCAGTCTTGCTGCTGTTGTTAATTGCTGTCAAGTATGACTCACAGAGACTCTGTGAACAACAGATCTGAATCCTGTTCTATCTTGTGCCATCTTGACACTTCCAGACTCAGTAGAGCTCATGGCAGCAGTCACCATGTCAATCCACCTGGTTAAGGATCTTCTTCTCCTTCACTAACCCTCTACCATTCCAAGCATCATGTTCCTCTCCAAGAATCATGTCCCTCCTAGCAACATGTCCAAAGTGTGTGAGGCGAAGCTTCATCGTTCTTCCTCCATAGAGCACTTCAGCTGCACCCTTTCCAAGACATATCTGTTTGTTCTCTTGGCCGTCCATGGGATAGTCAGGGCTCTTCTCCCACACCACAGCTCAAAGGCATTAATTCTTCTTCTGAATCAATTCTTCTTCCTCTTCATGACCAGCGTTACTCATATCAAAGCCAGGGTGTCAGAGTAGAGTGGTTTTCAATTGTTGGTTTTTCACAGGTGGATAATTTGGTCTCTCTTCCAAGGCACCAATGGAGAGACATGAATGGTTAAACTTTGGCTCATAACTGAGGATATTACATCTTTGTGCCACTCAAATTTCCTATTATTGGAATCTCATAGTCTCTTCAGGAACTTTTGTGTCAATTTTTAAAAATTTTTGTTTTCTCTGATGGTTCTTTTGGTGGAAAATATGTCTAAAAACTTTCCTTTACATCACAAATATTCCTCTGTTTAATTGTCTTGGAGATGGTGAAACCAAGCTGCTTCTTGGAGGCAAGGATTTTTATGTTCTGTTTTACATACCTTGGGTATGTTGCAAGTAGGGACCAGTCCTTGGAGAAGAACATCATGGTTGGAAAGGTGGAGGGAAAGTGCAGGAGAGGAAGACTCCACATGAGATGGATTGACACAGTAACTGGGTTAATGAGGGTCAATGTTTCAGAGACAGTGAGATTGGCTCAGAAGAGATCAAGGTTCAGAGCTATTACGCATAGGGTCACTATAAGTAGTAGTTGACTCAAGGGCACCCAACAACAACAGTAATACCTAGGTGTATTGTCCTATAACTTTCCATTCCTTTATGACCAAGTTTTCTAAAAGCAAAGCAATAATTGGTTTACCTGTACTTTTTATTCACCAGTCTCCAAACCATATTCTCGACTGCTGTAAATTTGAACCTGTTTAAAACAAATACTGTCCCATCATGGTTTGAGTTACTATTTTTCATTATGCCTCTTGATATTCTTTTGATATAGCCAGAATAATGCACAAAAATGTCGTCTTAATTATCAAACTCTGCTTCAAAATATCTATCTCAAATGAAAAGCTATAAAGTGTAGAAATGTATTTTCTTGAAGCCTCTTAAGGCTTGTTATTGTTGTTAGGTGCCGTTGAATTGAGTGCAACCCATAGTGACCCTCTGAACAAATAGCAGATATGGACCCTATTCTATCCTGTTGCTGTTGTTAGGTATTATTGAGTCAAGTATGACTCAGTGAAAAGCGGATCTGAACCCTGCCCAACTCCGTCCCATCTTCACATTTTCTGAAACATTAGAGCCCATTGGGGCAGTTACTGTGTCAGTCTATCTGGTTGAGGACCTTCCTCTCCTTCACTGACTCTCCACCCTTCCCAACATCATGTTCCTCTCCAAGGAGTAGCCTTTCCTTGAAGGAAACTATGAAGCTTCTTCATCCTTGCCTCCAAAGAGTACTCTGGCTGCACCCTCTCCAAGGCATATTTGTTTGTTCTATTGGCTGTCTATAGAATGTTCAGTGCTTTTCTCCAACATCACAACCTGAAGGCATCATTTCTTCTGCTGTCCTATCCTGTGCCATCCTCAAATCTTTGACATACTTAAGCCATTTCAGAAGTCACTGTGTCAATCCATCTGATTGAGGGTTCCTCTTTATTATTCACCTGCCACTTTTCCTAGCATAATGTCCCTCTCCAAGGCATAGCTACTCCTAGCAACATGTCCAAAACATGTAAGACAAAGCTTTATCTTCATTGCCTCCAATGAGCACTGTTGTACTTTCTCCAAGACTTACCTGCTTGTTTCTTTGGCAATTCATGGACTATTCAGCACTCTTGTCCAACACCACAATTCAAACTTTTGAACTTTCTCATTATTTTTTCAAAATAATTTCTTCTCTTCTTTTGTAACAGGTGGTTAGAATACAAAATTCAGGCAGTTTGTCCCAGGAAAAGGCCTTCTCTTCCTTTTTTGGCTCTGGGGAAAGGATCTCTCCAGGCAACTTTTGTGGGACTAATGTCCTTGGAGATCTTCATGTGTATTGATGTAAGTCATCTCCTGGGTGTATAGAGTTGCTACCTGAGAAAGCCCAGGATTGGAAGTGCACTTCATTACTAGCCAGATCTTGTCCAAGGTTTTCCTTACATTATATTTTTCTATTATTTGCACAGGCTCGTGGGACGTTCTCCTTGCCAGAAGGCAGGAGCGTAGTGGTGGGAGTGCAGGAATCGTGGCAAGCTTTTGGAGTGGACTGCTTTTCCGGAAATGTGTTTGACGTGCAGGTTTGCTCTGTCCCTGGAGTGAGGCTAGCCAGCCTGGGCCTAGGGTTTGAACCAGGAGGCAGTCTTAAGCCTGTCAAAGATTCTTCTAGGTGGTATAGCACTGGTCTGTGCATTTCTGTACAGAGGTAACTCGTGGT
>NW_006399903.1:1434784-1435380 GCF_000299155.1 Elephantulus edwardii | reverse complement strand
CTATGAGGTGGATTGATTCAGTGACTGGGGTAATCGGGATGGGAGTGTCAGAGACATTGCGATTGGCACAGGACAGAGCAGAGTTTAGGGCTGTTCTACAGAGGGTCGCTATGAGTTGCAAGCGATTCGATGACACATAACAACAACAACTTAACGATGACAACTCAATTACCTATGGAGTCCCCAGGTGATACAATCCATTAAGTACCTGAGTAATAACTGGACATTTTAACCCTGTGAACCTGTGATTGTCTGCTCCTGAAAAAAAAGTGCTGTATTAAAAGTCCTATTCGTCAGAACTGACTTGAGAGTAACTGTCTTGACTTCTGCTGTTCTTTGTGGCAGTGATTGTTATTGCTTTTAAACTGTGGTGTTGAAGAAGAGCACTGCACTTCCCATGGATGGCCAGAAGAACGAACCAGATATGTCTTGGAAAGGGTGCAACTTGAGTTCTCTTTGGAGGCGAGAACGATGAGGCCTCTCCTCACATGCTATGGGCATGTTACTGTTGTTGTTGTTATGTGCCGTCGAGTCGCCTGCGACTCATAGCGACCCTATGTACAACAGCCCTAAACTCCGCTCTGTCCTGTGCCAAT
>NW_006399903.1:1423312-1434684 GCF_000299155.1 Elephantulus edwardii | reverse complement strand
TGTGACAGTGATGTGCCAATCGTGGTAATGGGCACCCAGGGTGGACAGTGTTGGCTGGAGCTTCCCGGCTAAATCAAGCCTGGAAGCAGGAGCAGCATCCACTTCCAAAATGGCTTGCCTCTGGAAACTCTATGTACGAACAGTGCTCAGGGTGTTCGTTCATAGGGTCGCTATGAGTCGTCTATGACTCGACGGCCTTAAACAACACAACAAACATTATTTGCACACATATTTGATCCTCCAAACATAGCTTTGCAAGTTGATGCTTAGAATTCTCTACCTCTCATTCTTCCATTTTCTTTGCTTTATCTAGAATTCATAACTCAGTCCTAGTCCACTCTCCAAAATCTCTAAGTCAGATTTTGAGGTTCTTCCTCCTGGCTATCCCAAACAAGTAATGGTGCATGTGTTCTATTACATGTTCATTTTCTAAATTGAGCAAATATATCATCAATTATAGTAGTTTATTTGCTTCTTTATATCCTCTAGATGACAACTCTCTGATTTCATGAAATATGTCTTTAACTTATGATGTTCTTTTGTAATTTCCCAGCCGTAAATCTCCAAATTCCAACTCTCAAAAAACTCTCCTTGGGAAATATTCTTTCATCAGTACACATTTTCTACTCACAGAGGTCTAGCCACTTTGAAGAGAAGCTCTTTGGAAATTGAGTGACATACATTATGAGACATACGTTATGTTACGGTCCACAATTTTCAAGGAAACATAACATTTTGACTCAAAATTTACTGTATTCTTTACTCTATATTAAGTCAGAGTATCTTGTAGCTGATCTTATAGAAGGTTTTCAGAGGTGGTCAATAGCACAGGAGGAGATTATAAATAAGTGTCTCAAACTTTTGGCTTGAGGATAGACTAGTAAGTAGATTGGGAATAGAATTGTGTCCAAGAATTGGGTCCAAAAGGAGCCTTTGTTTGATGTTTAAGTGTCATTTTTAATTATTATTTCTTAATTTTTCCATTGTTTCTCAATTTGGTACCACATTGAAGGCAACCATTGTAATGATAGTGTGCAAAACCACAGTCATTTGGAGAACAAAATCTGGTCCAGTACACAGGAGAATACAGGATGTGAAATTATTAATGTCAGGTGGATGTTTCAAAAGTCATCCCCAAACCAACTGAGAAGTGTCAATAGTCCTTCAGTTGAAGTTTAACGATAAGGGAAATATATGAGGATATTCTACCCTTTAAACTGTTCTCCTACTACAGTGATTCACATGTTGTTGTTGTTATGTGTCACTGAGTTGCCTGTGACCCTTAGATACTCTCTATATAGCAGCTCTGAACCCTACCCTGTCCTGATCCAGTCTTACTAATTTCAATACACCAATCCCCATTGTCCCAGTCACTGTATCAATACATCTCATCTGGAGTTAGGTGAATGAAGATTCTTCCCCAGTCAAAGGAACCCTTTGAGGTTTGTTACAATGAGAATATAACCTGATCCAGAGGTTAGTAATGTTTATCATGTAGGGGTATAATGACTCAGTTATTCAAATATCTCATTATTTACATTTAAAAGTCAAATTCAGCTGTGCAAGAAATAATTGAAGGAGAAACAATACTTGGTTGATGATAAATATTAATAGTCATTAAATTGGCTGACTCTACTTGTGATATTTATACAACAGAAAGAAGCATTTCTAATCTTGTGCCATTTCCACAATCATTGGTATGTTTAAATCCATTGTTCTAGCAACTCTGTTGGTTCCAAGGCAGGGTTCCCTTGTTTTTGTTGACTCCACTTTACCACACACAATGTTCTTTTTCTAAAGGTTGTTTTTCCTTAATATTTTATATCCAAACTAAGCCAGATGTAGTTTCTCCGTTCTCGTGTCAATGCAGAATGTCTATTTGTGCTTTAATGACTATACAAAGGCATTTGAATGTGCGGATCATAACAAGTCACTGTTGACATTGAGAAAAATGGGAATCCCAAAGTACTTAATTATGTTCACGTGGAACCTGTACCTGGACCAGGAGACTGTTGTGTGAACACAGCAGGGGAACACACATGGTTCAAAGTTGAGAAGGGAGTGTGACAGGACTGTTTTCTCTCTCCATACCTATTCAATCTGTATAATGAACAAATTATCTGAGAAATTGGACTCTCTGAAGAGAAATTGTGGCATCAGGATTGGAGGGAGACTCATCAATAACCTGTGTTATACAGATGACACAACCTCGCTTGATGAAAGTGAGGAGGACTTGAAGCACTTGTTGTAGAAGATCAAGGGATGCAGCCTTTGGTATGGATTTCATCTCAATGGCAAGAAAACAAAAATTCTTACCACTGGAACAATAGGCAATGTCATGAGGGGTGGAGAGGAAATTGAAACTATCAACAGCTTCATCTTACTTGGATCCACAATTAACATCTTGGTACCAGCAGTCAGGAAATCAGGAGATGCATTGCACTGGGAAAGTCTGCAGTTAGAGATATCTCTAAATTATTGAGGAGTAATGATGCCAGTTTAAGGATTAAGGCATGTCTGAGTCATACCATGGTCTTTCAAATAACTTGCTATACATCTGAGAGCTGAACAACCAATAAGAATGACAAGAAAAATTGATGCCTTTTGAGTTCTGGTGTTGGAGAGGAGCAATGAACATCCCATAGACGGACAAAAGAATGAACAGATAGATATGTCTTGAAGAGGGTGCAACTGGAGGGCTCTTTGGAGGCAAGAATGATGATGCTTTACCTCACATACTCTGGGCATGTTTCTAGAAAGAGCTCTTCCTTGCAGAAAGACATGATGCTGGGAAGGTTGGAAGGTCAGCAAAGGAGAGGAAGTCTTTCAACTATGTGGACTGACACAGTGACTGCTGCAATGGGCTCTTATGTGTCAGGAAGTGTGATGATGGCACAGAACAGAACAGGGTTTAAATCTTTCGTTCATACAGTTGCTATGAGTCATACTCAATGACACCTAACAACAACAAATGTCAATGGAGCTTTTTGGCTTTACTTCCTCTAATGTTGATCTGTTCATTCATCTGGACGCCCTTAGCATATTCATTATTTTTCATTATATTCTTTGGATCTTTTAACAATACACGTATCCCCTTGCTGCTCAAAATGCAGTCCCTTGAACTAGTACCATTAGTATTACTTTAAAACTCACTAGAAATTTGGAATTTCATACCATATCTTAGATCATTCAATTTAACAAAATACTCAGATGTATAGAATACATACAAAAGTTTGATAATTCATGTATACATACACTTACATGCACACATATGTGTGTTTTACATACTACTGTCTTTAGGCAGCATCATGATAGATGGAAATGATGCAGACATCAATGATTTCCATTTGATTGGATCCACAATCAGCATCCTTGGTGCTAGGACTCAGGAAATCATGAGACACATCGTAATGGAAAGATATTGCTGGATGAAAAGCAATAAAGTCAATTTAAGGACTAAGGTGCACCTCATCTAAGTTATGGCCTTTTCAATTACTTGCTATGCATCTTAACGTTGGGCAAGGAACAAAGATGACAGAAGAGAGATTTATACCTTTGAATTATTTTTTTTGGAGAAGAGAACCAACTGAATGCTTAATGGGCTGCCAAAAGAATAAATAAATATATCTTGGAGAAGGTACAGATAGGGAACTCCTTCGAAGCAAGGATGGTGAAACTGTGTATCACATACTTTTGGGCATGTTGTCAGAAGGGCCCATTTCTTGGAAAAGGACATCGTGCCTGGAAAAGAAGAGAGGTGGCAAAAGAAGGGAAGACCTTCACTGAGATAGACTGACGCAATGTCTGCAGTAATGAGCTCATGTGTAGCCGACTGGTGATGATGGCAAAAATTCGGCTCCATTGCTCATAGGCTCACTATGAGTCATAGTCAACTCCACGGCACCTAACAACAACAGCAACAAGAATATGTCAGATTCACTGTCATTTGCGGTAGAAAATGTTAGAGAAAAATATTTATTTTATTTCTCCTTTCAGGTTTCCTTTACCCCTTACATTTAATGCAGAGGCCTTAGCGGTCCCCAGAAGCTAGTGCTGCACATTCCTCTGTGAAGAATGAACATCACAGTTCCCAGTGGTTGAGCTTTGTGCTTGCAAGAGCCCCAGCAGTCAGGCTAAGGGAGCTCTGCGTGTCAGTTGAACTCACAGGTTCATTGCTTTTCTCTGGCTAAGCAGAGCACTTTAGTCTCTGGGGCTGTTAATCCACTCCCTTTAACAAGCACCAAATAAAACAAAAGTAGTAGGAAGGGGAGGCATGAAATGAAGTGGATAAGAGTCAGAGCAAATATCAGATAAAGCAAACTGAGTGGTATCTATAGACCACAATAAAAGGAAAGAACACCGGAGAAGGAAAATGACTTAGCAGGTCTCAAATGTGATAGCGCTCAAGGGGAAGGACAGTACTGGCTGCCGAAATTCTTGAGGAAAAAAGTAGAATTCTTCACTTGGAGTATCTAGGATTTAAGCTCATTTTAAATTATTTTTGAAAAGGCAGATGACTTTCTTTTTTGTGCATCTTAATATAGATCAGTTAAGTGTTATGAACTTATTGATCTCAAATGGAAGGATGGGTTTCTCAAAATGACACCAAACAAGTAGTGGTTTTTAGGCGTATGGCACTAATGTAAAATTATTTTTTCAACAATTAGTTAGTAGCACTAGTGATAGTTCATTGATTTAACATATGTCTTCCATCTGCTTTATTACTTTTCTTCTCTCTTTTTTTGGGTGTGTGTGTGTACCGTCAAATTGGATCTAACTAGTACAGGAGGAGACTGTCCTTCCTTCTCCAGCAGAACATCTGGTGGATTTGAACTGCTCACCTCTGGGATTTATCATTTTCCTTCTCTGTCCTAACACATGAGCTTCTTGCATGTGCCATGTTTGCTCTGCTCCAAGTGTAGATTGAAGAGTTGGTATCATAATATCTCTCAATCTTTACACAACTTTTCTAGAATGAAATTTGAAAAAGATTGATACACTCTGACATCAAACCTGGCTTTTGATTTGGGCAATTCCTGGCCTGTCAATAAGCATTAGGGAATTCCTACTTTAGTACTCTTGGAGAATTTGACAATTTCACAATCATTATGGTGCTTAAGTCTTCAGAACACTAGTTCCTCCTGGTGAAACAAACAAATGTTGTTCTATTACACGGTGTCAGGCATGAATGTAATAAATCACTGGTAGTTTCCGCAATCCTTTTGCACATAATTCATTAATGATCTTTCTCCTGTTGTTCACACATCTTGTTATCTGCTTCCAACTTTTCCCAACATCCTTAATGGAAGCTTTTTGCTCTTTGCTTTGGAGACACTGTGTAAATGCTTGTTTATTTTAAAGACTAGACCTACTGAGAAGATACGTCTTCCTTTCGGGGATGATATATTAATAGATTTCTGCCTAATGACTGTGTATCTTTCATTCTTGAGATCAGTGGTTACAGTGGCGATTTTGCCCACGATGTTACCCAGATTTGGATTCACTGAAGACACTTTTTTTGCTTTGAGGCCAGCATTACGTCTTTCCCCCCCTCTACTCTTGCCTTTCAAATAGCCTCATCTCACAAAATTGCTGAAATTTACAACCCAAAGGGACTGATGTTTCAAGGTTAATTCAGTCAATCCTGACATTCTTCTTGAAAAATTATCTCTCTCTCTACATGAGAACAGTTGGTGCTGGGCAGACGTTAAACATTCCTGTGGCCATAAAGTCTGTTTATTTTTTATTTTCTCTCTTCCCTCCACAGGAGAATAAGATTCTTTCTAGAGGCCGTTTATCATTGTTGGTCTGAAATACAATAAAGGACGTAAAACACATAAGGATGCTGCAGGAAAGAAATGTTTGCTTTGTGTCTGTCCCCCACCAATAAAGAAACCACCCCAGCAGAGGAACAGAGTACTGGGAAAGCATGAGGAAGGCTACGAAAGAAGATCTGATGATTAAACAGGTGAGAAACATCTGCATTTATGTTGCTCAGAATACTGATGATCAGGGTAATAGACAGATTCCGACTGAGAAGGTTAGGACTAGGACCAGCGACTCGGAATTTCTGCAGAGCACTCAGGTGATGGTGATACATATCTGCTAAGGTGAACACACATCAGATAGCTGGATCTTAGAGCTACAATTAAAGCTTTATTGTAAGATAGCCACAGTAGCCAACAGCTGCCTGGGAACCAGTAACAGTGGCCTGCGGCACCATCCTGGATCGAAGGCCAAAGAGAAAAGGTATTCCTTTATCTATTTACCTTTGTATTCAGATGTATTTCATACTTTAAAGTACAATCTTCAATCATCATGAGTAAATACTTCAATATTCTTTTCATTATTAACACGCAAGATTGTGCCATCTTCCTCCAGTCTTGACATCATGTGTCATTGTCACCTGGTTTCTGGTACTCTATGTGGAATTAGAAGGTAATAAAACATTGGTAATTTCAATATTCCATGTGCTTGCAATCAATTAATTATCTTGCCCTGTTCATACATCTTCATTATCTACTTCCAACTTTTCCCCCCTTTGGGGCGAGGATGACCAAGTCGTGCATACTTTGGGCATGTTGCTGGGATAGGCTACTCCTTGGAGAAGGACATCATGTTTGGGAAGGTAGAGGGGGCAGTGAAAGAGAGAAGAAGACCCTCAGTCAGGTAGATTGACACAACGACTGCAGAAACGTGCTCCACTGTGTTAGAGACTGTGAGGTTGGCACAGGCTAGAACAGGATTGAAACCTGTTGTTTATAGGGTCGTTTGTTATGAATCATATGAGACTCCTATTCACCTAACAAAAACAACATGTGAAATCTGTGGTCCTCTCTGTAATGTTGATTCAATCCCAAGACTATATCTATAGTGTTGTCCATGGAATTGTGTTTAACCTACTGCCATTCTTGCTGAGGGATCCCAGGGAAGTGCCCATAGAAAATACCACTAAAGAGTTGAACGAGAGTTTACAGCTGAAATCCGGGCAGGTGGTGTATAAATGCCACAGGCACTGCAGCATCAAACCGGATCAGGCCCATTGTTGCAGTATTTGTAAGCAGCATATTCTGAAGATGGACCACCCTTGTTCCTGGGTCGTTAACTCTGTTGGCAAGAACAGCTAGAAGTATTTCAACCTGTTTACAATGTACACAGCTCTCTCTTCTTTGCAAGCTCTCATTATGGTGGAATTCTCCTTCCTGAACTGTTTAGAAGAAGACTAGACAATGTGCCTCCCTCTCTTCACTCAACATGGTGATTCTCTTCATCTTGCTGTGTTTGAGAGCTGTGCTTTCTTCATACTCACCTCAATGATGTTTGGGACCCAGGTACACTCCATCTGCATGGATGGAGATGGGAATAGAACAACTGAAAAAGGAAGAGAGTAGATGGGCTAAAAACCCCAAAATGGATGAATATGAAAGCCTTTTTTGTCATCCCTTCTTCCTGGGCTGTGCAAGAACTTCTGCTAGGACAGAATAAGGGAAGACAGACCTGTACCACATGTGGTCTGAAGGACCCTAGCCAGCGCTAACAGTCAGACATGAACTACATCACACCACTACAGTCTGATCCGTTCTCAAGAATGTTTAAAGGGAGAAAGCAACTCCTACTTTCCTTCCTTCCTTCTTTCCTTCCTTCCTTCCTTCCTTCCTTCCTTCCTTCCTTCCTTCCTTCCTTCCCACCAGAGACATCATTGCTGATGTCAAATGTCTATCTGTGTTCATTGACTCTGCAAAGGCATTTGACTATGCAGATCACATCAAATTATGGCTAACATCAAGCAGAATGGGAATCCCAGAACACATAATTATTGATATTGAGTTCATATTTATAACTAGATAAAGAAGCTGTTGTCCAGACAGAAAAAGGGAACACTGTGTGGTTTAAAATCAGGAAAGGTGTGTCTAAGGGTTGCATCCTTTCTCCATCTTCATACAATCTGTTTGCTGAGCAAATACTTCATGAAGCTGGACACTACAAAGAGGAATGTGACATTAGGACTGGAAGAAAATGCATCAACAACTTATTTTATGCAGATGACACAACTTTGCTTGCTGCAGAAGATCAAAGCCTATAGTATGAATTACATCTCAGCATAAAAAACAAAACAAAACAAACCACCAAAGGTCCTTACCACCCGGCCAAAAAAGCAACATCATGATAGATGAAGAAAAGACTGAAACTGTTATTGAATTCATGTCCCCTGGATGCAATCAACACCTTTGGTTTGGTACCAGTACTCAGGAAATCAGGAGACATGTTACACTGGGAAAGATTACAAACAGAGACCTCTCCAAATTATTGAGAAGCAATGATGTCAGCTTGAAGACTAAGATTTCCCTAATTCAGACCACAATTTTTCAATCATTTACTATGCATCTGAGAGCTGGACAATGAATAATAATGACAGAAGGAAGAATTGAGGGCTTTGAGTTGTGATGCTGTCCATGAATACTACATAGACTGTCAAAACAATGAACAGATATGTTGGAAAAGGTGCAGTTCCATGAAGACAAGGATGGAAAAATATCATCTCTTATACTTTGGACATGCTGCTAGGAGGGACTGTTGCTCAAAAGCAAAAAGACATCGTGCTCGAAAAGGTGGAGGGTCAGCAAAAGACGCCTCTAAAGAGATGGATTGGCACAGTGACTATAGCAATGAGGTCAATTGTGTAAGAGATAGTTAGGATGGCTCAGGACAGGCCAAGGCTCAGATTTCTTGTTCACAGGGCTCCTCGGAGTCACACTTGATTCAACGGCATGCAACAACAACAACAACAGCAACAAGTGATAGGACAGTGCATTTCAGATAAAATAACTCTGAAACAACCAATCCCTTTCCCCTATTTTGTTTATACTAAATCATCCTTCCTATTTTTTGGTTAAAAAATAAGAAAGAAATTGATGCATGGGACAAATTTACTGTAAAGAACTTCCTTAAACTGCTAAAGAGCAAAGATGTTATACTCAGAGCTAAAGTGAACTTGACTCAAGCCATGTTTTTTTCAGTTGTCTCTTACGCTTCTAAAGACTGGATAATGAATAAAGGAAATAAAGGAAACATTGATGGTTTTGAATTTTGCTGCTGGCAAAGAATATTAAAAAATCTAAGGAATGCAAAAAAGGACAAATAAATGTGTCTTGTAAGGAGTACAGAAATAACTTTGAATCTGGATTGTTGTGTTGCTCTTGTTATTGTTACGTGCCATTGAGATGAACACAATGCCTGTGCCATCCTCACAATTACCTGAAATGCATGGGCCTAGTCACAGTCATTGTGTCTTTTTGAGGGTTTTCCTCTCTTTCTCTGACCCTCCACTTTTCTCAGCACCATGTTTTTTTCCCCTAAGATTGGTCCCTCCTGACAACATGCACAAAACATGTGAGACAAGTTTTACTATGCTTGACTCTAAGGAGTATTTTGTTTGCACTTCTTCTTTTTCTTTCTTTCTTTCCCCCCCCCTTTTTTAAATTGAGATTTTAATGAATATAGAGAACTAAGATTTCCATTCATTCCTTTTTGCACATTTTCCTCCCTGCCGACCCCACCCTCAGGTTGCTTTTCTCTTTGAAAAAAAAAATTCTTTCGTTGTACAATTCCCCACCCCAACGCCCAGTCCACTTTTCTATGCAGTTCTTATTCTGCACTGTTGTTATGCAAACAATACCTAATCACATATTCCTTTTAAGCAGTTCTTCCCCTCCTCTGTTTCAATGCAGTGTGCATTAGTTATTCCCTCTTTTCTTAATTTTTCCCCAACCCTCTTATTAGTCCTGTTCTATAACAGTGGCATTATGCAATATTTGTCTATTCACACTTCTTCTAAGACAGACTTGTTTATTCTCTGTGAAGTCCATTGGCTATTTTGTACACATAACATACAATTGGAAATACCATAGATCATGTAAACTTTAGTCTTTACTTGAGAATATTACTGTTTAACACTTTGAAGTGTTCCTTGATAGCACAATTTTCCTAATACATTTTTTTTTCTTAAGACTAGTGTCACCATGGGTGTTGACTGTGGATTCAAATAAAAAGAAACCCCTAATAGCTTCAATCTTTTCTCCATCTACCATGGTGTTGCCTCCTGGTCCAGAGATGAGGATTTCTGTTTTCTTGATGTTGAGATATAATCTCTGTCCAAGGGGGGAGGGGGGAAGGCCTCAGGCCTCAGAAATTGATGGAATACCAATTAACATATTTCAAGAAACAGATGTAGCCCTGGACATGTTTGTTAGCCTATGCCAAGAAATTGGTAACAGAGCTGCAAGGTCACTGACTGTAAGAAATTCCTATTCGTTCCCATTCCAAATAAAGGTGATTCAACAAAATGAGGAAATTATTGAACAATGTCATTGATAACTCATACAAGTGAATTCTTACTAAAGATTATTAGAAAACATCTGGAACAGTATGTTTGCCAGAAATTCAAACTAGATTCAGGAGAGACAGTAGCATAAGGGATATCATTGCAAATGTCAGATGAATCTCAGCTGAAAATAGAGAATAATAAACATGTTATTAAGAAGAGCCAACCCATTTTTATTCTGGACAGGGTGAAACCAGGCTGCTTCTTGTAGGCAAGAATATTGAAGCTCTGTTTCACTTTGGGCATGTGGTCAGAAGGGCTCAGTGCGTAGAGAAGGACATCATGCTTGAAAGAGTAGAGGGATAGCATAGGAGAGGAAGATCCCTACAAGATGCATTGACACTATAACTGGGATAATGGAGATAGATGTCTTGGAGACAGTGAGACTGGCTCAGGATAGAGCAGAGTTCAGAGCTGTTGTACATAAGTTGCTATGAGTCGTAGGCAACTCGATGACACATAAAAACAACAATAATCCATAAAGAAGGACATATTATTTGGGAAAGCAGAAAGTCAGTTTAGAAAGAGAAAGACCTTCAAATATATGGCCTGACAACATGAATGCTACAATAGGCTGAAACACAACAGTTAATATAAGAATGGTCCTCTACCATAAGGCATTGTTGTGTTCTGTTGGCATAGATCACTGAGTCAAAACTGATTTTTTTAGCACCTACTCTGCGTTATGCAGATGACACAACCCTGCTTGCTGAAAATGGAGAGACCCTGAAGTGCCTGCTACAGAGGGTCAAGGACTGCAGCCTCCAATATGGATTGAGGCTCAATGTTAAGAAGACAAAGATTCTCACCACTGGCCTAATTGGCAGCATCAGGATGGATGGTGAAGAGATTGAGATTGTTCACAGCTTTCGTTTCCTTGGCTCCATAGTCAATACTCTTGGCACCAGTAGCCAGGAAATTAAAAGGCGCATTGCCATGGGAAAGTCTGCTGTTAGGGACCTCTCCAGGGTACTGAAGAGCAATGGTATCT
>NW_006399903.1:1414773-1421062 GCF_000299155.1 Elephantulus edwardii | reverse complement strand
GTATACCATCTATTCCTGGAGCCTTATTTTTTGCCATGTCCTTCAAAGCAGCCTGAACTTCTTCTTTCATCACCATAGGCTCTTGCTCATATGTTCTTTCATGAAATTCTAGGAGAGGCTATTCTTTTGAGACGGACATGATGCTGGGGAGGGTGGAGAGTCAGTAAAAGAGAGGAGGATCTTAAACCAGGTGGATCGACATGATGACTGCTGCACTGAGCTCTTGTGTATCAGGAAGTGTGAGGATGGTGCAGGATAGAACAGGATTCGGATCTTTTAGCTCATAGGGTTGCTATGAGACATACTGTACTCAACGGCACTTAACAAAAGCAACAAGTAGCATTTATTTGTTTCTGACTCCTAAGATCTTAAGTACAACAGAATTAAATCTTTCATGATAGCAAGTATATCTGGGCCCATTTTTATAGCTGCTCTATTGAATCTTCTTCATCTTCACTGATCTTCTCTTTTATTACACATTATGCCCTTCTTCAAGGAGTATTGTTGTTATTGTTGTGTACCAGAGAGTCAGAATTCACTCATAGCTGACTCTCCAGTAGGTTTTCAGTGGAAGTAAATCACACAGAAGTAGAGCGTCCATCTTTCATTCGTTAAGCAGCCGGTAGATTTGAGCCACATTCCTTTAGGCTGCCAGAGTAGCTC
Source organism: Elephantulus edwardii (assembly GCF_000299155.1). Lineage (NCBI taxonomy): Eukaryota > Metazoa > Chordata > Mammalia > Macroscelidea > Macroscelididae > Elephantulus > Elephantulus edwardii. The sequence goes on along the minus strand of NW_006399903.1, from coordinate 1,420,399 downwards.
CTTACTATTAGGCCACCAGAGTCCTTCTACTAACATGTTCAAAGTAGGTGAGATGCAGTCTTTCCATCCTCCGTTGTCTGAGCATTCTTGCTGCACTTTTTTGGAGACAGATTTGTCCTTTCTTGAGCATCCTATGGTAGACATACTATTCTTTACTAACTGCATGATTTAAACACATCAATTCTTCAGTTTCATTTCTTTTATTGTCTGGCTTTTGCATGTGGCTTACATTTAAACCCCCAGAAAACAAAAGTCCTCACCACTGGTTCAATAGGCAACATCATGATGTTGTTGATATTGTGTCATTGAATTGGAACCAAGCCATAGCTAACGCTCCCTCCAGCAGGTTTTCAGAGACAGTGAATCACATGGGAAGAGATTGCCCATCCTTCTCCCATGCAGCAGCTTTTGGATTCGATCATGTGCCTTTGGGATTGTAACACAGCTTCTTACCCTAGGCCAATATTGAAATTAACAATGACTTCATTTTGCTTGAATCTATAATCAATACCCTTGGTACAAGCAACCAGGTGACCTGGAGACTTAAACCATTCAGAAAGTCTTTTGGAGATTGTTCCAATACCCTAAAGAGTAATAGTGCCCATTTAAAGACTAAGGTGTTCCTATTTTAAGTCATAGTGTTTCCAATCACTTGCTATGCATCTGAAAGCTTAACAATGAATAAAAATGATAAGTGGTGTTGGAGAAAAGTCATGGATTTCCCTTCGGCTGCCAAAACAACAAATATGTCTTAGAGTAATCACAGGGTTGCTTGGATACCAGGATGAAGTTTCAGTTCACAAACTTTGGGTATGTTATTAGGAGAGGCTACTCCTTAGAGAAGGACACCCTGTTTCAAACAGTGGAGGGTAAGCAAAAGAGAAGACCCTCAATGAAATAGATTAATACAATAACTGTGGTAATGTGCTCAACTATGTAAGAGATGACAAAAATGGTGCAGGATAAGACAGGATTCAGATCTGCTGTTCACACAGTTGCTAGTCCTACTTAACTTGATGGCAGTTCATGGCCATTAGTTAACTGTTAATGTTAATTTGTAGATGGTGATAGAAAAGACTATAAGTTAGCTTTTATACATGTACTAAATATCCTCTTACATTTGAGATCAATTAAGAAAATGAATGAAAATGTTTACAGTAATAATGTTGTTTTGCTCCATCTAGTAGGAACTGAATCATAGCTGAACCTCCAGCAGGTTTTCAAAGATTTTAAAAATTATTGTAGGCCTTCATCCTCCCTGATCAGACAAAATTAAAAAACTTTATTTTTTTAATTGGGAAATTGTCCACATTTCTTCTATGGTGTAGCTGATGGATTCAAATCATATGCCGTCTAGTTGGCAGAGCAACTCTTTAACGCTAGGAACCCAGAGCTCCCTACAACTTATTGTTTGAGTTGTAAGGAAACCTTACTGTATCTCATCTGGAGCTTTTCATCTTTTTAATGTTGCTTCAACATGGGGGATGAAGAACAGTGAGGGTCTTATTCTTTCATGCACTCTCCCAAAACTGAATGACTACATTAACCTGTATTACTGAGACTGTGTTCTAGAGCCCTGTTGGCACAGTGGATAAGGCAGCAGTCTATTACTCAAGAGATAAACAGTTCAAAAACACAAGCTGCTCCTGGGGGAAAAGATGGGCAGCCTCCTTCCTAAATATAACAGCCTGGGAAACCAAGTGGGGTGGGAGGATCTCCATGAGTTGGAAACAACACAACAGCAGTGAGTGGGTAGTGAATGTGTGATACTGTAGGAAATAATGGTTCCTGTTACACACCGGCGTGGCGCCATAAAACCAACCAATAGTCATCTGCTTGTATTTGCTTTTTGGGACTTTAAAATCATGGGATTTTGGTACGACTTTGTGTTTAGTGTTGCACTAAACTATTATTTTGACTGTTGAGCTTGTTTCTCCTTACGTTTTTCTTTTTCTGCAGCCTAATCCCCACCTTGGTGAATAGCAGCAGCCATGATTTGGGAGCTTATTAGAAATGCAGACTCTCCACTCTCATGCCAGATTTATTCTCTCAGCGTCTGCATTCTAACCAATCGTTTAGTGTGCTCATTGAAGTTTGAGCAGTGCCTTTTAAAGATCAGGCTTTTCAAACTTGAGTTTTCTTAGCCTTTCCCTCACTTTATGCTGCAAGAAGACCTTTTTGTTAAACACTGGGTATGAGACCTGAGATTGTCTGCACTTTTAATGTGAAAACGGCACCTAAATTTTCTCTAAAATTGCAAAGGTGGCCTGAAGTGTGTTTATGTGCTAACTGCCTCTTAGATAAAGTCATGGGATCCTGGCTACTCTTCTAAACTTAAACCACAAATGCACAAACAGATTTCAATAAAGGAAGATGGCTTTGGTAACAGGCAAACACTCCCTGGAGAAGCACACAGTAACAAGAATAGATGCCATTTGGAATTTCTTTCTATTTTTAATTTGTCTCATCAGGAAGGATGAAGGCCTACAACAAAGGCTCCATATTCTCTGATGTACTCTGCCTCTTTCGATTGTATCTTTGAGGGAGGCTCTCTGAAAGACGTCAAGCGAATCCATTTTCTGAACAATCTTGGAATGTAATGAGAATGGAAAATGACACAATTATCTTTTCTTGTATCAATGATTGTAAGGAGAGTCTAGAAAGACATTAAATGAGGTCTCTCCTTTGGGGAATTTAAACCTTTATTCTACCAATTGCTTCACAATGCTCAGAGAGAAAGTAGGTATTTTCGTTTCAAAAGAATGAAGTGGAAGTTTAAAGGATCTTGCGACCAGAAAATTGAGAGTATGAATGTGTGGATATTTGATGAATTAAGAGTTCTTCCAATATACTGTCTTTTATACTTTCTTTCAGGAAGAAAAAAATGTGTTTCAGGATTAGGTAAGCAATACAGTAAAATTTCAGAGACATTTTGATTTGAAAATCCCCCTCACAATTTAGCTTTATTTTAATACAATGCATGACTGCATGGATTAACTATACTGTCTGACAATGATAGGTTATATGTAAGGTGAGAAGGTGAAGACTTATTTTCTGGTCAGTTCTCAACTATATCCACAAAGGCTAAAGAATGAAATAGAAGCTTAACAATTTTGTGGTCAATTTGATAACTGGTCTCCACAGCGAATCTCAGGCTGAAGCAAGTCTGCATTTAATATGCTGATGAAAATGCACAGGTACAGTTTATCATAATAATGGATATGCTGTGTCATTTAGTGTACGAGGAGGAAGGATGCTAAGGATCCTGTGTTCAGGAGATAGCTGACTCAAGGAAGGGTTATCCCCCTCCGTGACTGTCTACATTGGCTCCATGGTCCCTGCTTTCTGATATCTACACCCTTCTAAGTCCTTAAAAAAATCCAATTAAGTGCAGAGAAACATCGTTAGGAACATATGATTTTTGTCTACATGAATTTGGAATGGGCATCTTCCTTGGAATACTATTCCTTGTCCAATTTTGAAAAAAGCTCCAGTTGTTATGTTGAAGGTTGCCCTATGGGGGGAGACATGTGACAGGAAACTGAGGTGACCGCTGACCAACAGCCAGCCAGAAATTGAAGTCTCATCTCTCAGACTGCAAGGGAGTGCATTCTGCCAACCCTGTCAGCTTGGAGATAGGTCCTTCCCCAGGATCCTCAGAGGAGACGTAGCCCTGATTGACGTCATGAGGGCAGCCTTACAGAATATCGTTCTAGGCTATACCCAGATTCCTATTACAGAGAAATGATGACATAATAAGGATATACTGCTTTTAAATTGTTAAGATCTTCGTTTCCTTTTTTGTGTAGGGTTTTTGTTTGTTGGTTGGTTGGTTTTTTGTTTATGTTGCTTGTTTTAAGGACTGCTAAGAAAATTAACAGGTTCATCCCAGAGAGGGCTAAACCGGGCTGGTCCTTGGAGGCAAGGATTTTGAAGCTTCGTCTAACATACTTAGGACATGTTGCAAGGAGGGACCAATCCCTGGAGAAGGACATCATGCTTGGGAGGGTAGAGGGACAGCACAGTAGAGGAAGACCCTCTATGAGGCAGATTGATTCAGCGACTCGAGTAATGGGGGTTGGTGTGTTGGAGACAGTGAGACTGGCACAGGACAGAACAGGGTTTAGGGATGTTGTAAATAGGGTCACTATGAGACACAGGTGACTTGATGGAACATAACAGCAACGACAGTGGCCTAGTGATAAGAACCTGAGCTACAGTCCCAAAAGAGCACAGCTTGGTCTACCAGCTGCTGCTCCATGGAATAAGGATGGACAATTTCTTACTGTATGATTAATGTCTTTGAAAAGCCACTAGAAAATTAGCTGAGTGGGGTATGACTTGATCGTATACAACAACAAAACAGCTCCAAAGCGAAGAACCGAACCTCATGAGATGTTAGTTATACATACAAAGGCTCAGATGTTATTCTTAACTATGCAAATATGTATATTATCTCTCACTCAATCTTTGTCAATAATTTTTTTCCATGCATGCAAGTTATTGACAACAATAACCATAATAGTCTGTGTAACTCTGCCCTTAATCAATGTGATTTTTCTTTCACCATTAATCCTCCTCATCTCTAAATTACAGAGACCTCAGGTGGCCTAGTGACAAGAAGCTGTACCTCAATCCCAAAGGCCTGTGATTCTCCTGTGGAGTAGGGTGGGCAATTTTATTCTGTGCGATTAACTGCCTCTTAAAACACACTGGAGAGTCAACTATGGATCTGCTATAACTCTATGGTATACAACAACAACAACAACCAGAAATCTGTGGTAATTTGTGACACAGAAATAACCATTGCTGAAGAAGCTCAATATCAGCTGTAAAAATTAGGCTAGATGCTGATTGTGGAACAGACTAATTACTTAGATGTAAGTTCAAGCTGAAGCTAAGGAAAATGAAATCAAAATCATGGAAACCAAAATATGAACTTGAGTTATCCCACCTGAATTTCAGAACTATCTCAGGAACAGGTTTGAGGCCCTGAACACCAATGAGCGAGGACCAGATGAGTTGTGGGAAGATATCAAGAGTGTCATCCAGGAACACTGCAAATGGTCATTACAAAAAAAACCCCAAAAAACAAAAAAGTCATTACAAAGACAGAGGAGGAAGAAAAAACCAAAACGGATGTCAGAAGAGACTGAATATTGCACTAGAGTGCCATGAAGCCAAAGTAGAGGGAAGAATTCAAGATATTAAAGAGCTGAACAGAAGATTTCAAAAGGCAGCCCGGGAAGCTGTTGTTGTTGTTATGTGCCCTCGAGTCGTATGCAACTCATAGCGACCCTATGAACAACAGCCCTAAACCCTGCTCTATACTGCGCCAACCACACTGCCTCTGACACACCCATCCCGATTACCCGAGTCACTGAATCAATCCACCTTCCCCTCCTGCACTGTCCCTCCACCCTCCCAAGCATGATGTCCCTCTCCAAGGACCCGTCCCTCCTGGCAACATGTCCAAACTATTTCAGATGAAGCCCCAGAATCCTTGCCTCCAAGGAGTTGCTTGGTTTAATCCTCTCCACGATGAATCTGTTTGTTTTCCTGGTAGTCCATGGTACATTCAGTACTCTTCTCCAGCACCACAGCTCAAAGGCATCAACTCTCCTTC
>NW_006399903.1:1403248-1414328 GCF_000299155.1 Elephantulus edwardii | reverse complement strand
CTCAGCATTTCTTAAGCTCAAGGAACTGAAGAACAAATTCAATCCTCGAGTTGCTATAATCAAGGATGCTTTAGGCAGAATATTAAATGATCCAGGGAGTATTAAAAGAAGATGGAAAGAGTATACAGTCACTGTCCTGAAAGATTGACAGGTACAGATGAATTTCATGAAATAACATATGAGCAAGAGCCTATGGTGATGAAGGAAGAATTATAAGCTGCTTTGAAGGATTTGGCAAAAAATAGGGCCCCAGGAATAGATGGTATACCAACTGACTTATTTCAACTAACAGATGCTGCCCTAGATGTGTTCATCAAGCTGTGCCAAGAAATCTGGAGAACAACCACTTGGCCAACTGACTGGAAAATATCTATATTTGTTCCCATCCCAACAGAGTGTGGAAATGATCAAATAATATCATTCATACACATGCTAGCGAGATTCTGCTGAGGATTATCCAAAAATGACTTGAACACATCAACAGAGAACTACCAGAAGTCCAGGCTGGGTTTAGAAGGGGTTGTGGTACTAGGGATATTGTAGCTAATGTTAGATGGAGCTTGGCTGAAAGCAGGGAATACCAGAGGAATGTCTATCTGTGTTTCATTGATTATGCAAAGGCATTTGACTGTGTGGAACATAACAAACTGTGGCTGATCCTGAGTCCAATGGGATCTCAGAACACTTGATCATGCTAATGCAAAACCTGTACTTAGACCAGGAACAAGTCATCAGAACAGAGCAAGGAAAGACTGCATGGTTCAAATTTGGAAATGGTGTACGCAGGGATGTGTCTTATCTCCACGCCTTTTCAATCTATATGCAGAACAGATTATCCTGGAGGCTGACCTATGTGAGAAGTGTGGGATCAGGATTGGAGGAAGATTCAACAACAATTTGTGTTATGCAGATGGCACAACCCTGCTTGCTGAAACTGAGAAGGCCCTGAAGCGCTTGCTGTAGAAGGTCAAAGACTGCAGCCTTCAATATGGATTGAGGCTTAATACGAAGAAAAAATTCTCACCACTGGACCAGTTGGCAGCATCAGGATGGACGGTGAAGAGATTGAGATAGTTCACAGCTTTAGTTTGCTTGGCTCCACAGTCAACATTCTTGGCACCAGCAGCCAAGTAAAGTGCTGAAGAGCAATGGTGTCTCTTTGGAGACTAAGGTGCGTCTGATACAGGCCATGGTCTTCGCAATCACCTGTTATGCATCAGAGAGTTGGACAATGACCAAGGAGGATAGAAGGAGAATTGATGTCTTTGAGCTGTGGTGCTGGAGAAGAGTATTGAGAATACCATGGACTGCTAGGAAAACAAACAGATTTGTCCTGGAAAAGGTTAAACCGGGTTGCTCCTTGGAGGCAAGGATTCTGAGGCTCCGTCTAACATACTTTGGACATGTTGTGAGGAGAGACCAGTCCTTGGAGAGGGACATCATGCTTGGGAGGGTGGAGGGACAGCGCAGAAGAGGAAGGCCCTCTATGAGGTGGATTGATTCAGTGATTGGGATAATTGGGTTGGGAGTTTCAGAGACAGTGCTATTGGCACAGGACAGAGCGGAGTTTAGGGCTGTTGTATATAGGGTCGCTATGAGTCGCAGGCGACTCGATGGCACATAACAACAACAACAACATGTCTTAATGGACCTTTCCAGAGTTCTGAAGATCAGTGGTGTCACTCTGGAAAATAAGGTGTGCCTGATACAGGCCATGGTCTTTGCAGTTACTTGCTATGCATCATAGAGCTGCACAGTGACTAAGGAATATAAAAGGAGAATTGATGCCTTTGAGCTGTGGTGCTGTAGCACAGTATTGAATATACCATGGACTGCTAAGAAAATGAACAGGTTCATTCTGGAGAAGGTTAAACTGGGCTGCTCCTTGGAGGCAAGAATTCTGAGGCATCGTCTGACATACTTTGGACATGTTGCAAGGAGGGAGCAGCCCTTGGAGAGAGACGTCATGCTTGAGAGGGTGTAGGGACAGCGCAGGAGAGGAAGGCCCTCTATGAGATGGATTGATTCAGTGACTGGGGTAATCGGGGTGGATGTCTCAGAGGCAGTGAGATTGGCACAGCACAGAGTAGGGTTTAGGGCCATTGTACGTATGGTCGCTATGAATCACCAGCTACTCAATGGCACATAACAATAACAATACTGTTAATATTCATTATCATTGAATCAATTTCATTATGTGGTGACTGCCACAAAACAAAACAAAATGTTGTTGAGTGCTGTATCTTTTTCATTATTGCTGGTGTGCTGGAGTCTATTGTATGGCTGTTGTGTAATAATTTCCAACATAAGAAGATCAACTTCCAGTTCTATATACGACAATATTCAATTGTGGGTTGCAAGTTGCAGAATGGTCTATTTTCAGAGGAATACTGGCAAACCATTCTTCCCAGTTCATCCTAGTCTAAGTGGGAGGAAGATTAGCATTCTTCTCCAATGCAATTTACAACCTCTGAAAATCCACTGTACGGGCAACTATCAGTCGATTCTGACTCGATGGCATATAACAATATAACAACACAAGCATCTTAGTCTGAAGACCACTTTGAAACCTGTCCACTATTGATGACCTTGTTTGAATTAATACCGATGTCATGATTCCTAGTACCATAGTAAGAGGACATTATGCTGAATGAGATAAGTCAGTTACAGAAGGACAAATACTACATAAGGTCATTATTATAAAATACTAGAGAAATATTTACCTACAGAGAGAATCATTCTAGTATGGTTACCAAGGAGAAGAAGGGAGGTAGTAGGAAATGAATTAACAGACATTAAAAATGTATTAGTATGACTGAAGGGAAATAAGATATGGCATGAATGGGTGGTCAGATGCTATGTGTATTATATTCAACACTTTGGAAAATATGTGCATGGACAATTGATTGAAAAAACACAATATACTTTATAAACTTTCACTCAAATTCTAATTAAAAAAACTGGCTTAAAAAATGACACACTGGCAGATGAGTAGTGTGGATAAGTAACTTATATTCCAAAAGCCAATAGAACGTTCAGGAGAAATGCTGTCTGTAGTATAATGCTTGTTGTTGTGTACCATAGAGTCAGAACTAGCCCAGTGGATTCTGACCCTGAAGTGGATTTTTAGAGGCATTTGATCTCATGGGAGGAGACTGCCCAACTTATTCCCATGGAGCAGCAGGTGGATTTGAACCATGTGTCTTTGTATTGGCAGCACAATTCTTTACCATTAAACCACTAGAGATCACTACAATAATGCCTATGTTGCATAAACAGAGAACTTTTTAGTGACTTTCTTTGGTTGACGGGACAAAACGAAACTCTCTGGGCTATTATGCACTAGAGCCTTCAGAGTCTTGTGAGTGTCTCATGTGAAGACTTAGACTCATCGTCGTTGTCTTGTCATATTTATAGAGTTGAGAACCTTGGAGGTACTGAAACGAATGTGCTAAGTGAATGCTCATGCTGTGAGCCAGTAATTGTTACAAGCCCCAAATGGAGACCTTCCCCAGAGAGAAGCCATGAGGAGCAGAGAGGAAACCACTGCATATCAAGTCATCAATTGCAGATCTACTCAGATAGATTTGGAATATACTTACTGCTTGTTTGTACTATTTAGAACGTCATGTGATTACTTGCTATTGCAGGGCCATCTTTTCACAAATTAGTGAATTCAAGCAAAGCTTTTATTGTTAAAATAGCAGTTCCTTTGCATGAGCAATTTACTGATTTCTGCCCTCAAGACTTATTTCATCCTGGGACTCTTCATTCCCTAACTGAAGAAGCATAGATCGTGTGATTTCTCCAGCTGCAAGGTAGTATCCATCCAAAATTTCACTAAGACTGCAAGCCAAATATAGGGTAAAGAGGTACCTAGAAATCCCAAGAGATCTGGGTCATGCAAACAGTACATCCAACTATGAAATAAAGAGTTGACAGTCCAAGTTCATTCAGAGGTACTTTGGAGAAAAGACCTGAGGGTCTATTTCCAAAAAGTCATCCAATGAAAACCCTATCAGGTAAAGTTTCACTCTGACAAACATGGAGTCACTATAAGTCAGGGTCCAGTCAATGGCAATTGGTTTTGAGGAACAAATGATCAGAAAGTAGTAGAATATATAGCTACTCCTTCTCTTGACATTTTCAAAATTCAGAGGAGGTTAAGTGACACACCCCCTATCAAGAGATTACACGCCCAGCCTCCTTTGCAGCTTGGTATGGCAACGAGACTTTGAGCTAGGGAGACACGAGCACAAGTGATGGTCATTGTTGTTGTTGTTGTTGTTGTTGTTAGGTGTTGTCAAGTCAAGTATGACTCATAGCGACCCTGTGAACAAAAGATCTGAACCCTGCTCTATCCTGCACCATCCTCACACTTTCTGACACACAAAAGCCCATTAAAGCAGTCACCATGTCAATCCCCCAGGTTAAGGGCCTTCCTCTCCTTTGTCTAATCTCCCCCTTCCCAGCATCATGTCCTTCTCCAAGGAATAGTGCCTACTAGCAGCAACATGCTCAAAGTATGTTAGGTATATGAGTTGAAGCCTCATCATTCCTGCCTCCAAAGACAATTCTGGCTGCACCTTCTCTAAGATATAACTGTTTGTTCTCCTGATTGTCCATGGGATGTTCAGTGCTCTTCTCCAACACCACAGCTCAAAGGTGTCAATTCTTCTGTCATCCTTATTCATTGTCCAGCTCTCAGATGCATAGCAAGTAATTGGAAAGACTATAGCCTGAAATCAGGCCAACAAGCAGCTTGGGAAGACAAAGCGAAGTATGATAATGGGATATGCAGAGTGCTGGAATTGAAGAATACAAAGAGAAGAACTTGCTCTCTATTTCTTAAGCTGAAAGAACTGAAAAACAAATTTAAGCTTTTGTACCAATATTGAAAGATGCTATGGACAATCTATTTAATGACCCAGAAAGCATCAAAAGAAGATGGAGGGACTGCACAGAATCACTGTACCAGAAAGAACTGATTGACACGGAAAAGTTTCAGAAAGTACCATATAAACAGGAGCTAATGGTAATGAAGGAGGAAGTAGAAGCAAATGATGGGTACAATTTGAGAATTCCATTTTACAAGAAACCTGCTGGCTTAGTTAGTTGCTGCCTTCTTCCTGATGAAACAATGGCAAACACTAGAGCAGTTATCTGAAGCCCTGGAAGCAGTGATGGGCTGGACACAGCCCACAAGGTGCATAAGAGCTGATGGTTCATCTTTCCTGCTTTGTTTTCAATGACCTATCATTGACCTCTTTGAAATTAGTCATGTTGGGATTCTTTACCTCACAGAAATTGTCGAGTACTCTAATAAGCCCTTCAGTTTGGTTCCAGTTGTTTCCTGAGAAATGGATTAAACAGTTAATGACCCTAATAATGATACAATTGGTAGTAGCCTGTTGCTACCTGAATGCTGATGTTTCAAACCTAAGAACAACTCTAAGAGAAAGCTGTGGATGTCTGCTACAGGGCACTCCTACTCTTCTCTACAGAGTTGCTATTAATAAATTGAAATCAACTAATCAGTGTATGTCTTGGAGAGGTGGCTGAGAGGTTAAGCACTGGGTACTAATTGAAAAGTTACTGGTTTTGGACCACTAACTAGTCCACTGGAGAAAGATGTTGTGGCATGCTTCCCTAAAGATGACAACCTTGGATATCTATGGAAAGTTCAACTCTGTTTTATAGGGTTTGCTTTAAGTTGGAATAGACTCAGCAGCGACGAGTGTCAAACTTTTACATATCACTCGACAGAAGCAATATGTTGGGAATGGCAGAGCCAGAATGCTCACCTGGATTATTCACATGGAGGAGAGACACTTCCTTACTCAGATTCCCTGTTTACCTCTGAGCTGTCACATGGATGAGAGAAAACATCTGTCTAGTCATATCACTGAGGTTTAGGATCTGTTTTCTACAGCTGCTTAAGCTCATTCAAAGACACAGCCTTCAGAGTTTGAGAAGTAGTTGGGGATTGTCTTCTCTTTTTCACCCCACTCCATGGACAAACCTGACCTTTTTTCTGCGCTGGCGTCTTTGGGGACATCCCCTTTTTGCTCCAACTTCTATGAAAAGGACTGCTTGCTGGGTCTTAGATGTGAACTATCCTTGTAAAGGTCTCTGTCACAAGGCCATGGCCTTGATCTTTCCAGACAGGCAGGTTTTTCATTTCAGCTCCACAGTGAGGAGCCCTTGGGAAGCTGCTTCTGTCACAGGCACAGCAGGAATGGACTTTATAGGTCAGAGGTGCCCATGATGAGTGGGATGATCTCTAGAAACTGCTTCTCTCCATTATTTTTCCTATGTGTTAATACACGTTTCATTTAGTAGACTTCTTCCTCGGATTTTGTATTTCTTGAACATTCAGGTTCATTTGTTCTGTATTTTGGGTCTTTCAAAGCACAACCTAATCTACTCCTTGATGTTATTTTCTTATTGTAAAAATATCTATAGCCAACATTTTAAAATTCAACATCTTCCATGTGTATAATTCAAAACCATCAATCAATCATTCTGTGCAACTGTCACAGATATTCGTTGCCAAAATTTCCAACACCATAAATGGAAACTTAGTGCTCCCTAAATAGTAATTTCCCCTCATGTTTCTCTCTCATCTCTGGTAACTACTACTAAACTTTAGTCTCTTCATGGTGTTGTTGTTGTTGTGTGCCACTGAGTCAGAACTGACCCACAGTTGACCCTCTGGAGGGTTTTCAGAGGCATTTACTTGCAGAGGAGGAGACTGCCCATCTTTCTCCTGCAAAGAGGCTGGTAGCCTCCAACCATGTGTTTGTGGGATTGTAGCACAGCTTCTTGCCACTAGGCCACCAGAGCTCCCTGGTCTCTCCACATATTCCATGATAGTGGACTCATACAACATTGTCCCTTTCCAACTGACCTCGTTGACTTCGTTTAGTATTTCCATTATGTATTACAGTGTGTGTAAACCCAGCCTGCTGTTGTCTAGTTAGTTCTGACAAACACTAATCCTACAGAACAGAGTAAAACTGCTTTTTATTGTTTCCAAGGCGGTAAACTTGACAACCAATAACAGTATTTGCTTTTAGCATATGATGCAGAATATAATATAAAATATGAGATGATAGTATTTATAGTACAAACCAGGGACACACTGGCAGCTGAGTGATAAGAAGTTGCACTTCCAATCTGAAGGCAGGTACTTTGAATCCATCATATTCTCTGGCAGAAGGATGGACAATCTCTTCCTGTGCAGTTTATAGCTTCTGAAAACCCACTGGATGGTCAGCTATGTAACCGGATGGCACATAACACCGACTACCACCACCATAGTACAAAAATGCACATTTTAAGTGATGCCTGTTTTAATTGTTAGTGTATGAAGTGGATTAAATTGATTTTCTACACCATGTAGACTTCAACTCCAAAGGCTTGACAAACTTTTACCCTGATAATTTCCCAGTTGCACAGCCTAGAGAAGTTGAGAGAGTCCTCTGAGGTTAGAAGCTAATTGTCAGCAAAGATCTTGGTGAAATGCAAGTACTTTCAGTTTTACCATCACTGTGCATTCTCCCTCCCTTGTCCTCTCTTTCAATCCCTGTGTGTCACCATGCTGGGTGCTTTAAGTCCCATCTGTGGTCTGTGCTAGACAGTGACTTTACAGGGCTTAGCTTTTCAGACTACAAGTGAGACTTGTTTTGAAAGGTAGGCTCTATCTATCTCACAGGGGACTGGATGCTGCATAAAAATCTTTTGGAATCAGGAAAAAACCAAGGAGCTTGCTTGCACAAATTCTTGGGGGAGATGAGAATTGAGAACTTCAGGTGGTCGTGAGAAACCACTGAAATTTCCCTGCTCTGCTGGGCTCCGCATGCAGAGGAAGGCAGAATATGCCTGAGGAACTGTGAAATGCTGGGTAACCTTTGCTGGAGAGCTCCAGCCTTTGTAAAGGGCAAGATAACTGCAGTGCTGATTGCAAAGGCCAGCGTAATTGGGGAAGGGAGGGGGCAAGCATGACCCAGTGCTCTGCAGGGGGCTGGGCCTGATGAATTACAGATTTGATTTCCCTAGCGTGGCAGCGAGGCCTTGGGGCAAGTCATTTAGCCAGCTCTGTCTTAGTTTCTCATCTGTAAAATAGAGATAAAAATCCTTCATTATCTTGCCAAGCTGGATGTGGGGATTAGTGTGGTACAATTTGAAGATGGGTAAGGGTTATGCATTTTTACAATTCTTAAATTAGAAAAAAAAAAGAGGGGGAAATGTGAAAAAGGAAGAGAAAACCAAATATTGAACATCAGATTTTCAGATTGAAAACATTTAAATGAAATGACATAAACGATTTTTTTTCAAATTGTAAATGCCAGCCTTCCAACTATACCCATATTTTGTTTTTGTTTATTATTTGATAGTTTTGTTTTTACGAGTAAAAGAGTTCTTCCAGCACAAAGAGCTCTCACTGGCCCCAGCAAGAACAAATTAAGTAGTGGATTAAAATCAAAAGTGTAAAGTGAATATCCTTGGACTGAACTCAACATCAAGAAAATGAAGATTCTCACCACTAGACCAATTGGCAGTATTGTGATAGATGGAGAAGAGATTTAGATTCTTAATAATTATCATCTTGCCCAGTGCCAGGATCAACACTCAGCAGTAAGGAAATCAAAACACAAATTGCATTAGGGAAATCTGCTGTCAGAGACCTCTCCAGAGTGTTGTTGAAGAACAAGGATATCAGCCTAGAGAGCATGTCTTCACAACTACTTGCTATGCATCAGAGAGCTGGACAATGACCAAAGATGACGGAAGAATTGATATCTTTGAGTTATGGTGCTGGAGAGGAATATCAAAAATACCATGGGCTGCCAAGAGAACTAACAGTTCTGTCCTGGAGAGGGTGAAAACAAGTTGCTCCTTGGAGGCAAGGATTTTGAAGCTTCATCTAAAGCACTTTGGGCATATAGCCAGGAAGAACCAGTCTTTGGAGAAAGGAAGACTTGGAAAGCTGGAGGGCTAGCACAGGAGAGGAAGACCACAAATGAGGTGGATTGGATTGACACAATAACTGGGATAGTGAGGGTAGGTCTGTCACAGGCAGTCTGGCTTAGGATAAAGCAGGGCTCAGAGCTACTGTGCATAGTGACACTATGAGTCATGGTCAACTCGACAGCACATAAGAACAACATGCATAAAGATTACATCCTTCATATATATTCAGTCTGAATGCTGAGAAAGTAATTTGAGAAGCTGGACTCTATGAAGAGAAGTATGGCATCAGGATCAAAGGGAAGCATCATCAACAATCTTCATTGTGCAGATAACACAACCTTTCTTGCTTAAGGTGAGGAAGACTTGAAGCATTTACTGCAGAAGCTCAAAGACTACAACCTTCAATAGGGATTGCATCTTAACATCAAGAAATAAGCTTTCACTAATGGATCTATAGACAACAGCATGATAGGTGGAGGAAAGACTGAAGTATCAGTGATTTCATCTTATTGGGATCCACAGTCAGCGCCCTTGGCACTAGTAGGCAGGAGATCTACTGTCAAGGATGGCTCCAAATTGCTGAAGAGCGATAATGTCTAACAAGCAATCTAGTCTGAAAACTCAAGTGTGTCTAGTCAGACCACAGTCTTTTTCCATCTGGCTATACATCTGAGGGCTAAACAATGAACAAGGATGACAGGAGAAAAACTGAACCCTTTGATACAGTGTTGGAGAAGAGTACTGGGAACCCGATTGACTGTCAAAAGGACAAACACATGAGTCTTGGAAAAAGTGCATCCAGAGTGCTCCTTGGAGGAGAGGATGGTGAAACCTTGTCTTCTATACTTTGGGTGTGCTGCTATGAGAGACTGTCCCTTGGAAAGGAGCATCACACTCAGAAACGTGGAGAGTCAGCAAAAGAGAGGATGACCTTCCACTAAATAAACTGATGGTAGCAATGGATTCCAATGCTGAGGACAATAACATCAGGTAAAACAGGGTTCCGATCTGCCGTTCACGGAGCCATTATGAGTCATGGATTCAAAAGCATCTAAGAAACAACAAAGTGATGTTGACTTTGTTCACGTCTAAGATACAGTGTGTCATATTTCTCCACACTTATTTTTTGATACCTGTTTCCATCCTGTGTCTTTGGGAAGAAGTGACTATTCTAGCCCACACCTACAAGGAGGAAAATTAGACTCACCATCGTTGATAGAGCCTTGAAGGCGAACACCTTACTTGTTTGGCTGCTAAGCCAAAGACCAGGACTTGAATCCTTTGGACACTTTGTTAAAGAAAGTTGGACACTCTCCTCCTGTGAAGACTCATAGCCTCAGAAACCTAGTGCGGGTTCATCGTGGGTTAATATCCACTCAAAGACAGTGAGTTTGGTTTACTCAAGGGCAGGATATTTCTATATATTGTTTGGAATTCTTCCACATATAGGCACTTTTTCCTCTTCTCAAATTATTTATTTATACAATCATCTGCTAATCCAAGTATGGATTCAAGAATATTCATTTTCCACTTTGGGTTTTAATCCACTATTTAAATTGTTTTGTTTCTTCATTTTAATGTTCTGGCTTTGGCCGATGAGAACTCTCTGTGCTGGAATAACTTTTTTACTTATAAAAATAAAACTATCAAGTACTAAACAAAACCAAAAAAGTAAATGTATAATATCTGAACAGTTGGAAGGCTGGCAGTTACATCTTGAAAAAGTAGATTATGTCATGTCACTTAGATGTTTTAAATCTGAATTTGATGGACAATATTTGGCTTTCCCTTCCTTTTCCATGTTCCCCCCTCTTTTTCTTGTAACTTGTTGTTGTTATGTGCCATCGAATCGCTTGTGACTCATAGCGACCCTATGCACAACAGCCCTAAACTCCGCTCTGTCCTGTGCCAATCGCACTGTCTCTGACACTCCCATCCCAATTATCCCAGTTACTGAATCAATCCACCTCATAGAGGGCCTTCCCCTCCTGCTCTGTCGCTTCACCCTCCCAAGCATGATGTCCCTCTCCAAAGATCAATCCCTCCTTACAACATGTCCAAAGTATGTTAGACGGAGCCTCAGAATCCTTGCCTCCAAGGAGCC
>NW_006399903.1:1395963-1403148 GCF_000299155.1 Elephantulus edwardii | reverse complement strand
CCTCTGAAAGGACCGGTCTCTCCTCACATGTCCAAAGTATGTTAGACGGAGCCTCAGAATCCTTGCCTCCAAGGAGCCACCCGGTTTAACCCTTTCCAGGACAAATCTGTTTGTTTTCCTTAAGAATTGTAAAAAGACACAGCTTTCACTCATCTTCAAATAGTACTGCGCTAATCCCCACACCCAGCTTGGCAAGGTCATGAAGGCATGCATAAGGATTTACTGTACGTGAAACAGCAGACGTCTTAGGCAGAAAGTAATTTTCTTTCTTTAAGAGAATTGTCATCAAGGAGAATTGTCAACTGTCACTGATTGGGTTGTCATCAAAACATCATTATGTGACTCACACGGGGAACCAGGGTCCCAACAGTGCTAATTATAAGTTGAAAATTTGGTTCATTGTGATAATTCCTGAGCCTCAATTTTCTAATCTGTAAAATGGGCAAAAGCTCATTTCACTCGTCTGCTTTACCTTCTAAGGAGCACTATCCTAAAATTGAACCCACTCAATTCAGGGCCATTGCATCAGACTCAACTTATAACTGACCCTCTAGCAGGTAACAAGCCTGTGAATTGCATGAGAGGAGATTGCTCATTCTTTTCACTTGGAACTCCTGGTGAACTGGAACCTCAGAGGGGTGTGGCTTTCGGATTAATAGCACAACACCCTATTGGCGTGTCACCTAGACTAAAATAGTAGAAATAAAGTATTGCCATTCTGTTAATAATAATGCAGAAAGGTTTATCCATTAATTTTACAGTGAATGTGAGGTTTTATGAATACTGTTTCTACTCTTTTTTTTCTGTAAATATAAAACTTTTCTGAAATAAAGAATATATTTTTTTTTAAAAAAAGCCTGACCCTTTTCAATCTAAAATTTATACTGAGATGTAGGAGAGTTACTGTTTTGTTTTAAAATGGAAATTTCCTAATGCAATAACAACAACAACATAGAGAGAGATCTGTTAGCCTAGTAGATAGAAAGTGATGCCACTAAGCCAAAGGTGGGTGATTTTAAGCTGCGGCCCTCAGGCCTGGTTTTATTTGCTTTTGGTCAAACATTCTCCTAAGTGATGTAGCACTTGTCTGTCCATTTGCTGTACAGAAGTAACTCATGGTTGCTGTGATGTTAAACACTGTGACACTGATGTGCCAAATGCAGTAATGGTTACCATGGTGTACAGTGTTTGGTGGAGCTCGGCAATTAAAACAAGCTTGGAAGCAGCAGGAGTGGCATCAACTTCTGAAATAGCTTGCCTCTGGAAACTCTATGAATGTGGAGAAATTATGAAAGTTATACAAGTGTCCGGGTCTTTTGTTCATAGGGTCACTATGAGTCATCTATGACTTGACGGCACTTAACAACAAGCTTTCTAATGACTGAATTTAAAGCCATTATTTTCTTTTGGAGAGTACATGCAAATTCGAAATACTATATGATTTTTTATTTGAGGATACCTTCCCAAGTCATGATTCTTAGCTTATGTGTAGCTTTTATCCTCTAATAGTTAAAAAAACTTTTTTGCCTATCATCTATTAGGCCATCCCAATGGAATTCCAAGCCATTTATAATCTTAAAACAAATTATGAAGTCCACCCCTCTTCTAAAAATATGTTGAATTCTTGGCCTTCATATCCATCGATTCCACTCTGTTTGGAAATAGGACTGTTCTTTTGTGTGTAATGCAGTCACAGAGTGCCCATCATCTTTGAGTTATGAAAGAACTAGGGTAGATGTAGACACACGTGAGGAGAAGGCAGGTGCCAGGAACTCCAGCAATTTCTAAGAAACTCGGAGGATTGCCAGAATACAGCAGAGTACGAAAGAGGCTCACAGAAAGAACTGACATAGCTGAAACTCTAATTTGGCATTCACATCTCCAGGATGGAGAGAATAAATTTCTAATTTCTCTTGAATCAGTGTTAGGGAACCAAGACAAGACACTTCCCTTTGCTCCAAATTAGTTTCTACTTTATTAGCATGCCATGGCTGCCCATGGAAGGAATGATGCACAAACTAAGAGAATTCTCATTTTCAGAAGCCTTGCAAAATCGAATCAGACTATGCAAAGGGAGCCAACTCATCCAAAGAATATACTCGGCTTGGGTTATAATCAAGAACATGAGATGCATGAGTTAAGTGAGGCTATTTATCCCTTCCTTTCACAAGGCTGCTTGAGAGACAATAGCTTTCCTCCTGATTAAAATAACAGCCCTTTCTCACTTTGTCTATCTCTAGGTGTGAGTTAGACTATCTCCTGGCCATGGATTTCCCCCACTATTAACCTTTTCAGAGTTCTCAGCTTTGGAATTAAATGCTCCTCTCTGAGATTGTATTACCTGGAGGTGTAGCCTTTGACCTATTCATGTTGTGGGTTCTTGTCTTTTGCCTGAAGCTCCAAACTGCCCTCCTACCTAGTAAATTTCAGCAAAGGTTATGCAGGAAACAGAGGGGCAGAGCTCTAATGAAGAGTGAGCCTTTTATTTTTTGTATGGAGCACGCAGACAATATTCTTTTGCAATTAACAACCACCTACTGATGGGGGTGAGCTTTTTGAGTAGCTTGACGGCATTAAGAGCTCTCTGAAGTTCTTATAGAACAGCCCCCTATGTGGGAATGATAATCTGCCTTTTGATATTTTTTTAAAAAAATCTGACTAAGAGAAGAATGAAAGAGAACACAATAGAATTAAGTAAGAAGCTAGATATTTTGTGATAAAACATTAGGTTGTTCGAGGCAGGAAAATATTGATCATGACATGCCTCTCATAGGAAAGAAAGATTTATTGGCTTTTCTAGTCAGGAGAGAACTGAGTTCCTGAAGAGGTGATTTCTCAATTCGCCTAAAGGGACGGCGATGAACCAAGAAGAAATTATTTCATTGAAAAGTTTATTGGGGTAGTGGTGGGAGCATGTTCTTGTGTTTTCTCATCCTTCATCATCACTAACTTCTCCAGTTTCATTTCATTTCAAGTGACAGATGATATGAAGTCGTAATTTAGCAGCAAAACAGCAACCAACTGGTGTTTGAGCCTCAAGCATTCTGCTGGGGAACTCTGTGACCACAGGCATGGATCATAAAGTTGCTGGTGGTGTCTTCATACAATAAAGATATTAATTTATGCATCTGAGCTGCTGAGAAAATGAACTGAGACATATCTATGGAAAAACTACTTGCAAGTAATGACATTGTATTTATACTGTCCTCTCGTTTTCTGACATGATCAAAACATTCATGAATATTCAGAGGTTATAATTTAAGCCAACTCTACAAATATGATCGACATTGATCTAGATGCCCTGAACTTACAAGAATGGCCTCCCGCCAGGAAATAGAATATCTGGATCTTCATGAACTGAGAGAAGACAAACAAGTTGTATTTTTAAGCATATTGATGTTTCCTTTGTAGAATTCTCACTTTCTACCCAAGAGACCTGGTTCGATTCCTAGCCAGTATACCTCAAGCACAGTGTCCAACCAACTGCCAGTGGAGACTTGTGTGTCTCTATGATGCTGCTGAGGTTTTCTAGACTCAGATGAGTAATAAAGAAAAAAGACCTTATGACAAAAGCCAAGAATAGGAGGTACATTGCAAAGAGGGCTAGGGGGTAAGTGGGAGGAGGTAGGTAATTGTGCAACAGTGAATAATGTTAAAAAATTTTCCATATTCTATTGGATAACTTTTCCTGAGAATGGAAACAGATGGCTCTTTCAATCAGTTGATCAATTAGCTGCCCCTTCCAATTTCCTGGCCTAAGCTGGTAAGCATGTCTAGAGCTACATCTGTTAGATGAAATATGTCAATTAGTATCTCATCTATTCCTGGAGCCTTATTCTTTCCCCCCCAATGCCTTTAATGCAACTTGAACTTTTCCCATTCATCACCATTGGTTCTTTGTCATTTGCTACTTTCTGAAATATTTCCGTGTTGACCAATTATTTTTGGTACAGTAAGTCTGTGTATTCCCTTATCTTCTTTTGATGCTTCTGAGTTTTATGTTTTCTGGAGGTTCTAAGGAAGAATCCATTTCCTTGCCTTTCTAGGTTCTAGATAATGCATGCCTAGTAGCCACTGAGTAAGCTTATGACAGTTACCTGAAAGCTGGGTGTTTTGAATTCACCTAGTGTTCCCAGCTTCTGCACTTTAGAAAGGTGAGTAATCTTCTCCTCTGTGATTTGCAGCCTCTGAAAACTCACAAGAGGGTCAGTTGAGTCCATTCTTACTGGGTGGCATGTACCAACAACAGTACTTCTGGAAGAGAAAAGCAGGTAATTCGCTCTCATAAAAAGTTCAGCCTCAAAAAACCTACAGTGATGTTCTGCGAATCCAGTTTGGAAGTCATCTGCAGCAGCCAGATTCTACAGAGGCTTGTTTGCTAGTTCTGGTGAGGATTAGGGGAGAATGTTGACTCACTAATGGGTGTGAGAGGTCCTATACTACTTGGACATGTTCAGGCCTTTTGTTAATAGGGTCGCTATGAGTCATCTACAACTTACCGGCACTTCACAGCAACAGCAGTAACAACAACAACAGGGAAGTTCTACTATGTCATATGTGTTCTTCATGATTCAAACTCAAGTCAATAGAATCTACCTGCTATAACAATTTAGCTGCTCAGATTTCTACACCTGTATCTTCTTTCTCCACATTAAGAGCATCTTCTAATAACTTTCTGCTCTGCTATACTTTGCCTTCGTTCTTAATATCCATTCTTCCTCCTAAAAAGGTCCTTAGGATTACATTGTTATAGCCTAATTATCCAGCTTAATATTCTCATTTCAGGTTATTTAATCACATCTACCCTCACAAGTTTCAGGGATTACGATACTAATGTCTTTGGAAGAAAAATAGTAACTGGAGCAATGGGGGTGGATGTGTCAGAGATGGTGAGACTGGCTCAGAATAGGGCAGGATTCAGAGCTATTAAACAAGAGGGTCATTATGAGTCACAGGCACATAGCAACAACAAAAACAGCAGCAGCAACAACAATAGCATTGCACATATGGATATTTACATATATGATCTGTTCCAACCTCAGTTAAACAATTTAGGAAAAATGACTCTAAAGAAATAGCCAAGCAGTTGTTTTCTAGTGTAGAATATCTATGGGAGAGATTACATGGGTTTCCCTTTAGAACTGTTGTCGTTAGGTGTCACCCTGTTACAAGGGATTGACTGAAAGTAAGGAATACCATAAGGATGTCTAGTTTTGCTTTATTGACTATGCAAAGACATTTGACTATGTGGATTATAACAAATTAAGGTTAATATTGAGAAGAATAGGCATGCCAGAATACTTAATAGTACTCATGAGAAAACTATACCTAGACAAATAGGCATGGAACACTGCATAATTTAAAACTAGGAAAGGGGTGTTTTGGAGTTATATTATTTCTTCATACCTATTAAAACTGAATGTTGTAAACTGCTGTTGAGTTGAGAATAACTCATAACAACTCTATGAACAACGAATCTGAATCCCATCCTATCCTGTGCATCCTCACACTTCCTGACACACTAGAGGTCATTGCAGCAGTCACAGTGTCAATCAACCTGGTTGAGGGTCTTCTTCTCCTTCACCTACCCTCTACCCTTCCAAATATTGTATCCTTTTTTGAGGAAAGCCCCTCTTAGCAATATGTTCAAAGTATGTGAGGTAAAGTCCCATCATCTTTGTCTCTAAAAAGCACTCTGGCTGTACCCTCTCCAAGACATATTTGTTTGTTCTTTTGGCAGTCCATGGGATATTCAGGGCACTTCTCCAACATCATACCACAAAGGCATCAATTCTTCTTCCATCATCACTAATAATAGTCCAGCTCAAAACTGTCAACAACTTCTTGATTGGATCTATATTTAACACCTTTGGTACCAGCAGTCAGGAAATAAGGAGATGAATTGCACTGGGAAAGTCAGCAGTTATGAGACTTATTCAAATTATTGAAGAGTAGTGATGTCAGTTTGAGGACAAAGGTGCATCTGATTCATGCTATGGTTGATTCAATTTTTTGTTATGCATCTGAGAGCTGGACAATAAATCTGAAAATCTGAATAGAGCAAATTATTAAAAAAGCTGGACTCTATGAAGAAGAATGTGGCATTAAGACTGGAGGAAGATTCATCAATAACCTTCATTATGTAGAAAATACAAACTTGCTGAAAGTGAGGAGACTTGAACCACTTGCCACAGAAATTTAAATCCTGTTGCCTTCATTATGAATTGCATCTCAATGTCAAGAAAACAGAAATCCTCACAAGTGGACCAATTGACAACAGCATGATATATGGAGAAAAGATGGAGACTGTCAATGACTTCATCTTCCTTGAAATCATAATCAATACACCTGGTGTCAGCACTCAGGAGATCAGGAGACTTATCGCTTTGGGAAAGTTAGTAGTTGGGAAGTGCTCTATATTTTTGAGTAACAATGATTTCAGTTTGAGAACTAAAATGTGTATGACTCAGGCCATGATTTTTTCAGTCATTTTCTATGATTCTGAGAGCTGGACAACGAGCAAATATTACAGAGGAAGAATTTATACCTTTGAAGTATGGCATTAGTGAAGAGTTTTAAAAATCCCATGGACTGCCAAAAGAACAAACAGATATGTCTTGGAGAAGGTACAGTGAGAGTCTTCCATGGAGGCAAAGATGATGAAGTATCATCTCACATGCTTTGGGCATGTTACTCGGCAGAATTATACTTTGAGATGGGCATCATGCTTGGAAATGTAGAGAGTCAGTGAAGGAGTAGATGATCCTTAACCAGATGAATTGACTCAGTGACTGCAGAAATGGATTTGAGTGTGTTTCAGAGATTTTGAGGATGGTATAAGACAGAATAAGGTTCAGATCTGTTGTTCATAGATTTTCTATGAGTTGTACTCAATTTGATGACTCGATGACACCTAACAACATATATATACCCCGTTTTCTTTCTCTCTCTCTGCGTATCTATATCCATATCCATATCCATATCCATATCCATATCTATATCATCTGTAGATATATATTTGTTTTTGATTGCCTTTGAGTTGAGCACAACTCATAGAGGAACTATGAACAAAAGGCTTAAAGCCTCTCTACAACAATCGACCTTTATCAGAGTTCATAGAGTTTCCAGAGACATGCTATTTAGGAAGTGAATGCTACTCCTGCTTCCAAGCACACACACACACAC
>NW_006399903.1:1388075-1390217 GCF_000299155.1 Elephantulus edwardii | reverse complement strand
ACGGCACATAACAACAACAGTATTCACTCATGTTCAAGCAAGATGTTGTTCAGCTTCCAATTTGGTTTTTTCCCCCCTCTTTTATCCTCTTGTTATTAATTTCTAATTTTGTAGCATTGTGATCTGAGAAGATGCTTAATATTTTTCCCTGTTTTTAATTTATTGATGCTTGCTTTGTGACCTAAAATGTGATCTATTCTGGAGAATGTTCCATGCACATTGGAGAAGAAGGTATACTGTGCTTTATGGGGGGTGCCTTAGATATAAATATTTGTGAGGTCAATTTGGTTTATTGAGTGGTTTAATTCTTCAACATCTTTGTTGAGTTTCTTTCTGGTAGTTCTATCTTTTTTGCGAGGGGTGTATTGAAGTCTCCAAGTACTATAGTAGTGTTATCTATTTCTTTATACAGTTTTGTTAATGTTTGCTTTTCATATTTTGCAGGTCTTTCATTTGATTCATAATTTTTTTTGTTATATGTTCTTGTTCTATTGACCATTTAAGCATTATGTAGTGCCCATCCTTGTCCTTTGTGAATGTTTTTGCATTGATATTTATTTTATCAGAGACTATTATCACTACTCATACTTTTTTCTGATTGCCATTTGCTTGGTATATTTTTTCCCACCCTTTTATTTTTAGTCTTTTTCTATCTTCATTGTTTTCAGGTGTTTCTCTTGTAGACAGCATATTGGTGAATTTTAGGGATTTTTTTGCAATCTGCTACACTTTTTCTCTTTGTTGTTGTTGTTGTTATGTGCCCTTGAGTCGTAGACAACTCATAGAGACCCTATGAACAAAAGGCCTGAGCACTGTTCGTACACAGAATTTCCACTGTCAAGCCATTTCAGAAGTGGATGCCGCTCCTGCTTCCAGGCTTTTTTTAGTTGGGAAGGTCTAGCCAACACTGTCCACCACGGGTACCCATTACCATGTTTGGCACATCACTATCGCAGTGTTCAGCATCACAGCAACCACAAGTTACCTCTGTACAGCAACACACAGACCAGTGCTATACCACCTAGAAGAATGTTTGACAGGAAAACAATTTGAACCTGGCTTGAGGGACGCAGATTAAAAACACTCATCTTCAGTTTGGTAGCATAACTTTCTTTCCACTAGGCCAACGTAGCTGTCTCTCTGTCATTGCTATTATTGTTATTAGGTGCCTTTGAGTCATACACACTCATAGCAACTCTATGAACGAAAGGCTTGAGCACTGTTCATACATAGAGTTTCTGGAGGCAAGCCATTTCAAAAGTAGCTGCTGCTCCTCCTTCCAGGCTTGTCTTTTTCTCTTAAGTGATGCACTTAAACCATTCACATTCAGTGTTATTATTGAGGGGTAAGGTTTTATTGCTATCACTTTGTTTAGTTCTTTTAGGTATTTTTGTTAGTTTTATGGTCCATCTTGGTTTCTGTGGCACCTCTGTAAGAAGGACGTCTCTCATTATTTTCTGCAATACTGGTTATGTTTTTACAAGCTCCCCTTACTTTCTGTTTTCCTGGGAATATCTTGATCTATCATTCATATTTGATGGAAAAATAGAAATTCTGGGTAAAGAATGGGAATCCAAGAACACTTGATCATGCTAATGCGAAACCTATACTTGGACCAAAAGGCACTCATAAGGACAGAGCAAGGAAACACTGCATGGTTCAAAATTGGGAAGGAAATATGCCAGGGATGTGTCCTGTCTCCATACCTTTTCAATCTGTATGCTGAACAGATTATCCAGGAGGCTGGGCTCTATGAGGAAGAGGACCTGAAGCACTTGCTGCTGAAGGTCAAGGACCGCAGCCTCCAATATGGATTGAGGCTCAATGTCAAAAAGACAAAGATTATCACCATTGGGCCAGTTGGTAGCATTAAGATGGATGGTGAAGAGATTCAGATTGTTCACAGCTTTAGTTTGCTTGGCTCCAAGTCAACATTCTTGGCACCACAGCCAGGAAATTAAAAGATGTATTTCCATGGGAAAGTCTGCTATTAGGGACCTCTCCAAAGTACTGAAGAACAACGGTGTCACTCTGGAGACTAAGGTGGGTCTAATACAGGCCATGATCTTTGCAATCATTTTCTGTGAGTCAGAGAGTTCTACAATAACAAGGAAGGATAGAAGGAGAATTAATGCCTTTGAG
>NW_006399903.1:1372183-1387975 GCF_000299155.1 Elephantulus edwardii | reverse complement strand
GATTCATCCTGGAGAAGGTTAAACCAGGCTGCTCCTTGGAGGCAAGGATTCTGGGGCTTCATCTGACATAGTGTGGACATGTTTTAAGGAGGGACAGTTCCTTGGAAAGGGACATCATGCTTGGGAGGGTGGAGGGACAGTGCAGGAGGGGAAGGCCCTCTAGGAGGTGGATTGATTTGGTGACTGGGGTAATTGGAATGGGTGTGTCGGAGACGGTGAGATTGGCACAAGACAGAGCAGAGTGCAGGGCTGTTGTACATAGGCATATGGTCACTATGAGTCACAAGTGACTCTACGGCACATATCAACAATAACAACAACAACAACAACAGTATTCTTGGTTCAAAGTTGTGTTCTTTGAGTGTTTGATATCTGTTATTCCACTGTATTCTTGCTCACATGGTTTCTGCTGAGAAATTGGCACTTAATTTTATCTGCTCTCTCTTAAAGTTTACTCTTTGTTTCGCTCTCTCCTTTCAGAATTCTCATTATCTCTGGTTCTCTCAAACTTGACTGTGATGTGCCATGGTGGTTTTCTTTTGGTTTCTATGCTATATGGTGTTCACTCAGCTTCTTGAATATATATTTTCTCATTCTTCATTATGCCTGGGAAGTTTTCCTCTAGTAATTTTTCCAGAACTTTTTCAGTGCCTTCCTGTTCTGGGATTCCAATGATGTACAAGTTATTTCTCTTGATGGTGTCCCAAATTATTCTTAGGTTTTCTGCTTTTTCCTTCCTTTTTTATTCTGCTTTTTGCTCAGTAGTGACAGTTCTATCTTCTTTTTCACTGGTTCTGTGTCCCATCTCTTCAACTCTGTTCATATGTCCTTCCGTCATGTTGCCAGCACCTGAAACATTGGACTTCATGTTTTGGATTGTGGTTTCTTGTTTTTTCCAGAACCTCTAATGCCTCATTTGTTTTATCTACTTTGTTTTGGATTGGTTTTTTATGCTCTTCCTAGTTCTTGCTTGCAATATCCTGTAATTAATCAAGTTTGTCTTTCACCCATTGAATATATTCAGTCATTGTTATTTTAAATTCTTGGAAAGTTCCAGCAGACTTTCTGGCTTCAGGGTATCCATTGACTCTGTGTCACTTTTTGGGGTTGATATCTTGCTTTGCACTTCTGTAGGCTATGAGGTAGCCTGCTTCTTTTGTGACATTGCTATGGTAGAGTTTTGTGGTTATTTTTTATGCCTGAGGTGATAGCGAGTTCTTGATATAAAATCACTGTTCCACGAGATGGTAGGGCAGGTGCATCTATGTGGATGTATGTAGGGTGGGCCCACATGTAGACACACGCTAGGGTGGGGGACGTGTGCATAGAAACTTGAATAGTAAACCAGGAAGTCTTGATTTTTGCTTCAAGAACGGGGTCTGTCACCCCAGTCGAGCTCCAGTTGCCCCATTCCCTTCTCCTTAAGAGGAAGGGTTCCCACATAGTCCAGAAATCAACAGTGATCCCCTCTCCCAAGTACCTCACTCAAGTTCCTGCTGTCCTGCTTGCTCCTGGCTGGTGGATCCTGCCACAGCTTGCTGCTCCCATCTGTGGCTTCTTGTTCCCCACCAAGGCACTCTGCTTCCCTCTGAGGCTCACTTTTCTGAGCTGAGGCAAGTTGCTCCCCACCAAGGCTCTCAATCTAATTATTTTAAGAATAGTTTTCACTCAAATTCTATCTGTCTTGCTTGCTCTGGTGCACGTCACTCTGCTGCACATTGCTCTGGTGTACATCAATCTGGTCTGTTTCCTCTGGTCTGTTTCCATGTTCTTGGTATGGAAAATAACACTGCTATGAACATGATGTGCAAGTCTCTGTGTCTCAGTTCTTATTTTCTCAGGATATATATCCAGCAATAGAATAGCTTAGTCTTATGGAATGATCAGCTTTCTGAGAAAACATCACAATTACTTCCAGAGTGGTTGTATCATTATGTATAAGAGTTCCTATCTCACCACATCCTCTCCAACATTTATTACTTGCTGCCATTTACATCTCTCTTAATTCTAGTGATTTTGAGCATTTCTTCATGTATCTGTTTAACATCTGAATGTCCTCCTCCGTGAAAAGTCTTTCCATATCTCTTGTCCATTTTTTAATTGGATTATAAGGTTTTTCTTCTGGAAACCCAGGAATATTCTGTAAATTTTGGTTATGAGACCCTCGTCTGAGATGGTATTGCTAAGTGTTTGTTCCCAGTCAGTAGGTTTTCTTTTAACCCTGCTGGAAAAAGGTTTTGATGAGCACAGAGATGTAATCTTTACAACGTCACATTTATCAATTTTCTTCTCTTCAGAGTGCATTATTGGCTGTATTGGAAGTTTCTTTATACCATAGACTAGGCCATCTAAGGTTGATCTCTGTTTGTCTCTGATAAACTATGGTTTTATTCCTAAGTCTCTGATACACTTCAAGTTGATTTTTGTGTATGGTGTGAGATGTAAATCCTGTTTCAGCTTTCTGCAGGTGGCAGTCCAGTTTTGCCAGGATCATTTTGTAAAGAGGTTATTACTTCTCCATATGATAGGTTTTATTTCCTTGTTAAATATCAGTTGATCGTAGATGTGTTGTTGTTGTTGTTGATTGTCTTTTAGTAAAACTCGACTCATAGTGTTCCTATAAACAAAAGGCCTGAAGTCCTTCTACAACTATTGACATTCATCAAAGTTCATAGAGTTTCTGAAGGCATGTTGTTTAGGAAGTGCATGCTATTTGCCACTCCTGCTTCCAAACCTGTCATAGTATGTTATTGTTGTTAGTGTCATTGAGTCTCCTGCGATGTATAGCAACCCTATGTACAGTAGCTCTGAACCATTCCCTGTCCTGAGCCAGTCTTACTAATTCTGACACACCAACCCTCAATACCCCAGTTACCATATCAATCCATTTCACCCAAGGTCTACATCTCCTGCCCTGTCTGTTTACCTTTCTGAGCATGATGTACTTCTCCAAGGGCCAATTTCTCCTGGACACATGCCCAAAGTATGTGAGGTGGAGCTTCAAAATCCTAGCCCTCTGTGAGACAGACCAATTAGTTGACTACAGATGGATGGGTTCATTTCTGGGTGCTCAGTTCTTTCCATTGGTCTATGTGCCTGTCATTGTACGAGTACATGCTGTTTTGGTTACTATCGTTGTGTAGTAGATTTTGAGGTCAGAGAGTGCTATGCCTCCAATTTAATTTTTGTTTTTCAGATGCGTTTTGCTTGTTCAGGGTCTCTTTCCTCTCCAAAGAAACTTGACAATTTCCCTTTCAGTCTCCTTGAAAATGAATTTGGTATCTGTATTGGTACTGTATTTAACATGTAACTTGCTTCTGGTATAATTGTCATTGTTTTTGAACAAAAGAAAATGAAAGAGTCATGGCATCAGAAAGAATTGGCTGCTGTAGAAGAATTTCACAAGACAACATATCATCAAGAGGTAATGGTGTTGGAAGAGGAAATTCAAGCTTCTCTGAAGGAATTGGCAAAAGCCAAGGTCCCAGGAACTCATGAAATACCAACTGGCACATTTCAGCAAACAGACACAGCTGGGGACATGCTCTTCAGATTGTGCCAAGGAATCTGGAGGAAAACTACCTAATCAACTGACTGGAAGATCTCCATATCTCTTCCCTCTCCCTCTCCCTCTCCCTCTCCAAAAAATGGGGATCTAACAGATTGCAAAATTTATCAAACAATACTTACTTGTGGTTGCTGTGAGGCTGAGCACTGTGACACTGATGTGTCAAATGCGTTAATGGTTGGTTACCCATGGTGGACAATGTTGGGTGAAACTCCCAGATTAAAACAAGCTTTGAATCAGGAGTGGCATTCACTTCTGTAATAGCTTGACACCAGAAACCCTATGAACCTGGAGAGAGGGTGAAAGACACGTAAGTGTTGACAGACTCTCCTTCATAAGGTCACTATGAGTCACCTGTGACTCTAAGGCACTTAACAACAATAACATCAACATAGAGAGTGGTCAGCTGGCCCAGTGGACTGAAAGTGATGCAACCAAGCCAAAGGTGGGTGACTTTTAATCTGCGGCCCTCGAGCCTGTCTTTCATTGTTTTTGTCAAACATTCCTCTAGGTCGTATAGCCCTTGTGTGTCACTTTCCATACAGCGGTAACTTGTGGTTGCTGTGAGGCTGAACACTGTGATGCTGATGTGTCAAATGCATTAATGGCTGGTTCCCATGGTAGACAGTGCTGGATGAAATTCCCTGATTAAAATAAGCTTGGAAGCAGGAGAGGCATCCACTTTCATAATAGCTTGCTTCCAGAAACCCTATGTACCTGGAGAATGGATGAGAGACACGCAAGTGTTGAGGACTCTCCTTCATAGGGTCGCCTGCGACTTGATGGCACTTAAAAACCAACAACAACAACAATAACATCACTAAAATCACATGTGAGGAAAATCCTGCAGATGATTATCTAAAAAGTCACTTGAGCAATACACTGACAGAGAACTACAAGAAACACAAACTGAGTTTAGAAAAGGTCATGGCACTATAAATGTCATCATCGATGTCGGATGTATCTTGGCTGAAAGCAAAGTATACAAGGGGAATGTCTTTCTGTGTTTCATTGACTATGCAAAGACATTTGAATGTGTGGATCACAATAAACTCTGGCTAACTCTGAGAAGAACGGAAATCCCAGAACACTTAATTGTGCTTACACAAAACCTATACTTGGACCAGGAAGCAGTTGTCAGAACAGTGCAAAGTAACAGTGCATGGTTCAAAACCAGACAGGTGTATACTAGAGATGTAGCCTATCTTCATACCTTTTCCATCAATACACAAAACAGACCATCCAGGAGACTGGGCTCTATGAGGAGTAATGTAGCATCAGGATTGGAGGAAGACAACAAACTGTGTTATGCAGATGACACAATTTTATCTTGCTGAAACAGGAGGATCTGAAGTGCTTGCTGCAGAAGGTCAAGGACTACAGCCTTCAATATGGATTGAAGTTTAATATCAAGAAAACAAAGAATTTCACCACTGGGCTGCTTGGCAGCATCATGGTAGATAATGAAGAGATTGACATGGTTAACTGCTTCAGTTTGTTTAGCGCCACAATCAGTTCTCTAGGTACCAGCAGCCAGGAAATCAAGACAAATTGCATTTGGAAACTCTGCTGTCAGGGATCTCTCAGAATAGAGAAAAGTAACAATGTCACTCTGGAGACTATGGTGTGCCTGATCTAGTCCATGGTCTATGCCAGTACTTGCTATGAATCGGCAAACTGGATGATAGAAAGAGAATTTATGCCTTTGAGCTGTGATACTGGAGAAGAATATTGAATATAGCATTGACTGCTAGGAGAACAAAAGTTAGTTCTGGAGAGGAGAAAAATAGACTACTCTCTGGAGGCAAGTATTCTGAAGCTCCATCTGACATACTTTGGGCATGTTGCAAGGAGGAACCAGTCCCTGGAGAGACACAGCATGCTTGAAAGGGTGGAAGGACAGCACAAGAGAGGAAGACCCTTAATGAGATGGATTGACTCTTTGACTTGGGTAGTGAGGGCAAGTGTGTCAGTGAAGATATGGCAGGCTCAGGATAGAGCATGGTTCAGGGCTATTGTACATAGGGTCACATGAGTTGCAAGTGGCTTGACAGCACATAACAACAACAACAATGCAGAACAGATCATTTGGGAGGCTAGACTTTATGAGGAAAAATGTGACATCAGAATTTCAGAAAGATTCAACAACCACCTGTGCGGTAAGTAACAATGACACAATCTTACTTGCCAAAACTGAGGTGGAAATGGGACATTTGCTGTAGAATGTCAAGGACTGCAGTCTTCAATATGGATTGAAGTTAACATCAAGAAGACAAAGATTCTCACCACTGGGCCAGGTGGCAGTACCATGATGAATGGAGAAGAGATTAACATTGTTAACCATTTAATATTTCTCAGAATCACATTGGCATCAACAGTCTGGATATCAAAAGGAAAATTACACTGGGCATATCTGTTGTTGAGGACCTCTCTCTAAAGTGCTAAAGAACAATGATGTAAGTTTGGAGACTAAGGCACACCTGATTCAGGCCATTGTCTTTTGTAATCACTTGCTTTGCATCAGAGAGCTAGATAATGATCAAAGATAACAAAAGAGAAATAGATACCAATGAGTTATGGTACTGGAGAATAAAGAGTATTGAATATATCATGGACTTCCAAGAGACTAAAAAGGTCTGTTTTGGAGAAAGTGAAATGAAGCTGCTTCTTGAAGGAAAGGATTTGAAGCTTTATCTGATCCAGTTTTGGCAATGGCTGAGAGGGACCAGTCCTTAGAGAAGGACATAATGCTTGGAAGGGTGGAGGAACTGTGTAGGAGAGGAAGACACCTGATGAGATGGACCGATACAGTAATTGGGATAAGAGGGGGTAGGTGTGTTGGAAATAGTGAGACTGGCTCAGAACAGGGCAGAGTTCAGAACTATTGGACATAGGGTTGCTATGAGTCATAGACCACTCTATATACATAAGAACAACAAGATGAGATTTCTATATTCAGCTTTTTGAGGAAATGTCAAACTGCCTACTAGACCACTTGTATCATTTTACAATCTCGCCAACAATGTGTGAGAGTTCCAATCTTTCCACATTCTCTGCAACATTTATTGCTGGATGCCTATTTAACTTTGCCACTTGCTACTGGGGTGAGATAATTTTTCATTGTGGTTTTGATTTGCATCTCTCTCATTGCCAGTGATTTTTGAGCATTTCTTCATGTGTCTGTTTGCCATCTGAACATTTTCTTTGTGAAAAGCCTTTCTACGTATTTTAACTATTTTAGGATTGGGTTATCAGTCTTTTACTTGTGGAGGCACTGTACCAACCACAAACTAAGAAACTCTGGAATAAAAACAACTAAAGACACACAAGGCCTTTCTAATGAATACTACAAATTATGACTGCAAGAAACAAGAGAATTAACTAAATGGAAGGATATTCCTTGTTCATTTAATAGGAAGACTCATCATAGTTGAAATGAAAATTATGCCAAAAGCAATCTACATTTTTAATGCAATCTCAGATACCAAGCTCATTTTTTAAATAGATAGAAAAGACAGTTGGCAAATTTATTTGGAAAGGAAAGAGACCCAGAATAAACAAAGCACTTCTGAAAAATAAATACTAAATGGGAAGCATAGTTAGTTCTCCCTGATCTCAAAACTTACTACACAGACAAAATAACCAAAACAGATGATACTAGGACAATGATAGACACATAGATCTATAAAAAAGAATCTATGACCTAGAAATTAACTCATTAATGTATGGTCAACTGGTATTCAACAAGGAAACAAAACCTATTATAAGGTGAATTGACAACTTCAACAAACGGTGCTGGGAAAACTATGCTGCTAACTCCAGAAAACTGAAGCAGGATCCACATCTCACACTTTACACAAATCTCAACTTAAGGTGCATCATAGACTTAGGATTTAAGCCCTAAATCATAAAGGTCATAAAAGATAAAATGGGACTAAAATTAGAAGGCCTAGCTTATTGCATACATGTTGCTGCTGTTATGTGCTATCGAGTCACTTGCGACTCATAGCGACCTTTTGTACAACAGCTCAAAACTCTGCTCCTGTCCTGTGCCAATCTCATCATCTCTGACACACTCATTCCAATTGCCCCAGTCACCGAATAAATCCACCTCATAGAGGGCCTTCCCCTTCTGCACTGTCCCTCCACCCTTCCAAGCATGATGTCCTTCTCCAAGGACCGGTCTCTCCTTACAACATGACCAAACTATGCCAGACGAAGCCTCAGAATCCTTACCTCCAAGGAGCAGCCTGGATAAACCCTCTCCAGGTTGATTGAATCTGTTTGTTTTTTTGGCAGGGATGGTACCCTCAATGCTCTTCTCCAACACCAAAGCTCAAAAGCAACAATTCTCCTTCTATCCTCCCTAGTCATTGTCCAACTCTTTGACACATAACAAGTGATTGCAAAGACCATGGCCTGTACCAGATGCACCATAGTCTCCAGAGACATACCGTTGCTCTTCAGTACTTTAGAGAGGTCCCTAACAGTGGGCTTTCCCATCTAAATATGTCTTTTAATTTCCTGGCTGCTGGTGCCAAGAGTGTTGATTGGGGGCCAAGCAGACTAAAGCTATGAACAATCTCAATCCTTCACCATCCATCTTGATGCTGCCAATTGGTCCAGTGGTGAGAATCTTTGTCTTCTTGACATTGAAGCCTGCAGTTCTTGACCCTCAGCAGCAAGTGCTCAGGTCCTCCTCAGTTTCAGCAAGCAGGGTTGTGTCAGCTGCATCACGCAGATTGTTGATAGATCTTCCACCAATCCTGATGCCACTTTTCTCCTTATAGAGCCTAGCCTCCTGGATAATCTACTCTGCGTACAGGTTGAAAAGGTATGGAGACAGGTACGCCCTTCCCAATTTTGAACCATGCAGTGTTTCCTTGCTCTGTTCTAATGACTGCCTCTTTGTTCAAGTATAAGTTTCATATTAGCACGGTCAAGTGTTCTGGGATTCCCATTCTTAAGAGTTAGCCACAGTTTGTTATGGTCTACACAGTCAAATGCCTTTGCATAATCAATGAAGCACAGATAGACATTCCTCTGGTACTCCCTGCTTTTAGCTACAATATTCCTAGTACCACAACCCCTTCTAAACGCAGCCTGGACTTCTGGTAGTTCTCTGTTGATGTGCTGTTCCAGTCGTTTTTGGATACTCTTCAGCAGAATCTTGTTTGCATGTGAAATCAACGATATTGTTCTATAGTTTCCACACTCTGTTGGGTCACCTTTCTTTGGAATGGGAACAAATATAGATCTCTTCCAGTCAATTGGCCAAGTGGTTGTTCTCCAGATTTCTTGACACAACTTGGTGGGTATGTCCAGGGCAGCACCTGTTAGCTGAAATATGTCAATTGGTATACCATCTATTCCTGGGGCCTTATTTTTTGCTATTCCCTTCAAAGCAGCTTGAACTTCTTTCTTTATCACCATAGGCTCTTGCTCATATGTTGTTTCATTAAATTCTTCTATGTCTGCCAATTCCTTTTGATTCCATGACTCAGTATATTCTTACCATCTTCTTTTGATACCTCCTGGATCATTTAATACTCTGCCTAAAGCTTCTTTGATTATAGCAACTTGAGGTTTTAATTCATTCTTCAGTTCCTTGAGCTTAAGAAATGCTGAGCAAGTTCGGCCCTTTTGATTTTCTGACTCCAGCTCCTTGCACATTTAATTGTAATATTTAACTTTGTCATCCAGAGCTGCCTTTTGCATACATAGGCTTGCTTTTAGCATACATAGACTTGCAAATATAGCCCGAAATGAACGAATAAGAGAGGACAAAGTTGATGAATGGGACCATCTTTGTGTCCTTCAAAAACTGTTTCTTATAGGGTGAAAATAAAACCTACAGACTAGGGAATAAATAACACTATAACATTTGTCAATGTCATCTAAGTTAAGGATCTCATAAGGAAATTTTCCAGAACAGGACAGGCCTTCTAAAAGGAAACAAATGACTCTTGGTAAAAGCACAGCCAGGGTGCTCCTTAGATGTAAGGATGGTGAAAGTTCGTGTCATATATTTTTGGCATGTCATTGGGTGTGGTGGGGGGCACACTTGGAAAATGACATCATTCTGGGAAATGTAGAGGATCAGAGAAAGAACAAGATGCTCAGAGACTCGGATTGACACAGTGATTTTGACAACGGGCTTGAGCATGTGGGAGATCATGAAGACGGTACACATTAGGACACTCTTTTCGTCTGTGGTCCACAGGGTTGTCATGAGTTACTGTTGACCTAATGACACCTAAAACCAGCAAATACATATAAACATACATCATATATGTTCTTCTCTTCTTAACTCCCTTTCCCTCTTCAAAAACCACAGATTTCTGACAAAATCTTATAGAATTATGTTGTTGTTGTTGATTGCCTTCAAGTTGAGCAAAAGGTCTGAAGCCCCTCTACAACTATCGACAGTTATCAAAGTTCATAGAGTTTCTGGACATATATAGTTTAGGAAGTGGATGACATCTTGCTTCCAATGGAAGGAGAATGATCTCTTTATCCTCTATCTCATTTATTTAAACCCACTGCTGATTGGGAATGAATGACTTAATGAAGGAGAGTGAAAAAATTTCATTTTAAATACAGATGTGCAAAATGTTATATCTTTAGGTTTGAAGCGAGTAAATAGCATGGAATATTTAATAAATTTGAGGAACAGAAGGAAGTGCTTCCTTTTTTATAAAATGCAGTTACACTAGGGAATATTATTTGCAAGTATCACAGCTCCACTCTGAGCTGAAGGATAAACGAAACAGTAAGAACAGAAGTTAAATGATGATTAAAAACAGCATGGCAGAATTTAAACCTGCAGATTAAAGATGAAAAGTTTTGCCCAAGACTATCAGGTGTGACATCTGCGACTGTCATGAAAGATGCTGTGGAAAACTATTTGTTTTTCAGAAAGTGCTTGTTTTGAAAAATAGTTTTGGTTTCACTTAATAAACATAATAATTAGTATAGATTAAAGAAATGCACCCTGAAGGTTTGTGGTTGATAATATTGTGATGAATTTTAGGAGAAATAAAGCTTATCAATGCGACCATGCAGATTTTAAAAATCAGCACTGCCACTGAGTTTTAACCAATCAAACACCCTTAGTTTTTTCTCTAAGTGAGAAGGAGCTATACCACCAACCCAAAGGCGTGTAGTTAGAATCCACCAGCTGCTCTGTGGGAGGAAAAATGGGCAGTCTCTTCTCATGTGAGTTAGCTATGAGTCAGTTCCAACCAGACAGTACCTAAACATTGGGCCGTGTGACTTGGGGTGGCTTGATCTTTACTAAGCAGTTGAAAGGAAATGGGCTCTGTAGCTTGAGTACCCAATACCGAAAGGTATGTGGTTCAAATCTACCAGATGTTCTGTGCACAATCTCCTCCTGTGAGATTTACTGCCTTTGAAAACCTGTGGGAGAGCGAGGTATGGGTAGATTCCCTCATGATGGTACACAGAAGCAGCAGCAACAACAACAACAACATGTCCAAAGTATACAAGGTGAAACGTCACCATTCTTGTCTCCAAGGAGAGCTCTGTCTGCACTTTCTCCAAGATATATCTGTTGTTTTGTCAGTTCATCGAATATTCAATACTCTGCTTCAATACCACAACTCGAAGGCATTGATTCTTCTGTC
The DNA here is from genome assembly GCF_000299155.1 of Elephantulus edwardii. NCBI lineage: Eukaryota > Metazoa > Chordata > Mammalia > Macroscelidea > Macroscelididae > Elephantulus > Elephantulus edwardii. The sequence continues at coordinate 1,376,761 of NW_006399903.1, read as the reverse complement.
ATCCTAATTCATTGTCCAGCTCCTTATTCTTTAAATTGCATTGACATCATTGCTCTTGAAGAATTTGGAGAGATGCCTGACAGATGGCTTTTCAAGGCAATAAGTCAACTAATTTCCCAACTACTAGTACCAAGGGTTTTAGCTGTGTCTTCTAATAATATGAAATAATTGACAATTCCAATCTTTTCTCCATCAATCATGATGTTGCATATTGGTTTGTGCTTTTTGGTCCAATGGTGAGGATTTTCGTTTTCTTGATGCTGAGATACAATCCATATTTAAAGTTGCAGTCCTTGGTCTTCTGTAGCAACTCTTCAGATCCTCCTCACTTTCAGCAAGAAGGGCCAACTGACTGGAAGAAATCTATATTTGTTCCCGATCTGACAGAGTGTGGAAATTGTCAAACAATCATTGATATGACGTGCAAGAAAGATTATGCTGAAGAGTATCCAAAAACGACGGGAACACCATATCAACAGAGTACTTCCTGAAGTACAGGCTGGATTTAGAAGAGGCCATGGCACTAGGGACATTATAGCTAAGGTCAGAGGGATCTTGGCTGAAAGCACGGAGTACCAGAAGAATGTCTATCTGTGCTTCATTGACTATGCAAAGGCATTTGAAAAGGCATTTGACTGTGTGTATCAAAACAAACTGTGGCTGATTCTGAGAAGAATGGGAATCCCAGAACACTTGATTGTGCTTATGCAAAACATATACTTGGGCCAGAGGCAGTCATCAGAACAGAGCAAAGAAACACTGCATGGTTCAAAATTGAGAAGGCTGTGGTGGATGTGTCCTATCTCTATATCTCTTCAGTCTATATGCGAAACATGTTATCCAGGAGGCTGGCTTCTATGACGAGAAGTGTGGCATCAGGGTTGGAGGTAAACTCATCAACACTCTGTGTTATGCAGGTGACACAACCCTGAATGCTGAAACTAAGGAGGACATGAAGCACTTGCTTCAGAAGGTAAAGGATTGCAGCCTTAAATATGGGTTGAAGCTCAACATCAAGGAAACCAAGATTCTTCTCACTACTGGGCTGATTGGCAGCATCATGGTAAATGGTGAAAAGATTGAGTTTGTTGACAGCTTGGGTTTACTTGGCTCTACAATCAACACTCTTGGTATCAGCATCCGGGAAATTAAAAGACAAATTGCACTGGGGAAGTCTGCTGTCAGAGACCTCTCCAAAATTCTGAAGATAAATTATATCAGTCTGGAGACTAATGTGCACCTGATACAGGCCATGGTCTTTGTAATTACTTGCTATGGATCAGAGAGCTGGACAATGATGAGGGATGATAGAAGGAGAGTTGATGCTTTTGAGCTCTGGTGCTGGAGAAGTGTATTGAATATACCATTGACTGCTAGGAGATAAAACAAGTTCATCCTGGAGAGGGTGAAGCCAAGCTGCTCCTTGGAGGCAAAGATTCTGACATACTTTGGACATGCTGCAAGTTGGGATCAGTCCTTAGAGAGGGACATCATGTTTTGGAGGGTGGAGGGACAGCACAGGAGAGGAAGACCCTCTAGGAGATAGATTGATTCCCCGACTGGGGTAATGGGGATCGGTGTGTCAGAGACAATAAGACTGATAAGTTGTACACAGGGTTGCTATGAGTGGCAGATGACTCAACGACACATAACAATAACAACAACTCAGGAATAGATTTGAGTCCTTGAATACTAATGAATGAAGGTCAGATGAGTTGTGGGAGGATATCAAGAATATCATTCAGGAAGAATACAAAAGGTCATTACAAAGACATAGGAGGAAGAAACAACTGAGATGGATGTCAGAAGAGACTCTAAATATTGCACTAGAGCAACTAGGAAGCCAAAGTACTAGAGCAACTAAGAAGCCAAATCAAAGGAAGAAAGCCGGAAGTTAAGGAGCTGAATGGAAGATTTTAAAGGGATTCAAAGCAAAGTATTATAATGAAATGTGCAAAGAGTTAAAGGTGGAAAATCAAAAGGGCTTAACTCCCTTGGCATTTCTTAAGCTGAATGAACTTGCTGCATCCTTGAGTTGCAAATACTTAAGGATGCTATGGAAGAATATGGAGTGATCCAAGAAACATCAAAAGAAGGTGCAAGGAGTAGACAGAGCCACTGTGCCTAAAATAACTAGCTGACATGGAAGAATTTCAAGAAATAACATGACCAAGAGGCAATGGTGATGACAGGGAAGTTCAGGCTGCTCTGAAAGAATTGACAAAAAGCAATGTCCCAGGAATTAATGGAATACCAAATGACATATTTCAACAAACGGATGCCGCTCTGGATGTACTCACCAGGTTGAACCGAGAAATCTAGAGGACAGCTAACTGGCCAATTATCTGGAAAAAATCATATTTATTCCCATTCTAAAAAAAGGTTACCCAACAGGGTGTAGAAATTATTAAACAATATCATTAATATAATATGCAAGCAACTTCCTGCTGAATATTATTCAAAAACAACTGCAACATTATGTCAATAGAGAACTACCAAGTAGACAAGCTGTGTTTAGAAGAGGCCATTGCATTAGGGACATCATTGGCAATGTCAAATGGAGTACCAGAGGAATGTCTGTGTTTCATTGACTTTGCAAAGGCATTTCACTGTGTGGATCACAACACGTTGTGGCTAACCTTGAGGAGAATAGGTATTCCAGAACACTTAATTTTGCTCATGTGAAACCTATACGTGGACCAGGAAGCAGTCTTCAGAATAGAACAAGGAAACACTTCATGGTTCAAAATCAGGAAAGGAATGCATCAGGGATGTGTCCTGTCTTCATACTTTTCCAATATATACGTGGATCATTCAGGAGGCTGGACTTTATGAGTAGGCACCAGCATTGGAGGAAGATTTGTCAAAAACCTATGTTATGCAGATAATACAAACTTACCTGCTGAAACTGAGAAGGCCCTGAAGTCCTTGTTGCAGAAAGTTAAGGAATGCTATTTTCTTGTTTGTTTATTTTAATTGAGATTTTATTTTAAGTTTATAAAAAACTTGGCTTTCCATTCATTCATTGTTGCACATTTTCCTCCTTGACCCACCTCCCCCAGTTCGCTTACTTCTTTGGAAAAAACGTTTTCATTGTTATATAACCTCCTACCCCCCCAGACCACTTTACTATGCAGCTCTTATCCTGTACTCTTGTCATACTAATTATGATTTTGTTGTTCTTGTTATGTGCCATCGAGTCACCTGCGACTCATAGCGACCTTATGTACAACAGCACTAAATCCTGCTCTATCCTGGGCCAATTTCATTGCCTCTGCCACACCTACCCCTTTTCTCCAGTCACTGTATCAATCCACCTCATAGACAGTCTTCCTCTTCTGTGCTGTCCCTGCATCCTCCCAAGCATGACATCCTTCTCCAAGGAGTGGCCCCTCATTGCAACATGTTCAAAGTATGTTAGACGAAGCTTCAGAATCCTTGCCAACAAGGAGCAGCCTGCCTTCACCCTTTTCCAGGACAAACGTATTCTTTCTCTTAGCAGTCCATGGTATATTCAATACTCTTATCCAGCACCACAGCACAAAGGCATCAATTCTCCTTCCATCATGCTTAATCATTGTACAGCTCTCTGATCCATAGCAAGTGATTGCAAAGACCATAGCCTGTATCAGGTGCACCTTAGTCTCCAGACTGACATTCTTGCTCTTCGGTACTTTAGAGCGGTCTCTAACTGCAGACTTTCCCCTCACAATATGTCTTTTAATTTCCTGGCTGCTGATTCCAAGAGTTGATTGTAGAGACAAGCAAACTAAAGCTGGGAACAATCCATCATGATGCCACCATCCACCCATCATGATGCCACCAACCAGCCCAGTGATGAGAATCTTTGTTTTCTTGATATTGAGCCTCAATCTATACTGAAGGCTATAGTCCCTGACGACCTGCAGCAAGAGCTTCAGGTCCTTTTCTGTTTCAGCATTCAGGGTTTTGTCATTTGCATAATGCAGATTGTTGAAGAGTCTTCCTCCAATCCTGATGTCACACTTCTACTCATAGAGCACAGCTTCCTAGATTATCTGTTCTGCAAAAAGATTGAACAGGTATGGAGATAGGACACATCCCTGTCGTACACCCTTCCCAATTTTGAACCATGCAGAGTAGAAAGAATTGTCCATCCACTTCTGAAATAAAGGACCTTCAAAAACCCTATGTACAATAAAACACACTTGTTGTTATGTGCCGTCGAGTCGTTTCCGACTCATAGCGACCCTATGCAAAACAGCTCTAAACCCTGCTCTATCCTGCGCCAACTGCACCGCCTCTGACACACCCACCCCGACTACCCCAGTCACCGAATCAATCCATCTCATAGAGGGTATTCCCCTCCTGTGCTGTCCCTCCACCCTCCCAAGCATGATGTCCCTCTCCAAGGACCCATCCCTCCTGGCAACATGTGCAAAGTATGTCAGATGAAGCCCCAGAATCTTTGCCTCCAAGGAGTAGCTTGGTTTAATCCTCTCCAAGATGAATCTGTTAGTTTTCCTGGCAGTCCAGGGTACTGTTAGTTTTCCTGACAGTCCAGGGTACATTCAGTACTCTTCTCCAGCCCCACAACTC
>NW_006399903.1:1364977-1370097 GCF_000299155.1 Elephantulus edwardii | reverse complement strand
AAAATGCAATCAAGATGCATGCAATCAGGATGCATTAATAATAACGGGTAACTAGAATGCAAAAGTTGGGAACAGACAAGAAGGATCAGTAGTTGGAAAGAATGGACTTGGTGACAGAAATGAAGCTGTAGATAAGATGATAGAATTTTGCACAATCAATGATTTATTCATTGCAAATACATTTTATAAGAAATGTAAATGGAGATTATACTTATGGATTTCACCTGATAGTATGCATGGGAATCAGATAGATTACATCTGTAGAAAGAGTTGCTGGAGAAGCTCAATATCAGCTGTGAAAACTAGACCAGGTACTTATTGTGGGACAGATCACCAACTACTCATATACAAGTTTAAGCTGAAGCTAAGGCAAGTGAAATCAAGCCCACAGGAACCAGAATATGAGCTTGAGTCTATCCCAGGGGAATTTCAGAATCACCTAAGGAACAGGTTTGAGGCATTGAACACTAAAAAGGAAGACAAAAATATCATCCAGGAGGAGTGCAAAAGATCATTCTAAAGACAGAGGAGGTAGAAAAGACCAAAATGGATGACAGAAGAGACTCTGAATATTGCACTAGAGTGCTGAGAAGCCAAAGCAGAGGGAAGAAATCAGACATTAAGGAGATGAACAAAATATTTCAAAAGGTAACTCAAGAAGACAAAGTAAAGTATTATAATGAAATGTGCAAAGAGCTGGAGTCAGAAAATCAAAGGGGCTGAACTCGCTCAGCATTTCTTAAGCTCAAGGAACTTAAGAAGAAATTTAAGCCTCGACTTGCAATACTTAAGAATGCTTTGGACAGAATATTAATTGATCCAGGAAGTATTAAAAGAAGATGGAAAGAGTATACAGAGTCATTATACCAAAAGGAATTGGCAGACACAGAATAATTTAATGAAACAACATATTAGCAACAGCCTGTGGGGATGAAGGAAGAGGTTCAATCTGCTTTAAAAGAATTGGCTACAAATAAGGGCCCAGGAATTAATGGTATACCAATTGACATATTTCAACTGATACTGACCTAGATGTGCTCTCCAACTTGTGCCAAGAAATCTGGAAGAAAATCATCACTTGACCAACTGACTGGAAGACATTTATATTTGTTCCCGTTCCAAAGAAAGGTGATCCGACAGAGTGTGGAAATTATTAAACAATATCATTAATATCACATGCAAGCAAGATTCTACTGAAGATTATCCAAAACTGACTGGACCCGCACATCAGCAGAGAACTGCCAGAAGTTCAGGCTGGGTTTAGAAGGGGTCATGGTACTAGGGATATTGTAGCTAATGTTAGATGGATCTTGGCTGAAAGCAGGGAATACCAGAGGAATGTCTATCTGTGTTCCACTGATTATGCAGAGGCATTTGACTGTATAGATCACAACAAACTGTGGGTAACTGTGAGAAGAATGGGAACCCCAGAACACTTGATTGTATTGATGCGAAACCTATACTTGGACCAGGAACCAGTCATCAGAAAAGAGCAAGGAAACACTGCATACCAATAATACCTAATCATACTTTCCTTTTATACAGTTCTATCCCTTGTATGTTTCAATGCTGTTTACATTATTTATCCTCTTTTCTTAGTTTCCCCCCAACCTCCCTGTCAGTCCTGTTTTATAAAAGTGGCATTATGCAGCATTTGTGTTTTTGTGACTGAGATATTTCACTCAGTAAAGGGTCTTCCATTGTCACCAAGTTTGTATAATAGTTCATGAGTTCTTTGTTTTTTTTTCAGTGCTCCACAATATTCCACTGTGTGAATGTACCACAGCTTCTTTATCCACTCATTTGTTGATGGGCACTTGGCTTGTTTCCAACTCTTCTCTATTGTGAACAAAACAACAATAAACATGAATGTGTATATATCTGCTTGGGTGGTGGTTCTGGATTCTTTAGGGTATATTCCCAGTAGTGGAATTTGTGGATCAAATAGTATTTCTATTTCCAAACTTTTGAGAAAGAGTCGTATAGTCTTCCATAGTGGTTGTACCATTTTACACTCCCATGAACAGTGCAGTGAATAAGGGTTTCAGTTTCTCCACAACTTTGCCTGCATTTGTTGTTTGTGGAATGTAGTTTTCAATATGCATTGAAACTCAACATCAAAAAGACAAAGTTTCTCACCACTGAGCCAATTGGCAGCACCATGATAGATGGAGAAGAGATTGAAGTTGTTAACAGTTACATCTTGCTTGGGTCCACAGTCAACACTCTTAACATCAGCAGTCAGGAAATCAAAAGATGAATTGCACTGGGAAAATCTACTGTCTGGACCTTTCCAGAGTACTGAGAAGAAAAGATGTCAGTTTATATACTAAGATGTTCCTGATCCAGGCCATGGTTTTCACAACTACTTGCTATGCATCAGAAAGCTGGATAATACTTAAGGATAATAGAAGACTGAATGTCTCTGACTTGTGGTGCTGGAGAAGAGTATTTCCCATACCACGAGCCACCAAGAGGACAAACAGCTCTGTCTTGGAGAGGGTGAATCCAAGTTTCTCCTTAGAGCCTAGGATTTTGAAGTTAACAACTCACATACTTTGAGTGCATAGCCAAGAGGGACCAGTCTTTGGAGAAGGATATCATGCTGGGGAAGATGAAGCAACAGTGCAGGAGAGGGAAACCTTGGATGAAATGGATCGACATGGTCACTGGGTTAATGGGGGTTAGTGGGTCGGGGTCAGTGAGATTGGTTCAAGTTAGGGCATTGTTCAGAGCAGTTGTACATAATATCTCAGGCTACTGGTTAATACATAACAACAATAAAACTCCCACGGAGCAGCTGATGCATTTGACCTGCATGCCATCGGGTTTACAGCCTAGCTTCTTACCACTAGGGCACCCGAGTTCCCTGTATAGTATGATCAACATTGAGTATATTTCCTTATAGTCATGTGAAGGTTGAGGTATCTGAGTAATGCGATAGATATAGCTTGACTGTTGATAGGTTGATGGCATCTCTGAGTGGAAGGCACATTTTATTCATCCTTTACCTCACATAGCCTTCTTTTGGGAAAGGCTATCAACAGAATGTAAGATCCTTCATGGTATAAAGAGTTAAGCCTACTAATTGAAATGTAGAGCGTTCAAATCTACCTACCGCTCCTTAAGAAGAAGGACCTCATCAGTGTTTGAAAAAAAGAAAGGGAACTGGGGGAGGGGGGGAGAGAGGAAAATGTGTAACAATGAAGGCATGAAAATGCAATTTTTCTGTAAACTTGAGTTAAAATCACTATTAAAATAAAAAATATTATTATATAGAAAAAAGAAAATCCTGTGGAGTACAGAGAGTGGGATTAAGTCCACAAAAATGGAATTTTGGGGGCAGGAAGAGGTGTTGGGTATTTTTGGAGAGGTTATTTATTTGTTTTTTTAGCATAATAGGAGAGAATTCACCCAGGACAGCAAGATTATTTAGAAATCAACTCAAATCTGATTGTTTAGAAATCAACTCAAGTCCCTCCTATGGTCCTAGGAGCAGAGCCTTTAACCCGCTGGGGTGACAGATTAGCTGGATGACATGAGGCATGCTTGTCCAGCATGACAAATAAAAGTAACTTGCAATAGGAGAGGGCTCAAGAGTATCTCTTATTTCCACTGGACAGCTGGAATAAATTACTCTGAGTGAACTGCGGTTTTAAATGCTCACTGTCTCTAATGATGGGATATGAAGAGTGAAGGTCAGCTAAACCCTTTCAATTTGGTCACTTTCATCCCAAGAATGCTGTGATTAAAAACATGTTCTTAGGTGCCTTTGAAATAACTCCGAATCAGATGCAGAACTCTGTCCAGTTCAGCTTCCTCTTCAAAACCTCTGCTGTCTTGGTCGATTGTTGCAGTCATTATGTTGGGGAATCTACATTTCTTTTGCTGATCTTCCAAGCATGATAGCCTTTGCCTCTTGAAAACATGTCCACAGTACGCGTGAGAGGAATTCTCATCCTATTTACAGCACATTTACAGCACACAGGCTGTACTTCCTCAGAGACGGTTTTATGCTTTCTTTTGGCATTTAATGGTATATTCAATATTCTTTGCCAACATTACAATTCAAAGGCATCAATAATTCTTCAGTCTTCCTTTATCACTGACTAACATTCACATGCATATGAACAGATGAAAAGACAATGGCTTGAGTGAAACGCGTCTCAGTTTTTAAATCGACATCTTTGCTCTTTAGCACTTTAAAGAGGTCCTTGGCAACAGCTATGCCCTATGCAATATGTATTTTTTTAATTTTAATAAAAATCTGTAGAAACTATTTTTAACACTGAGTGGTAAATCTAGAGAATAGAAAATAAAATAGTGTTTAGTCACTGTAGTATTCATCTTATACAGGAGTTTTAAAATATTCTTTTTTCCTTTGAAAACCTGGGAATAGTCTGGAAGTATTTCTCCTGAAATCTTCAAACTATTGGCTGCTTAAGATTCAATTAATTGTCAGTCATTTTAATCTTGTACTCACGTTTTATGTATTCATGAACTTGATATCACATCAACATATATTGAACTTTCATTTACATAGGTTCCATTCAGATGTTAAGGATATAATTGTTAATACCTTCTCATACACCACCATTGTTGTTTTTTTCTGAGTTCTCCTGTTTTCGATTCTTAGACTGCTCAATTCTACTCATTCTTTACCTTGGAGGAAATTCTTTCATTCTTTTGGAAATGTTATTATTAGGTACCAGCAAGTCGACTATAATTCTTAGCAATCCTGTGAACAGCAGATCTGAATCCTGTCCTATCCAGTCATGCACAAGCTCATTAGGGAAGTCATGTCATTCCATCTCAATCATGATATTCCTCTCTTTCCCAGCATGATGCATATCTCCACAGACAGGTTCCCCCTGAAAATACACCCAAAGTATATGAGATGAAGTTTCAGACACTTCCTTCAAAACAGATGTGTTCTTTTTGCTGTCCTTGAATATTCAGTGCTCTTTGCCAACAGAGGCATTGATTCTTTTCTGTCATCTTTATTTATTGCCCAGCTTTCAGATACATATATTATTATTGGGGTTTTTTTGTTGTTTTGTTTTTTTTAGTGAGAAAAATTTATATTTAAAATTAGCCAGCTGGACTCAGTTTAGATGATC
>NW_006399903.1:1358107-1364877 GCF_000299155.1 Elephantulus edwardii | reverse complement strand
AGAGCTTCTTTACAGCTTGTTTAATTTGGTGCTTGTTGGCCTTGACATCCACAATGAACACAAGTGTGTTGTTATCTTCTATCTTCTTCATAGCTGACTCATTGGTCAGGGGAAATTTGATGATGGCATAGTGGTCAAGCTTGTTTCTCCTCGGGGCACTCTTCCGGGGGTATTTGGGCTGCCTTCGGAGTCTCAGCATCTTAGGCCGCCTGAAGATGCGTGACGTGTGGATAATCTTTTTTTTTTGTCTGTGGGTGCCCTTCAGGACGCCTTCTTGACCTTTAATGCCTTTGCTTTGGCTTCAGTTTTAGGAGGGGCAGGGGCTTCCTTCTTCACTTTTCGGCGCCATCTTCATAGAAAGGCTGTTTTTGTTTGCTTTTATTTGCCACTGAATTGTCTGCCACTCATAGCGACCCTACATGAAATAGCTCTGAACCCTGCCCTATCCTGAGCCAGTCTCACTGACTCCGACACACTTACCCTCATTACCTAGTCACTGTATCAATTCATCTCAACTGGAGTCTTCCTCTACCTCTGCTGTCCTTCCCACCCTTAAAAGTACAGTATCCTTTTCCAAGGACTGGTCCCTCCTGGCCATGTGTGCAAAGTATGTGAGATGGATCTCCAAAATCCTTGCCTCCTAGGAGAAACTTGCATTCACTCTCTCCAAGACCTGTTTGTTGTTTTGGAGGCCCATAATATTTTCAGTACTTTTCTCCAGCACTATAACTCAAAGGCATTGATTCGTCTATCATCCTTAGTCATTTTCTAGCTCTTTGATGCATCCAAGTAATTGCAAAAATTATGGCCTGGATCATGTGCTCCTTAATCTCTGGACTGATGTCATTGCTCTACACACTCCTCCAATGCAATTCACCTTTTGATTTCTTGAAAGCTGGTGCCATGGGTGTTGATTGTGGAGCCAAGCAAGTTGCAGTTGTTAACTGTGGAGTTAAAAGAGGGCTGTGAGCAGTGAATAAGCTAAGACATGGTTAACTAATAAACAGAGTTGCTGCCTTAGACCACTTAGCCATTCTGACTCAGAGACCTGTAGAGTGACTGACAATGGCCTTGATAACAGGAAAACCTATAAGCCTAAAACAAAAGCCTTGTTAATGAGACTGAGTAAACATTAGAAGTGTGTTAATTGTAAACCCACTGGTATTTATCCTGAGAGAATGCTCTTGAGGAAATATTTATACTCGTGCTATAACTGCTACTGTCTGTTTTATGACATTTTGGTAATCATTTGAATATTTTGCTTAAAAATTTTGTGCTCAGTAAAGTCACTTGAGATTCGTGAAGTCTTTCGTCCCTTATGCTTCAACTATTTTATGTTTCTCTTTCCTCAATTCTCTCTGATTCTCTACTTTCGGACCTGTTGTAGAGCTGGACTCTACAGTTAAGAACGTCAATGTCTTCTTCATCTATTGTGTGTCAATTTCTTCAGTTGTGAGAATACTTGTCTTCTTGATGTTAAGGTTCAATCTCTATTGAAGACTCCAGCCCTTTGGTCTTCTGCAGAAAATGCTTCAGGTCCTCCTCAGTTTCGGCAAGCAAAGTTATATTATGTGCATAATTCAGGTTGTTGATGAATCTGCCTCCAGTCCGTATGCCATATTCCTCCTCATAAAGTCCAGCATTCCAAAAGATTTGTTCTGCATACAAATTGAAAGGTTAAGGATACAGAATTCATCCCTGACACACTCCTTTCTTGATTTTGAACACGTAAAATTTTTTTTTCTTCTCTATTCTGAGGACTGCTTTCTTGTCCAAGTGTAAGTTTCACATAAGCACAATTATGTATTCTGGGATAACCACTATTCTCAAGGTTAGCCACAATTTGTTGTTATCTATACAGTCAAATGAAAAACATACAGATATTCCTCTGATACATAAGAAGAAACGGAAAATACTGTGTTTATCTAAGAATTTTGAATTTGGAATTTTGAAGATGTCCTTGATAGTAAATTTTCCCAACACAACATGTCTTTGAATTGTATGACCGCTGTTACTATGGGTATTGGTTATGATCCATCAATTCCAAGAATGGAATAATTCACAACTTCCATCTTTTCTTCATCTAACTCCCGTGGTCAAGTGGCAAGACACCGTACTGCAATCCTGAAGGCATGCGGTTCGAATCCTCCAGTTGCTCTGCAGGAGAAGGATGGAAAATTTCCTCCCATGTGATTAACTACCTCTGAAAACCCACCAGAAGGTCAGCTTGCTTTAGATTGGTTCTGACTCGATGATACACAACAAAGCCAACAATCTCGATGCCACTTTCTTCTTCACATAGGCTAGTTTCTCAACTAATTTGCTTAGTATCTGACAGATTAAATAGGTATTAAAAAAAGACCCATATCTGAATGCTCACCTTTTCTAATTTTAAACCTTGTTCTGGTTCTTTGTCCTTTTTGGATAACTGGTTATTGGTATGTGTGTAGGTTTCATATGAGAACAATGAAGTATTCTGGGACTATGATTCTTCTTAATGTAAATTATCAGGTAGTATATGAGTCAGACGTTTTTGGGCCACCTATCTCTGACATAACTATGGAATTTTGCTATTGTAGAATGAAAAGCCCTAGACAATGCTTTAACTAATGACCACGGCTGCTCAATGAACAAATCTTGGGAGACATAAAGCCAGAGTACTCTTTACAAACAAGGATGGTGAGACTTCATCTCACATACTTTAGACATCTTGTAAGGAGAGACATGACTTTAGAGAAGGATATTATGCTTAGAAAAGTAACAGGTCAGCAACAAAGGGGAACTTCCTAAACAAGAGACCTTGACACGATGACTGCAACAATGGTTCCGGCAAAGCAGAGAATGTGAGGACGGTGCAGGATCGAGGCGCTGGAATGGATTTGGGTTCTAACCACAATAACTTAATTTCAATCTCAGTCATTCCCTAGCATTTCACATTTTGGTGGATGAACATTAACTCATACTCAAATAAAAAGCTTTGATTCCTATTTGTTTTCACTCTCCATTAATTAAAGGGTCTACATATCCTTGGGTCTACATTTATAATGTATATAAATCTGATAGATTTTAACCACTTCTGTTCTTAATGGTATATCACAAACCATGATACTGTTCTTCCCCCTGATCATCTGCAGAAGACTCAAAGGGGTTTTAGTTCATTACAATCTGACTCTAGTCTCTAGTCACAAAGCAGCCAAAACAAAAATTCATTATGTAAAACACCTGATGTTGTTGCTCCAGTAAATAAGAAATAAACAACAAAAGTCCCAAACTGAAAATCCTATTACTTGTGAGGTTGAATCCAATACTGTTATATTGAACCTCAAGTCCCCATGTGGCCTATCTCTGATATCCACTCTGTTTTACTTTAAATATATAGTTTTATTTTCCTTTCAGTCACAGCAACTCTCTGCACAACAGAACAAAACTCTGCCTGATTCTAGTATGCCATCCTCACAATCTTTTCTGTGCCACCTCCATCGTCATTTCATTGTGCTGATTCACTTCATCAAGGATCATCCTCCCCTCCTTCAGTCATCTTCCACATTTCAACAATTCACTCACTCAGCTCACTGCTGTTGAGTCAATTCAAGGTTCATAGTAACTTCCCAGGAGGTTTAAGTTCTGTAAATCACAAAGGGAAGAGAAGAGACCCATCACAGGCCTATGAGGAGTTTTGGTTTTGGGTTTTTTTAAAATGTCAAGATGCTATTTTTTTACTGTAGGATTAATGTTATCTACAAGTCTTTCAAACACCAGAACGTTCATGGTGAACAGATTTCAGTAGAGCTTCCTGACAAAGGCTGACTAAGAAGAACAAATTTTGATTGGTTTGTCTTCTAAAAATCAGACAATGGAAAGTTAATGGATCACAATATCTACGTCATCCAGCTGGGAAATGAAACTTTCGGTTGAAGGTACTCAAAGTATGGTGACTACAACAGTGAATTAGAAAAAGAAAATATCAATGATCAGGAAGATGGTGCCATGCCAGGAACATTTTGTTCTGTTGTACATGTGATTGTGACAAGTCAGAGCTGATAAAATAATAGCTAACATCATCAACAATTTTCCTCACATCTTGCTCATTCATTATATCAGCCTTGTTTTTCAATTGTAATTTGAGAGAAATCTCACAAAGCAAATTGGTTTTCCATTTATATACATTTTGTTTCATGATATTTATTCTATTATGATGATGATGATGTATCTGTATGTATACCGTCAAATTGGATCTGATTGGTACAGGAGGAGATTGTCCCTCCTTCTCCGGCAGAGAATCAGGTGGATTTGAACCGTGCAACCTTGGGATTGCAGTGCAGCTTCTTAATATGAATTCTTACAGTACGAGCAATTCTCCATCCTTCCCACTTCCTCCCTATGTATGTCTCATTTCTATTAACCATTATATCTTAACCTTTCTGTCAAAGCTTTATTTCTTTAAGCTGTCTTTCAGAAGGTCAATGCTGTCCTTCAGAGCCTTCGGATGTCATTTCTATTCTAGCACCGCTGTACTTGCTTTGCCTTGCACCTACTTGGAGGCTCTTCCTTCAGATAAGCACATAGATCTTCTCATCTCCTCAGTGAGGTCTTTTCTGACTAAAATAGTTATCTTTATCATATTCTCTCTCTCCTTATTGTTGTTGTTAGGTGCTATTGTGTCAAGTAAACTCATGGTAACTCTATGAACAACAGATCTTAACCCTGTTCTATCCTGTGCCATTCTCACACTTCCTGACACAATCGATCCCATTGCAGCAGTAACCATGTCAATTCACCTGGTTGAGAGTTGTCCTCTACTTTGCTGACCCTGGACCTTTTCAAGCATCATGTCCCTCTCTAAGGAGTAGCCCCTCCTAGCATCTTCCCGTTGTGTATATGAGGTGAAGCCTCATCATCTTGGCCTCCAAAAAGCACTCTGGCTGCATCCTCTCCAAGACATATATGCTTATTCTTTTCACAGTCCATGGGATGTTCAGTACCCTTCTAGAACACCAAAGTTCAAAGGCTTCAACTATTCTTTTTCCATCCTTATTCATTGTCCTCTCAGGTGCATAGCAAGTGATCAGAAATACCGTGGCCTGAATCACACTCATCTTACTCTTCAAAATGACATTACTCTTCAATAATTTGGAGAGGTCCCTAACTACTGACTTTCCCAGTGCAATATGTCTCCTTATTGCCTTACTGCTGGTACAAAGGGCTTTAATTGTGGATCCAAGAAAGATAGATGAAGTTGTTGATTTCAATCTCTCTCACTTCTCCACTACTTATTATGTAAGAGACAAATTCTTACTTCCTGTAATTATTCATTATAGACCTTCACTACTATAATGGAATCTTTACATGGACCTTGCTTTTGTTTTAGTGTGGTGTTTCTGTTTTTAGAATAGGATGAGTTTCATTGCAAGGTTTCCAAAAACTGGCAGCTGAATCAATGAATGAATTTAAAATGTTTACCTCTTTGTACATAAAGTCCATTAAGAGTGATTCAGAGAAGCAATTGGGCAAACAGTGCGAGAGATGACAGAGAAACTGGGGATCCATCCCTCTCCTAGTTTTGTGTATCAGGAAATTGGTACAGTTTGTTTTGTTTAACTGGAGACCTAACAATACAGTGGTAGCACAAAAAATGAAGTCTGAGTGTGCTATGCTGGGGGAGGCCAGGAAGATAAGGCAGGTAAAAAAACCTGAGTTTACTTTCTTACATGCAGTGTTATCGTCTCCAAATTTTCTTGCAGTTCCTGAAGTTTAACCAATTCTAAGCTGAGGAAGTTGTTTCACTGGCTCATTTTCTAAATATGATCACTGGGTCCCTGTAAAAACAATGGTCATGACACTAGGGACTCTTACAGTGGTCACAATTTGCAGCAATGCATTGAACAGTCACATTTTTAAGATTCAAGTTCATCTCTTGATTGGTTATGCCCAGTGGCTGTAATTCAAATTTGATGATTACTTTCAGTCTTTTGCTCTCACCTTAATGAATCATTCTGTCCTAGGGAGATTTAATTGTCTTAAATTGTCATGGCAACTTTGCAATGATTGGGGGAAAAATTAGGAAAAACAAGATTAACAGAATTCAGGCCACCATTCTTTCCTTTGCTTTGCCAGAAATGCAATTTCATTACATTTTTCACTTACAAAATATACACACCAAGATTACCCTTTCAATTTAAGTGCAACAGTGCTTTTAGTAAGTCCACGTTTCATTTCAAATTTCATGGAACTGGCGGGGGTGGGAATTATCCCCATTTTATGAGAGATAAATTTTTTCCTTCCCCTATTTATGGTATCCCTAAGGTAGCTGCTTGAAAGCTCAGAGAGAATTAATTAACGAGACACTTCACATTGGCAAATACCATCTGAAGGAGAACTGTAATCATAATAATGCATTTCTCACAATAGATGGTGGTACTTGTGCATAATTTCAGGCACCATTCATTCAAGACAGAAGGAAACAGCTAGTCTAGGACTTTGAACACTGTGAGAACCTTAAATCACATCAAGTCATTAAGTTTTACTTCTGAACTACTAAAAGGAAGGGAAAACCCATTATATTCCATGTCTGGAAAGACAAAACACATTTCCAGGCAAACGATGTCAAGTTATGGGTCCATGATATGATTCTATCCATGTATGTGCTGGACAATGAAGAAAGATGACAGAAGAATAATTGGTGCTTTGAGCTGTTGTTTTGGAGAAGAGTTCTGAATATCCCATGTACTGCCAAGAGAACAAACAAATATGTCTTGGAGAAAGTGAAACCA
>NW_006399903.1:1350749-1357758 GCF_000299155.1 Elephantulus edwardii | reverse complement strand
CTCCAAAGTATTAGGGAGCAATGATGTAAGATTAAAGACTAAGGTGCTGCTGAAGACTGATTCAAGCCAGAGCTTTCTAAATTACTTGCTATGAATGTTCTAAATTACTTGCTATGAATGTGTAAATTGGACAATGACTAAGGATGACAGAAGAAAACTTGTTGCCTTTGAGCTGTGTGTGGTGTTGGAGAAGGTTACTGAATACTCCATAGACTACAAAAACAAGCAAATAGATTTTGGAGAAAGTGAAATCACAGGAATCTTAAGAGAAAAGGATGGAAAAACTTTTTACATACTTTGGGAGTGTTGCCAGGAGGGGTGAGCCACTGGGAAAAAAATCTTGCTTGGAAAGGTGGTGGGTCATCGAGAGAGAGAGGAAGAAGTTCAACAAGATGAATTGACACAGAAATTTGTAACAATGGGCTCAAAATTGTCAGAGATGATGAAGACGGCACAGGATAGGACAAAGATTAGATTTGTTATAATGAAGGTCTGTGAGTTGATGTTGACTCAACATCATCTAACCTCAACAATTCTATCTTAGTACTTATTGGTTCAAATCATGTAAAAGAGTGATTAAATTTCATATTTAATTCATTTCAATTCCTGTTCATAAGCATGATGATTGGGTGGTCATGCTTTTGTGTGGCATGTGCCACCCTTTAAACCTTTTATATGACATGGACACATTATCTATCTGATGTAGAAAAAAAGAAAAGAGTGACTGAATCTACCAAATCCTGCTGTTGTTAGGTGCTATTGATTCAAGTATGAAGATATTCAGATGGCAAACAAAAACATACAGACATACTCAAAGTCTCTATCTACTGTTAGTAGTTGTTGTTGTTATGTGCTGTTGAGTTAATTATGACTCATAATGACTCTATGAACAAAAGATCTGAACCCTGTTCTAGCCTATAACATCCTCCAACTTCCTGGCACTCAAGAGCCCATTGCAGCAGTCACTGCCTCAATCCACTTGGTTGAGGGTATTCCTCTCCTTCCCTGACTGTCCACCTTTCCCATGCAAAGTTGCTTTTTCCAGAGTTGATTTTCAGTAAATTTTAAATTGTATGTTGTTAAGCAAAGGGATGTAAAAAAAAAAGAAAGCATATTTTCTTGAGAATATGTTGTTGTTGTTGTTGTTCTTATGTGCCGTCGAGTCGTTTGCAACTCATAGCGACCCTATGCACAACAGCCCTAAACCCTGCTCTATCCTGCGCCAACCGCACTGCCTCTGACACACCCGTCACGATTACCCCAGTCACCGAATCCATTCATCTCATATAGGGTCTTCCCCTCCTGCGCTGTCCCTCCAGCCTCCAAAGCATGATGTCCCTTTCCAAGGACCCGTCCCTCCTGGCAACATGTCCAAAATATGTCAGACGAAGCCCCAGAATCCTTGCCTCCAAGGAGTAGCTTGGTTTAATCCTCTCCAAGATGAATCTGTTTGTTTTCCTGGCAGTCCATGGTACATTCAGTACTCTTCTCCAGCACTACAACTCAAAAGCATCCACTCTCCTTCTGTCCTCCCTAGTCATTGTCCAACTCTCTGATATATAACAAGCGATTGCAAAGACCATGGCCTGTATCAGGCGTACCTTAGTCTCCAGAGAGACACCGTTGCTCCTGAGTACTTTAGAGAGGTCCCTAACAGCAGACTTTCCCATCGCCATACGCTTTTTGATCTCCTGACTGCTGGTGCCGTGAGTGTTGACTGTGGAGCCGAGCAAACTGAAGCTGGGAACAATCTCAATCTCTTCGCCATCCATCCTGACGCTGCCAATTGGTCCAGTGGTGAGAATCTTTGTCTTCTTGACATTCAGACCATACTGAAGGCTGCAGTCCTTGACCCTTCGCAGCAAGTGCATGAGGTCCTCCTCAGTTTCAGCAAGCAGGGTTGTGTCATCGGCATAATGCAGATTGTTAATAGATCTTCCAACAATCCTGATGTCACAATTCTCCTCATAGAGCCAGGCCTCTCGGATAATCTGCTTTGCATACATGTTGAAAAGGTACGGAGACAGGATGCATCCCTGGCGTACACCCTTCCCAATTTTGAACCATGCAGTGTTACCCTGCTCTGTTCTGACTACTGCCTCTTGGTCCAAGTATAGGTTTCATATTAGCACAATTAAATGTTCTGGGATTCCCATTCTTCTCAGAGTCAGCCACAGTTTGTTATGATCCACACAGTCAAATGCCTTTGCATAATCAATGAAACACAGATAGACATTCTTCTGGTATTCTCTGCTTTCAGCCAAGATCCATCTAACATCAGCAACAATATCCCTAGTACCACGACCCCTTCTAAACCCAGCCTGGACTTCCGGCAGTTCTCTGCTGATGTACTGTTCTAATCGTTTTTGGATATTCTTCAGTAGAATCTTGCTTGCATGTGAAATCAATGACACTGTTCTGTAGTTTCCACACTCAGTTGGGTCACCTTTCTTTGGAATGGGAACAAATATAGATCTCTTCCAGTCAGTTGGCCAAGTGGTTGTTCTCCAGATTTCTTGGCACAACTTGGTGAGCACATCCAGGGCAACATCTGTTATCTGAAATACTTCAATTGGTATACCATCTATTCCGGGGGCCTTATTTTTTGCTATTTCCTCCAAGGCAGCTTGAACTTCTTCCTTCATCACCGTAGGCTCTTGCTCATATGTTATTTCTTTAAATTCCTCTGTATCTGCCAATTCCTTTCTATATAATGACTCAGTATATTCCTTCCATCTTCTTTTAATACTTCCGGGATTATTTAATATTCTGCCCAAAGCATCCTTGATTACAGCAACTCTAGGTTTGAATTTGTTCTTCAGCTCCTTGAGCTTAAGAAATGCTGAGCGAGTTTGGCCCTTTTGATTTTCCAACTCTAGCTTCTCGCACATTTCATTGTAGTATTTTGCTTTGTCATTCCAAGCAGCCTTTTGGAATCTTCTTTTCAGCTCTTTAGTATGTTGAATTCTTCCTTGTGCTTTGGCTTCTCTACGCTCCAGTGCAATCTTCAGAGTCTCTTCTGACATCCATTTTGGTCTTTTCTTCCTCTTCTGTCTATGTACACTTGTTTATTTTATTTTTCCAAGTCAGTCAGCCTATGTTGGTGTTCCGGGTGCCATCGAGTTGAATATGACTCATCTTGACAGATCTGAACTTTGTTCTGTCCTGTATCATCCTTACCATCTCTGACCCGTTCAAGTCCATCGCTGCAGTCACTGGGTCAATCCATCTCACTGAGACTCTTCCTTTCTTTTGCCTCTGTGAATGTTCCTTGTCTCTAAGGAGCACTCTGGCTACACTTCTTTTTTTTTTTAGGGTCACAGGGAGTCAAAAGGTTTTAAGTCAGGTTTGTAGCTGAATACAGTAAGGACAGCTTTCAAAATATGCTTGCAGATACCTCATCCTTGAGCCTCACGGCTTTAGGTCAGTTTTACAAAGTTTTTCCCTACTGTCAGTAATCTCTCTCACACCTCGGTGCCTGCAGTTTTCCCAAAAATTTAGGCAAGCACTCTCAGCTTAGCTCTGTAACAATCCCAAGGTCAGCTGTTGCCATAGGTCAAGTTGGTACAACAATTTCTGGGCCTGAAAGATGTGCTACATTCTCTTCTTTGCTGGCTGAGGTCTTCCAATTCACTTGGTAGTTCCACTCAATTGAGTGGTGAGGTTACCAATCCCCTTGTGGATAGACTAACATGGTCTATTAATCCATTTCTGCACACCCACATGGCAAAGTAAAACTCAATGGCTAAGAAAAGGTTGTTTTTTTTTCTTTTAAAAATTCACATTTGTGTGGTTTATTAAATAGGTTTAAAAGTGGAAGAGACAAAGAATATCACACGATGCAAATCCTGCTTTAGCTCAGCAATCCCAAACCAGATAAACAAGACACAATTTCTCAATTGTTGAAAATCTAGATGCAGTTGCCAATAGCAAACATGCAAGAAGCCTCTGGTTTCCTCAGTCATCTGGCAAACTTTTGAGCAGTTGTAAGTCAGCTTTTCCTTCAATCATTTGAAAAGCAAAACATTTAACAGTAGCATAAATGCACGATTCTTATGGTTATACCTTGCCACAATCTATTTGCAGCAGTGCCACAGTCTTAACCCTCTTTCCAACATTGTCACTACGGTACCTCACAATGTGAAAAGCACTCTCTCTTATGTCGGGCCCACAGCTGTTGATGATTTGGGAGACGATGTGTCTGCAGTAAGGTAACTGGAGACCACAGTGGGGACTAAACAATGGCTAGAAAAGCCAATATTTAAAGTTTCTGACACCACAAGCTCCCAATCCTCATGTACTTCATCACTCATGCTGAGTGAGACACCGTCTATCATGCATGGCACAGCCATTAGACTATCTCAATTAATGATGGGTGGCTAGATATTTCTGGTTTTAAGCAAGCCATGTTGGCTTTCTTGGTGTGTGTTGTTTGTTTTTGTTTGTTCATTTTTTTCCCTCCCCTTGGGATAGTCAGTGCTCTTTTTCAACACTACACCAAAGGTATCAATACTTCTTCTGTCATCCTCATTCATTATCCAGCTCTCAGATGCACAGGAAGTAAGGCACACCTTAGTCTTCAAACTGACACCATTGCTTGTCTGTAATTTGGAAGGATCATCACCAGTGGATTTTCCCAATGCAATATGTCACCTGATCTCTTGTCTGGTGGTTATAAAGGTGTTGAATGTGGGACAAAGTAAGATGAAATCTTAGGCAATTTGAATCTTTTCTCCATATATCATGGTGTTACCTATTAGTCTGGCTATAAAGAGTTTTGTTTTTTATATGTTGAGATGCAATCCATATGGAAGGCTGTAATCTTTGATCCTTTGCAGCAGTGGCATCCACTTCCTAAACAACATGCCTCTAGAAACTCTATGAACTTTGAGAAATGAAGATAGTTATAGAAAGGCTTCAGGTCTTTTGTTCAAAGGGACACTATGAGTCATGACCAACACTATGGCAATCAACAACAACAATCTTTGATCCTTTGCAGTAAGTTCTTCCAGTTTTCTTCACTTTTAACAAGCAAGTTGTGTCAACTGCCTAGTGCACTTTGTTGATCAGTCTTTCTCTAATTTTGTTAACATGTTTTTTATGTAATTCAGCTTCTAGAATGATTTGCTCAAACTATAAATTGACTAGATATGGAAAGAATGTAACCCTGTTATACACCTTTCCTGATTTTAAACCATCTAGTTTTCTTTTGCTCTGTTCACACAACAGTCAGGTCTAAGTATAGGTTTCCCAGGAGTGTAATTTAAAAGTTCTGGAATTTTCCTTCTTCTCAAGGTTTTGCATAGTTTGTTATGATTCACACAGTCCAATGCCTTTGTATAGTCAGTAAAGTAAAAATAAACTTTCTTCTGATATTCTTTGTTTACAGCCCGGATTAATTTGTTATCAGCAGATATCCCTGATGCCATGAACTCTTCTAAATCCTGCTTGAACTTCTGGAAATCCTCTATCAATGTACTGTCCTAGTCCTTTTTAGGTGATGTTGACCCTTATTTTTCCTTGCACGTGAAATTGATGATATTATTTGATAATTTCACATTCTTTTGGATCATCTTTCTTGGGATTAAAAACAAATATGAATCTCTTCCAGTCAGTCAACCAAGCACATTACTCCAAATTTTCTGGCATAGACTGATTAGCACATTCAGGGCTGCATGTTTTGATTGAAGCATATTGATCGGTATCCCATCAGTTTCTTTTTTTTTTTTATAATGCTCCCGATGTAGCTTGAACATCTTCCTTCATTACCATTGGATCTCCTTTATATAGTACTTCCTGAACTTTTTAAAGTCAATCAGTTCTATTTTGGTACAATGATTCTGTGTATTTCTTCCATCTTTTTTTGATGGTTCCTAGATCATTCAAAGTTTTCCCCATAGCATCTCACAATATTGCAACACGACACTCCAATTTGTTTTCCAAGTTCTTTCCATTTTAGAAATGCCAAGTGAGTTATTCCCTTATTTTCTTTCTTTTTTTTTATTCCCTTATTTTCTAACTCCAGCTCTTTATATATTCCATTATAACATTTTGTTTTCTTTTCTTGAGCTGTCATTTGAAATGTTCTGTTCATTTCCTTCACGTCAACATTTATCTCTTCTGTTTGGACTTCTTGCTTGATGCAGTTTTCAGAGGTTCTTTTGACATCCATTTTGGCCTTTCATTCTCTGGGTTTCTTGTTTGTTTTTACAAAAATGTTTCTTTTCTTTCTTTCTTTTTACCCTAAAAAAAACCAGCAATAGCCAGTTGGAAACTAACTTACTCTTCAACTCCAATTTGTGGATTTTTTTTAAAATTTAAAAGTAACATACTGATTTACTATTTTAAAATAAACAACTTTTCCCCCTTTAAATGTTTACCACCTACTCATTCTGAATTCTTTCTAAGTAATTACCCCACTGTACATCTCCAAGTCATCACTTTGCTCATTTTACCAAAACACAAAACACAACACCACCATGCAATTTTAAGAGTCCAGTCTTAAACAATAGAGGAAAAATAGTCTTTGGAAAATATTCCCAGAAAAACAGAACCTAAAGAAGATAGAAGGAATATACTGAGTCATTATAGCGAAAGGAATTGGCAGATACAGAAGACTTTAATGAAACAACATATGAACAAGAGTTTATGGGGATGAAGGAAGAAGTTCAAGCTGCTTTGAAGGAAATAGCAAAAAACAAGGTCCCAGGAATACATGGTATACCAATTGACGTATTTCAGCTCACAGATGCTTCCTTGGATGGGCTCATCAAATTGTGCCAAGAAGTCTGGAGAACAACCACTTGGCCAACTGACTGGAAGAGATCTATATTTATTCCCATTCCAAAGAAAGGTGACCCAACAGAGTGTGGAAACTATGGAACAATATCATTGATTTCACATGCAAGCAAGATTCTGCACATCAGCAGAGAACTGCCAGAAGTCCAGGCTGGGTTTAGAAGGGGTCATGGTACTAGGGATATTGTAGCTGATGTTAGTAGCTGAAAGC
>NW_006399903.1:1343943-1345030 GCF_000299155.1 Elephantulus edwardii | reverse complement strand
ATTAGAATAAATTAAAAAATAGAAAAGACTGTCAAAAGGAGGATTGAGGAGGAGCAAATCAATAATGAAAGCAACCTCAAGTGCTATTGTTAAAGACTAAATTGGCAGGATTGACCTTATACTAAAAGAGAGGTGTTAAAAATTAAATATATCTAGTTTAAAACATTTTCCAAACCTCTTATGCAGTTACCTTTATCTACACTTTTTTGTGGTAAAATTACTTTGTCCATTTTGTAAGTGATTTTTGCTCCTTTACCTTTTTGTTTGTTTTAATAGGGACACACGTTGGAAAAACTAGCTAATTTGTCATACTGCTTAGTTCCAACTGTTAATGTGAGTATAATATCAGTACTGGTAAACCTGCATGTCCTCTTAGGGACTCATAGAACCTTGATATTACTTTTTTTGAGTTAAAACGATAGCAGAATATAGAATTCCAGCATAATTGATATAGATACTCTCCTGTGTTTTTCTAATGACCTTTTACTCTCTTCATGGATGATAACTTTGATGTCATTCCATAATTCATCTGGTTTTCAATTATAAGTGTTTGATATCTCAACCTTATTCTAGTCAGATGGATTTAAAGTTGTATTTTGGGTTTTGTGGACTGATTTTAATTTTGTTGAGCTTCATTTTGAACTTGCACATGAGCAATTGATTGTGTGTTTCACAGTCAGCCACTGGCCTGGATGGGACTGCTGATAATGAGTTTCTTCAACAATTTTTTTTAACAGATACAGGGAATCTTATTCCTGTACAGACTATCAGACAAAGTCCATGAGTAAAGTCACCTTTTGTGTTTTAAAAAAGATATTTGAACCCATCCATCTATGGTCAACTGATTTTTGACAAGGAAATGAAATCAGTGAAGTGGGGCAACGACAGCCTTTTAAACAAATGGTGTTGGCAAAATTGGAAAAATATCTGCAAAAGATTCAAGGAAGACCCACACCTCACGCCATACACAAAAAACAACTCAAGGTGGGTCATGGACCTAGGACTAAAACCAAGGACTATAAACTTCATTACAGAAAAGCTAGGAACAACACTAGAAGTCCTAATCCACAACATAAACAGTCTTCCC
>NW_006399903.1:1333773-1342296 GCF_000299155.1 Elephantulus edwardii | reverse complement strand
GGAGAAAACAATGAATGAATGAAAACCCAAAATCTCTGTAAATGTTCATTAAAACTAATAAAATTTAATAACAATAAAAAAAGAAATGAATAAGTCATTAAACATATAAAATTTAATTCAATATCTAGCCTCTTTTATATATCCATATATCATTTTTTTTACTATCATTCCTTCCTCATTGTTTCAAACTTTTACATTCCACTACCAGCAGCTGTATGTTTGGTCAATTGATTGTATAAATGGGTAGCAATCTTCAATATCCTCCTCTTTAGCTTTAGTCTTTGCAGCATATATTTGAATAATAGTCATTTTAATAGGTCTTTTGTGTATGCGTATGTATACTGTCCTACTGTTCACAACATTATACTTTAGGATGTTGTTTTTGTTGAGTTGGGTATGACTCATAGTGACCCTATGAACAAAAAACCTGAACCCTGTTCTGTAACTATCATCGTTCTTCTATATTCATAGAGTTTCCAGAGGCATGTGGTTTAGGAAGTGGATGTCACTGCTGCTTCCAAACCTAAATTAATTAGGGGGCACAACCAAACGCTGCCCACAATGGGTAACATAGCATTTGACACATCTATAGCACAGTGGTCAGTATCACAGCAACTCCAAACTAGTTCAGAACAGCAAATAGACAGACTACTGGTGCACCACTTAAAAAAATGTTCACCCCCAAATCAATTAACACTCATCATATGCCAGAGACCTTCTTCCAGAATCCAACCATTTCTCAGGAGCCTCCAAGCTGTAGACTTAGTCCAGTACTACCACCACTTTTTTAAATGCAGGCGTATCCACCAAATGCTGGTTGACTGTACACCAAGAGACCCACAGCCCACTGCTCACTGTTAGCTAAAGCTGGCAAGTTCAATCAACTGACACCCACTTGCGGATGAACCAAAAAAATCCACAAAAATCCAAAGGGTCCATACTACTTTATATTTTTCTGTTTTTTTAAAGAGAGCAGAAATTTGTATCAGAAGCTAGAGAAAAGGTAAATCATAATAGCACACGTTACATAACTGACGAATAGATAGGCAATCCTGAGCAGGTGATCTTTTGGAGCCCTTTAATTATACATAAATCGGAAACAATACAACCTGCCCTTCAAAAGATTACTGTGAGATTTGGATAATACAAAGTACAATTTGTGACATTTGAGGACTATCAACGATCACAACTATTACGATAATGTCTCTCTTGTACAAACACAGTACTGAGTGGTGGACCTCAAAAATGCCTCCCTTGTGCAAATCCAGTACTGAGTGGTTGACCTCGAAAATGCCTCCCTTGTACAAACACAGTACTGAGTGGTGGACCTCTTCCATTCTCAACCACTATAACCATTCAGTTCTCTGAAGGATGTCCTCCCTCCGAGCCTTTTCCATGCTACGGAGTGTTATCTGTACCTCCACTCACTGTCATTGAGTCACAGTTCTCCACTGGGCATTTAAGGCCCAATTTATGAGAGGACACTTCCCATCTTTCTCCTCAGAGCCACATGTGGGCTTGTACTCATGCTATTTGGCTAGCAGTGCAGGGTACCAGAGCTCCTTGGACCTTTGCTATCTCACTATTCATTGCTAGAGATGCCACTTTTACTGCACCTTGTAGCATCTTCAGCAGTGTAACGGAGCAAGTCCCCAGAAAAGACCACCGAGCCAATTAGTAGAATTAATAAAGTTTATTTCGAGGTCAAATCCGGGCTCCCACGTGCTGACACAGCAGCATCCACCTGAGCCCCGAGACAAAGCGAGCCCTCCCTTTTATACTTTCTTGCTTCTTTGTCTAGCTACACAGTTTACGATTCGTTACTTATAGCAGTTCTAGTACTAGTTTGCTCTTTATTGGTTAGCCATAGCTCAGGGAGGCAGTTTGGAGACTTGTTTGAGCCTAAGTGGTGGGGAAGCAGCTTGGAGACCTATGTGAGTCTGACTGGTTACTTCAGACACAGGGCTGCAGAAAAAATCCCTTATGTCCTTGAAGAAGAGTTCCACTTTATGGAAGTCGGCAAACAGAGTGTGGTTTATCACAGATGGGGGAGGTTGCTCGCTGGAAACTATGCAAACGAATGGGATGGAGGTAGCTGCACTTTGTCAGAAACTGAGTTTTTGATATTTGATTCTTACAAGCAGGGTGAAACATAAACCCACTGAACGTAAGCTGCTAATTCATCTCTAATCGACAGCTTTCAAATGACAATGACCAGTGGTTTTGAAAGACCCCCGAACTGGTGGTCCTGTTCCGAGCGGACGGCGAAGACCCAAGACTCCAAGACACCGGCTTGATGCAAAGGCAAGAGGTTTATTGCGGAGCTCCGAGCCGACACGTATCTCTCGCAGGAGACAGAGGAGTCGACCCCGAGCAGACAATTCTGGCTCTTTTTATACACTCTAGGGGGATACAACAGGGTGTCAGCTTCTCATTGGGTAATAAAAGCAGTTTAAATTCATTGGTTTGGCTTCATACATGGATTACACAGCACACTTACACGTTATCATATTTTTGCACAGTTAACAGTCAAGCAAATCTTAAAACATCAGCTTGTTTGCCCAACCCTTGTGGTCGGCCAGTTCTTGGAATACGGGTACCGTGCGGTTAGGCTATTTCCTGGAACACTGGGTGTGGGGTAGTCTCTTGGGCACACAAACGGGGTCACACCCGGGGCAGTGGAAAATTCCTGAGTTTAACTTAGCTGAGAACTATAGGAGCCATTTTAATTTTAATCCTTCAGTTTCAGCAATCCAAAGGTGCCTGACCAAACAAGGCTCTTTGAAGAGAGCAACATCTATCATCTAACCTAAGAGCCTTTCTGTGCAGATCACATTACCAAGCACTATAAAGAAAGGAAAAATTCTCAAGTGACAAAAGAACAAGTTATTTCATCATCCAATAGGAATGACTAATGTCTGTTTCCCAGAGCATATTCCTAAATTAATTATTTAAATCATCTTTATCAATTGTGTTTACTGAATATTGGATTTAAAAGAAATAGTTATGTTCTATCTCCAACCAAAGGTTCCTGAGTAAATACCTAATAGAATTTGTAGAACTTATTGCAAGCAGCCCAGACAGCCTTGTAGGCCTTCAAATGGCACCTCCATTAGGGGAGGGGGAAATGAAACAAACAGGAAAACAATTAAGTATTATTCTCGTGACAGGAGTCCAGAACAAAGGCTGCATAGTGGAGTGGACCTTGGGGGGAGGGATTGTAAAACAACGGGGAACTTTTTTTGTACTTTTCAAAGAGAAGAGTGTACTGGGGGGCTGGGGCGCGGTGGGGAACGACTGGGAGAAAAGTGCAACAATGAATGAATGGAAATCCAAAGTCTCTGTAAATTTTAATTTAAAAAAAAGAGAAACAAACAACAACAACAAAAGAAACAAAAAACCAAAACAAAACAAAAAAACCCCATAAACCAGTCAGAACACTGCATAAAGTAAACAAGTCTTTCTTTCAAATATAACCATGTTGTTGTTGTCATGTGCCATCCAGTCACCTGCAACTCACAGCGAACCTATGTACAACAACCCGAAACCCTGCTCTATCCTGTGTCAATCTTACTGTCTCTGACACAACTAACCCGATTACCCCAATCACTGAATCAGTTCACCTCATAGAGAGTCTTCCTCTCCTGCGCGATACACTTCCTACCACTGAAAGGTACTTTTGTTACTTTCAATTAGTAAAAGACAATATTCTATTCAGTTGAACCTAGTAAACATAAAGCTTGCACACAATAGAAAAACCCAATCAAGCTCAAAGTTGGACAAAGCCACTCTAAAATATGTTAATGTCCCCAATCTACAACAGACTCCTGGTAAAGAATGCTTTTCTTTGAGAACACCGTTGTCATGCAATGTAAAAGCCAGGCCTCAGAGAAAGACTATTAAAGACTAGTAACGATTTTTGTGGGGTGGGGAGTGGAG
Organism: Elephantulus edwardii; assembly: GCF_000299155.1. Classification (NCBI taxonomy): domain Eukaryota; kingdom Metazoa; phylum Chordata; class Mammalia; order Macroscelidea; family Macroscelididae; genus Elephantulus; species Elephantulus edwardii. The sequence continues at coordinate 1,338,357 of NW_006399903.1, read as the reverse complement.
GTGGAGGATTTGGAGACTATAAATTGTAACAGGGAGAGATTGCCCCTCTTTCTCCCTAGAAGTCACTGTTGTTGCTGTTGTTGCCTTCCGGTCCAATGCGACTCACAGTGACCCTGTGAAAAAAAGGCCTGAAGCCCCTCGACAACTATGGACATTTATCAAAGTTCATAGAGTTTGTTATTTAGGAAGTGGATGCCACTCCTGGATTCAAACCACCACTAGAGATGCTTGGTCTATGGGTTTTTGTGTTGCCATTGTGTACCACTGAGCCAGAACAGAGTCATAGCTGGCCCTCTAGTGGGTTTTCTGAAGCAGTTTAATAGCGCAAGAGGAGATGGCCCATCTTTGTCCTGAAGAAATGTCTGGTAAATTTAAATTGCATCCTCCTCTCAATTCGGCTGACAGAGCTCCCTGGCCTCTGGGTTAGCAGCACTAAATCTCCAGATATGAATTCCTTCCAATCATATGCCCTTTCCAAAGGGTGCAGCTGCTGCCAAAATCAAAACAACAACAGAAAAAACCAAACAAAACCCCCCAAAAATTAACAAAAAGACCACAATGATAAAAAAAAGACCACAACAATAAAAAAAGACCACAATAATTAAAAAAGACCACAGCGATAAAAAAAGACCACAACAATAAACAATGTTTCCCTCCAAAACCATTTGAGAAGCCAAAAGCAGACCAACCTTTTCCAAGGGGCTTAGCAAGTGCAGGAGATCAAACCCACCTTTGGATAAAGCCTCCTTCTCCCCATTATCAAGCACTTTGGAGGCACAACAACTTTAGGATAGATTTGAAAATATTTTTTTTCACCTATGAATGCCACATAATTTTTTTTGTCAGTTTCTCAATCCTGTCATAATAGATCATATGATTATCTGGTTTAAAATTTGCCATGTTCACCAATCTCAGTTCAGTAATACCCACAAGGCTCATGATTTCCACTGAATTTTTTTTTTACCACCTTCAGCTTTCCTACGTTCATACTTTGTACATTGCACATACCAATTACCAAAGAATGCTTACGGCAGTTTCCTATTATTTTGAGTGACTTCCAATCTGGGCACTACCTCTAAGACTATATTCATTTCTCTACTGTTAATAAAGTTTTTAGAGGTCTGATATTTTATAAATGGATGGCAAATCCTGCTTCTTAGTCTGTCTTACTTTGATAGCTCTGCTGAAACTTTCCCACCATGGCTGAGCCTTCCGGCTTTTGAAATACCATGATGTAGCTTCCACAAACCACAACAACCCACAAGTTAACGTAGTAGAGCAAACTGACAGACAAGTGCTGTACTAATAAGATGTAAACATTTACAGACCTACATTACAAATGAATTGTTGTCATTAAGTGTTGATGTGTACGACCCATAGTGACCCTGTGAACTGAAAAGCAGAACCCTTCCCTACCCTCTGCCAACCTCATCATCTATGACACACTAGAATATGGTGCTGGAGTCACCATGCCAATCCATCTCTTTGGGAGGGGTCTTCCTTTCCTTTGTTGACCCTCCCTCTTTCCAAGCATGATATCTCTTCCAAAAAATAGCCTAGCCTAACTACATATACAAAGTATGAAAGAACAAACTTCACCATTCTTGTCTCCAAGGAGCACTATGATTGAACTTACCCCAAGATGTTCTTTTGAGAGAGCATGAGATATTCAGCACTCTTCGCCAACACCACAACTCAAAGGCACCAATTCTTCTGCCATTTTTATTCATTGTCCAGCTTTCTGATCAAGGCAGGTGATTGAGTGTCAAAAACAAATTAATCAGCAACAGGCAAATCATTCCTTCTTCATACGAAGAGCTAATAGGTAGCCTCTAATAATAAACCATAAACAGGCATTATGGATATAGTGAGGCAGGACAGCCTTCTCTGGCATAAGCTGAGGCCCCTGGTGGTATTGCAGGTTGAGGTCACAAATGGGACTATTATGTCACAGAGAGTTGCTAAGTTGGATTTCAGTTGGTGCTACTGCTTGGGGCAAGGACTACAAGACCTGAGGGAGCAAAGGTGGAGAATGGAGCGTCTCATCTCTTCTCTTAAGCAAATATGTGGTTTCAAAGGTAGAGAGGGAAGATTCTAACCTCTGAAATGAAGATAGGACCACAAAGGTTGAGGTTAGAGAGTCTAACCTCTTAAGTGAAGAATATCTTGCTATGTGTCTGAGAGCTGGGCAATGAATAAGGATGACAGAAGAAGTGTTGATGCTTTTAAGCTGTGATGTTGGATTTGGAGAAAAGTACCGAACAGCCCATGGACTGCCAAAAGAACAGACAGCTATGTCTTGGAGAAAGTGCAGCCAGAGTGCTCCTTGGAGGTAAGAATAAAGAAACTTCAGTGCTAATACTTTAGTCATGTTAAGAGAGGTCATTCCTTGGAAAGGGATAGCATGCCTTGCATTTGACAAATTGACAGTGACGGCAGCAAGTGTGTCAGCGATAATGAGGATGGCACAGGATAAGACAGGTTTCAGATCTGCTGTATGTATATAGATCAATATGAGTCATACTTGACATCACCTAACAACAATTTCAGCAAGATCTTTTACAAAAGAGCTTTTTGGAAGTATTAGGAAATATGTGCATGACTTTCATATGATTGGTCAGACTGGTGACTGATTAAACAGTCATATAACTGCAAGCTTATGTCAACTTTCAGATGTGGACCTGGCTGTATCTAAGTGTGAAAGAGTAGCTTTCCCATGATGATGATACACAGTAAAGCAATGTTCCACTCTGTTGCACAGCTCTTAGGTGCCTCTAGAGCACTGTTGGAAACCACCATGGAAAGGGACTTGTGTGGCTGAGATTTAGACATGTGACAAAATCACGTGAAGATGGTGGGCCACCTACCCATGATAAGCAGAAACTCAGCCAACTGAGGAACTGCTGAAATGATCAAGTAATAATCTTTACATGCAATGTTTCTGGGTATGGGGAAGTGACTAACAAGCCAATAGAACTACAGTGCTTGTCTGTTGTTGTGCATTATTGAGTCGGAACTGACCCGTATGTAGCTGACACTCCAGTGGGTTCTCAGAGACAGTTAATTACATGGGAGGAGATTGCCCATCCTCCTTCTGTGAACTGCGTGCCTTCAGGATTGCACTGCAGCTTCTTGCCACTAGGCCACCAGAGCTCCCAACTAATGAAACAAAGTTGCTTGTCTTATTCTTGGACATGGCTAATAAATATGAAGGGCTAAAGGCCAGGAAAACAAACAGATTCATCTTGGAGAGGATTAAACCAAGCTACTCCTTGGAGGCAAGGATTCTGGGGCTTCGTCTGACATACTTTGGACATGTTGCCAGGAGGGACGGGTCCTTGGAGAGGGACATCATGCTTGGGAGGGTGGAGGGACGGCGCAGGAGGGGAAGACCCTCTATGAGATGGATTGATTCGGTGACTGGGGTAATCGGGATGGGTGTGCCAGAGGCAGTGCGGTTGGCGCAGGACAGAGCAGAATTTAGGGCTGTTGTGCATAGGGTGGCTATGAGTTGCAAACGACTTGACTGCACATAACAACAACAACAACAACAAAGGCCATCTGGACTGACTCTTTTCCTCTTGAGGAGTTGAGTCTCCTGATCCCCTTCGTTAAACTGTGTCTATGTTTTCTTTGAGTGCCATTTAGCTTCCTTCTTCAAAGTACCCTTGCACCACGAGCTGGATCTTGCAGAGCATGTGTATAGGAACTACTGTTGAACAGGAGAAGATGCAATTGGATCCCAGGTGTGAAGTTCAGAAACACCACAAGGTCTTCAAAATCTCTACTGACTCAGTTGCAACTAATTATAATAGTTTCTTATTCTTCTTGTTTTCCACACTTTGCCTCTTCTGCTCCTGGGCTTTTGTGTAATACCTCCTTCTACCAGGAGAAAGGGGAGCAAATCATCTGAGTGAGAAGCAAGGATGCAGGTTGGGCCACTCCCACCTCTCTGATGTTCAGACGAAAACCTCAGGGGTGCAGAGTTGTGTCTTTGGCTGGTATATTTGAATAGAATCATCACTAGGCTACCAAGTGATCACAGTCTATCAAACATTTTTGACAGGGCAGTATGGTAAGGCCAAATCCAAACCCCAAGCAGGGTGACCACTCAAAATCCAGGGTGTGATATCCCTATGTTGTTGTTTTTTTTTTTTGAAACTCAATAAGTATTTTCTGGAGAACTTGTCCTAACTGTAGCTGTATCTATAGCCTTAGGATTCTCTGTCTTATGAAAATTGTCCCTACATAAAACCAGTAGGAGATGAGGGCCTGGAGCTGGCCATCTTTCCTTCCCTTCCTGCTTGGTCCTACCACTTAACCACCTTCCACAAGCCCTTCTCAAATGCTACTAGAGTTTGTCTGTAGGCACTGCTGCTAATTGAACACAAAGTGAAATGGAATCTTAGGCATGAAGTGCAGAAATAAGATTATCTTTGGAAGTATATGCAATTGCTCTTTCCTTACTTGTGAGAGGAAATAAATTCCTCTGTTTGTATGTTTTCTAAACACCCTCCAAAACATTATCATCTTAAAGCTCCTTCTGTTCTCTCTAAAACTCTAAGTCTTTTTCTTTTTTTTTTT
>NW_006399903.1:1329522-1331339 GCF_000299155.1 Elephantulus edwardii | reverse complement strand
GAAAAGGGAGACATTGATATTTCTGACCTGTTCGTCTGTACAGTTTCAGACTGGTAAGTCTTTGCACACAGATGTTTGTGGCCCAGCAGAAAAAAGGTAACTGTGTGACCAAGCAGTATTCACCAGCAAGTGGCAGTTACCGCATATGAATCAAGAGTGTGGTATGGCTTTAATGAGTTATGTGCTGCTAAAATACTAAAGTGCTTAGTACTACTGAGGTGCTCCTTCTAGGTGACACGCTTACAACATTGTGTCATGCATTTCCCTTCAAGAAAATAATGTCCCTTCTGAATTGGTGCCATATGTCCCTTCTGATTTGGTGAGGTCAGGACGTGGAGGCAAACAACAGTGGGATTTCAGTCATTTCCCTCCCAAAAATGAGAAGAAGAAAGTGGAGCGTATTTCCTTTTCTAATATCTTGATATAGCATAAATAGTATGTGTTTGAACAGTAACTAAAGTTTAGGTTTAAAAGTACCTGTTATTGTTGTTATGTGTCGTTGAGTCACTTGCGACTCATAGCGACCCTATGTACAATAGCCCTAAACCCTGCTCTGTCCTGTGCCAATCATACTGTCTCTGACAGCCCATCCCTATTACCCCAGTCACTGAATCAATCCACTTCATAGAGGGCCTTCCTCTCCTTCACTGTCCCCTCCCCCCCCCACATGATGTCCCTCTCCAAGGACCGGTCCCCCCTTACAACATGTCCAAATAAAAGCACCTACACAGGGGAAAAAAATTCTGTTGATCTTCTTCCATAAAGATTAGAATCAACCAAAACATAATGGCTCAGCTCTCCTCGTAAGACATGAATCACCGTAAGTTGGAATCAATTTGATGGAACAAAAGAATAAGGCTTCTGGTGATTCTAATATGACTGCATTGAGGCCCACATTTTGAGTAGGAAACCTGATCCATTGACCTCTTTGAGTCACCTGAATAGTTGGAGAAAGTACTCAAGCTTTTGTCCATCCTCCAGGGATTCTGACTTAATTGTACCACTGTTAGGTTTCTTTGAGATAGCTACGACTCATAGTCACCCTGTGAACCTTACCTTGATTTAGTCGGTACCATTAAAGTCAGAAGATTACAATGAACAAGAACAACAAAGAAAAAAAAAATGCTTGTCTACTGTAAAAAGGAAAGTGAGTAGAAGGCAGAGAGAAGATAATTTGGTAATTTCAAAGATCTCTAAAGAGAAGAGCTTCATATTTCCTTTAAGGTGCACTTCCTTCTATTGTGCCACTCAGTTAAAAATTGTTCTTTTTTTGTTGTTGTTGTTGTTATAATACCAATGGTACCAAAAGGAAAAAAAGAAAAAAAAGCAGAGCATTATGTAAGTTTCCTTAAAAAGACATGATCGCCTCTCAAATTTCATCTCTCCTAGGGATAATAAATAATGCACTGCACAATATTCAATGACCAAGATACCTTTGACACACCTGTATAACATGACTTGGACTTTCTTTTCTTTTTTCTTTTTTTCTTTGCTATACTATGTTACAGAACAGCTTATGAAACTAGGTATGAGCATTAACTGTGAGTGTAAACAGTAGGACTACCACTTGTCAAAAGTTGAAACACTTTAACTGGAACTGGTTACGTGTCACTTCCATTGCGTTCTCCCTCCTCCGGCCCATCAGGTGAGTCGAGCTCCTCGCCCTGTGCTGTCTCGTCGTCTAGGGTCGAGGACTCGGCCGTTTTGTCCAGGCTCTCCTCAGCATCACTGCCCTCCAGCGTCTCCTCGGCCTTGTCGGTGGCCTTGTCCTCAGCGCCTGCGGTGTTCTGCAGCCCAGCCAGTGAGGGGAAGCCGGG
>NW_006399903.1:1326235-1329142 GCF_000299155.1 Elephantulus edwardii | reverse complement strand
TCAGGTACCTTTTTTAAATTAAAGGACTTTGTTACTTTAGCCACAAAGCTAAACAGCATTACCTCAGCTCTAAACTAGCCTTGAAGTTTACAGACATGACTTTGTAAATGTATTGTTCTTTCTTTGTTGTGATGTCCTTTATTTTTTCCTTTAAAAACTGCTATCATGTAAGATAAAATGTAAATTGCTGCCAACTGTAGTAATGATGCTTTTAATAAAAGTGGCCCATGATATGAAAAAAAAAAAAAAGAGAAGAGCTATGAAGGAAGAGAAACAAAAGAAAGAGAAATTGTTTTGTGTGTCTGTTTACTACGGTACCATAGAAATTACAACAAAGAAGTAGCTTTAGAGAATCGACATTTATTTTCTCACAGTTCTGGAGGCTAAAAGTGTGATTTTAAGGGGTCAGGACAGGCGTGCACCTTCTGCAGATTCCAGGGGAAGATCTTCTCTTATCTTTTCTTGTGTCTTGTAGACCAGATGTTCCTTAGCTCAAGGCAGCACAATTTTAATCTCTGCTTCTGTTATCATTTGGCTTCTTTCCTGTGTACTGTTACATTTTCTTTTCTAGGGATTTTTGTTTGTTTGTTTGGTTTTTGGGTGTTTTTTTTTGTTTTGTTTTGTTTTTTTTTAAGTAAATTCACCTGTAAAACAAAACCTCATGGTGCATTGGCTAATCACGGGGCTACTGAGTTAAAGGTTAACTGTGTGAGTTAACCCACCAGGCCGTCCACTTAAGAAAGAATGTCAATGAACTTCCATGAAGGTCACTCCCTGGGAAACTTTATGAAGCAGTCTTTATCTTATAAGGTCACTGTGAGTCAGACCATAGTAACAGGTTTCCTCATTCTGGATTAGGACCTGCCCTACTTCAGTGCAACCTCCTGTTTGTATAAGTAATTACATCTCTTAAGAGACTATCTCTAAATGAGGTCATATTCACAAATATCAGGATTAGGGACTGAATATATCTTGGTAGGAGATGCACTTAGACCTACTGAAGTTTGCATTCTTAAGATCAAAAAAGCAAATGAGACGATAAGAGTGTGACATTAACTAACTGAGGTTCTAGGTCTGGATGTAGTTTAAAGTGTATTTACTCCATTCCATGTTATCCTATTAGAAGGGCTCTTACCTTCTCATGACGATATTATACTAGCAAATCTATGTGAATAAACAGTAATTAGAGGCCAAGTAACCAGATTTTAGTCAGTGCCACCATAGAGAAAGGTCAGGAAGGACAAAGAAGGTTTTGAACCACAGGAAAGAATGAAGACACAGAGGGGAAGAACATAAATTATGTATTAAAAAAGCTAAGGAGTCTGTGTTCTTCGAGAGCTTCCGGTTCTGCTGACCTATAGCTTCTCCCACTGCCTCAGGTCAAATCAATGCTTTATAAATTATGTAGTTAGAGATCTCATTTTTCTGCTCATCAGCTATCATTCTTGGAAAGTAAGAGACATATGCCTTGTCTCAGGTGTCTGAAATTCCGACCTCGGTCCTTACCACCACAGAGGGCACTGGGCCTGATTATCAGTGCAATGGTTAGGATCACAAGTCAAGAGAACTATCATGAAACTCAGTCATGAATTACCACCTTGACTCATCCTGAAGGTGGGTACTTCTATTTATGCAAGTGACGGAGGGAGTGTCATTGCCAGCCGTGCCCAGGAAGGATGGCCAACTTTGCTTTGGAGTTACCTTTGCAGGTTCCATTCGAGTGAACATACCATTCATTCATCTCTCCAAGAATTCTGTGTTTGGAACCTCGTCACCTCGTACATACCCACCAAAATGAATAAAGGTCTTGTTGTCTTGTCTCTACCGAACCAATTAAGGGGATTGAAACAAACACATGGAGAACTTTCCATGTTTAGTACAATGCAGTGATAGACGTGCATAGTATCATTCATCTTGCCTCTTTCCAAGTCTCTTTCACACCAGCTTTGCTAATCTAAAGAAAGTGTGTGACTTATCAGTTAGCAAAAGAATACACTTGAATGAAAAGGCATTTTCCTTCTAGCGTCACCAGGTATCACGTGTTCTCACAGTGAAGCAAGATATAGCGGGATAATTTTCAAAAGAATATTCCTCAGAGACTCAGTTATTTAAAGAGAATGGAAAAGAATATCTAATTCCTAGAAATACAAAGAGAACACACATGTATTTCTTGGAGAAGGTGTAGCTGGAGTGTTCTTTGGAGGCAAGAATAATGAGGTTTTGCCTCACATGCGTTGAGCATGTTGCTAAGAGGTGTTATTCTTTGGAGAAGGGCATGATGCTGAGAAGAGTGGAGGGTACGACGAATTGGAGGAAGACTCTCAACCAGGTGCATTGACACAGTGGCTGCTGGAATAAGTTTTTGTGCATCAGGAAGTGTGAAGGTGGAGCAAGATAGAACAGGGTTCAGATCTTTTATTCATAGTGTCACTATGGGTCATACTTGACACAAAAGCACCTAACAACAACAGACATACAAGTGTTTGGTGAACTTGACTCCTAACCCCCCCAAAATTTTTTTTAAATGAGTTTAAGTTCATTCAGAAATACTTAGAATAGAGATCTTGATGATCTACATTTAAAAGGCAATACACAGGTTTCTATAGCACGTAGCCCTACCTGGCCACACATGGGATCACTGAAAATTGGAGTCACCTCAAGACCATTTTTTTAAAAGATGACATGTTAAGAAGAACTCTTCCCTAGCTTTCTTCCACATTCTGATCCTTTTTAAATATTCTAACGATTGTGTGAAGCCTAAGATTAGTTATACAGCACAAAGAGCCAATGTGATGTTTTATGTAGTCAAGCTGATTGTCTTGATGGTGCTTGTGGGGACTTGGGTTGGGTGACAGGACTTGCCAAAGAGGACAGCTACAATTGCTATCTTCTTCTTCTTTTTTTTTT
>NW_006399903.1:1322399-1325873 GCF_000299155.1 Elephantulus edwardii | reverse complement strand
TTCTCTCAGCTACTTTCGTTTTCCGCAGCCTCATCCCACAGGATGCATTCTCCGGTGTTCGCAAGTCAATCCTAAGCAAACACGCATCACTGCTGTGCTCCTTCTTGAGAATAGCATGAGCAGGAGTTTGGATTTGTTTCCGTGAGAGAAGGTAGACAACACACAGGAGAATGGCATCCCCCCGTGCATATTTTCCAGCTTGGTTCTCCCCTTTGCCACTTGCCTTCTTACCTTCTGGCTTCCTTCTTACTAAAGCTCCCATTTCCACCTCAATAGGAAGGAGGGCTTTCCAGAGAAAATCCAGGCTCACTGAGAAGGTGACACCCAAGAGAAGTCAGCAGAGACTACTCGGCAGACAAATGCTGCCAATTTTCCTGGTGGACAATTGTTCTGAGCTCTGCTTTCTGATCATCAGTATTCTCTATGTGTAGTTAAAGGAAAGAGGAACATTCATTGGTGCATAAACAGAAGAGTAAGTCTCTCCCCTTCTATTCCTCATCACTTGGCTCCAATATTTTTCGCATATACCCTTTCCTTCTTTACTCATTCCGGCCAAACCAAAATGAAATCCACTGCCAGCAAACAAATTACCACCAATAGAGACCCTGTAAGGCGGAGAAGAACTGTCATACAGGATTTTCAAGGAAATAAATCTTCATAGAAGCAAAACGTCTCATCTTTCTCTGGAGAGTGTCTAGTGGATTTTAAACCTCGGACTTTTCAGTTAGTGGTCAAGCATTTTAAACATTTCTCACTCCATACTGTGACACAGGAGGCTTGTAAGAAATCTTGAAAATAGTATCAGTTTAAAAACATCATTGTATTTATTTCAAATATATATTTGCCTAAAGGTAGAGGAAGTATTTCAAAACATAGAATTAAAGGAAGACAGCACAAATACAAGTTAATGAGTCAGATCATACAAATGTTCAAAATTGTATGCAACAAAAGCAGTAAGTCTGAAAAAAAAAATACAAACTAGGGAACATTTGGTATATAAAAAAAATCTCCCCAAACAGTGGAACATCATTCCTGATACGTTGAACATTTTTATGTAAGACAAAAGATTAAAGTTCATATAGAAATATGAAAAAAAAACATGTTGTTGTTGTTGTTATGTGCCATCCAGTCGCTTGTGACTCATAGCGACCCTATGTACAAGAGCTCTAAATGCTGTTCTATCTGGTGCCAAACTAGCCATCTCAAACGCACTTATTCCCACCACTCCAGTCACAGAATCGATCCATCTCATCAAAGGTCTTCCTCTCCTTCGCCACCCCTCTTCTCTGCCAAACATGATGTACCTCTCCAAGGACCAGTCCCTCCTTGCAACATGCCCAAAATATGTCAGACAAAGCTTCAGAATCCTTGACTCCAGGGAACACTTTGGCTTCTCCCCTCTCTGGGACAAACCTGTGTGCTTTCCTAACAGTCCATGGTATGTTTAACACTCTTCTCCAGCACCACAGCTCAAATGCATCAATCCTCCTTCTATCAACCCCATTCATTGTCCAACTCTCTGATGCATAGCACATAATTGCGAAGACTATAGCCCGGATCAGGTGCACCTTAGTCTCCAGCCTGACATCGTTGCTCTTCAATACTCTTGAGAGGTCCCTCACAGCCGACTTTCCCAATGCAATTCGTCTCCTGATTTCCTGCCTGCTGTTACCAAGAGTGTTGACTGTGGAGCCAAGTAAATTAAAACTGCTAACTTCTCAATCTCTTCACCATCTATGCTGATGCTGCCAATTGGCCCAGTGGTTAGAATCTTTGTTGATGTTGAGCTTCAGTCCATATAGGAGACTGTAGTCCATGAGAAGCTGATATATAAAAGGAAAAACAAGCATGTGTGGATGACAAAATGTATGTTGATTTCATATGTATAAATAAAATAGTAAATGCATCATATGTTAAGAATTGAATAGTGTCTCATACAAAAAAAATTCTATTGTAAATCATAGATCCCTTTAACTGTTAAGTTAATCTCCTCTGGGAATTAAGTTTTATATATTATATTAATGAGAGAATATGGGTGGAGGGTGTGTTTTAAGGCTATTTTTCAATCTTTTAATATTGCAAGGGTTGATTGTTCTAAGGAATTCTTTCTTCCCTGGTGTTCACTGTATTTGCAGATGGCAAAAGACGGGGAAGTTTTGTTCTTCTGAGCTGAAGGTTGCTGTGAATTGTGTCAATTTTACAGCAGCTAATGAACAATGAACAACAAGTGAGCAATGATTCTCTGTGTTTCTTCATCTTTGCTTAGAATTGACAGATCTGGAGTGTTTTGAAGATAATACTCACAGAGGGAGAAAGAGAAGGTGGGGAGACAGATGTGTGTACACATGATCCTCATCAGTGTACAGCCAGGCTCAACTGGGGTGTTATTCCATGTCCTGATCCACTTGAGATCTTGAAATTATAAAACTATTGCACATCTGTCAATTCTACATATTCCACCTGTAATTCTCTCTCAGATGTCATTTAAGATATAATCTCCCAACTGATCTCATTTAGTCCAGGATGCCTTTCGTTCTGTCCTTTGCTCTTTTGAAAAGGAGCAGTAAGTACCTTTGCATTTATCTTTTAAAGGAGTTGCATCTTTTCCAAAGTACACCAGTGTGTGCTTCCCTGAAACGTGTTAATCCAAGTGAGATTTACCTTTCTCTCATAGATCCTCCACTAAATCACAAACCTGCTCTGGTGTTTATCATTTTAATGAGAAGTCTTAGAGAGTGCCTAGACTAAACAGATCTTCAGTCAGTACTTTAAGAAAGCTAATACCAACTTACTCAGCCTTCAACATTTAAAAATATCTCACTGGGAAAGCTTTTGGGCAGTTTCAAATAATGATGGAAGAGCTTAGATTCTTGTCTTATGTTATCAATAAAAAAGAGAGTGGACAAAATCAAATTACCAGATCTCTGACACTCAATTTCTTGAAAAATATGAGGCAGTGGTATGCATATATACACATTTTAGAAACTGTGTTTGTCCATATTGCTGTTGTTATACGTCATTGAGTCAATTACTACTCAAACCCTATGCACAGTAGCTGTGAGCTCTGCTCTATCCTGAGCCAGTCTCACTGCCTCTGGCACGCCTGCCCCCGTTACCCCAGTTACTGTGTCATTACATCTCCTCCAGGATCTTTCTCTCCTGTGCTGTCTTTCCACCTTTCCAAGCATGCTGTCTTTCTCCAGTGACTGATCCCTCCTGGCTAACATCCCCCAAATCCCTGCTTCTTAGGAGCAACTTGGTTTCACCCTTTCCAGGATAGACAAACTTACTTGTTCTCTTGGCAGTCCATAGTACGTTCAGTACTCTTCTCTAGCACCACAACTCAAAAGCATCAATTCTCCTTCTGTCATACTTAGTCTCTGTCCAGGTCCCTAATGTGTAACAAGTAGTTGCAAAGACCACAGCTTGAGCCAGCCATACCTTAGTCTCTACACTGACATCATTGCTCTTTGG
>NW_006399903.1:1318073-1319539 GCF_000299155.1 Elephantulus edwardii | reverse complement strand
TGCACTTTCCCTAAGATGTGTCTGCTTGTTCTTTAGGCAGTTTATGGAAGACTCAGCACCTCTATTCCAACACCATGACTTAAATGCATCAATTCTTCTCCTGCCATCTTTATACAGCTCTTAGATGCAGAACAGCTAACTAGACAGCATATGGCTAGAATCAGGTATATCTTAGTCTTCAAACTGACATCATTGCTCTTTAGTATTTTAGAGAGATCCCTGAAAGCTGAACTTTCCAATGCTGTACATCTTCAAGGCTCCTGCCACTGCTACCAAGGATGTTGAATGTGGATTCAAGTATGATGGAATTGGCGACAATTTCAATCTTTTCTCCATTTATCATGATGTTGCCTAATGGCACAGTGGTGAAAATTTTTGTTTTCTTGATGTTGGGATGTAATCTATACTGAAGGCGACTGTCTTTGATTCTCTGTAGCAAGTGCTTCAGATTATCTTCATTTTCAACCAGCAATATTCCTTAATGCAGTTATGGATGAGCCTTCCTCCAATTCTGATGCCACACTCATCTTCCTGATTGATATTGTTGGGTATTGTTAAGTTGGAACTGACCCAAAGCTGACCCTCCAGTGGGTTTTCAGAGGTAATTAATCGCACAGGAGAAGATTGTCCATCTTTCTTCCTAATTAGATACTTATATTGCTAAAGAAATACCTTACTAAAACCAAAATGATGGTACCTGAGGGTATATAAAGTCTAATTCATGAGCATCTTAGTGGTAGCATCATTCATTTACATTGACTCTGCCACACAACCTTCTATTTTGTCCTGAAATCTTGTCTTAATTTATATATGCTTGGAAAAAAAAAAGATAAGCAAAAAGAGAACTCAGGTGATGTTTTAGATTTCTTAAAATTGTTCAGGGATAACACACACACACACGCACACACACGTATGTTAATTGTTGTTATTGTTAAATGCTGTTGAGTATGAATCATAGTAACCTTATGAACAATAGAAGTGAATCTTTTTTTTTCAATTTTATTTTATTTCATTATTTTTTGTGTGTACCGTCAAATTAGATCTGACTGATACAGGAGGAGATTGTGCCTCCTTCTCCAGCAGAGCGTCTGGTGGATTTGAACCATGGACCTCTGAGATTGCAGTGCAGCTTCTTGCCACTAGGCCACCAAAGCTCGCCAGAACTGAATCTTATCCTATCCTGTCCCAGCCTCACAATCTCTGACACAAACCCATTACTGCAGTCACTTGTGTCAATACACTTGGTTGAAGGTCTTTCTCTCTTTCATTGTCCTTAGAATTTTTGCAAGAATGATGTCTCTCTCCAAGGAGTGACATCTCCAAGCAACATGCCCAAAGTATGTGAGAATAAGTTCTATAATCATTGCCTTCAAGATGCACTTCAGCTGCACCTCCTCCTAGACTTATCTGCTTATTCTCTTGGCAGTTCATGAGATATTAAGCATTTTTCTCTAACATCGCAGTTC
>NW_006399903.1:1313813-1316103 GCF_000299155.1 Elephantulus edwardii | reverse complement strand
CACACACACACACACACACACACACACACTGCAAATAGTTAATGTTTCACACTCAAATCACAGGGAAGAGATTGCCTGTGTTTCTTCCAAGGGGTAGCCTTGGGCTCGAACTGCCAGAGAGGTACCATCTTTGTGTCAGCAACACAATCTGCTGGAGGTTTAGCTATGGGTCGGTTCTGTCTTGATGTCACAAAAATCCGATTCAGTAATATCTGAGAAGTACCTCCTTTTTAACCTCAGCAAACACTGTTGACTCAGAACAATTATTGATTTCCTGGATATCAAGGCAGATATGTTTATCCTTTATTACTGTTAAGTGTTTTCGAGTCACTTTCCACTCTCATTGTTGTATTTGATTGCTCTTCTACATAGTTTTCCCAATTGTTAACTTCTTTTCTGAGACATACCTGCTGAACAATATCTGTCCATCAAACTGTAAGCACAAGTTAATGGTGAACATTGTGTAATTAGTTGCTATCACAATATCTTAAACATAAAACGAAACTGCATTTCTAGGCATGATTAATTGATCTGTCTCTGTGGCCTGATATTAGATTTGAGTTGATTATGCTTTCTATCTTTCCAGCTTCTGTAGTCCAGTCACCAATTGTCATTAGCACATCTTGATCTCATGTTATGTCAATTTTGGACTGCAAGATTTGGTAAAAATTCTCAATTCTTCCTCTTTACCTTTAGGTGTAGGAGTGTATATTTGAAAAAATAGTCATATTAATGGATCTTCCTTGTATGCATATGGATAATATCCTATCACAACATTGTATTTCAGGATAGAACCTGAAATAGACTTTTATTTTTAATACTGTGAATGCAAAAACATTCTTCTGTTTTTCATTCTCAGCATAGTGTACCATATGATTATCTGATTCAAAGTTTCCAAAGCTAGTCCATCTCATTTCACAAATGCCTTTTATGTCGGCGTTCATGCATTCAGTTTTATTTTTTAAAGTAATTTTAACATTTAAAGAAGTTAGATTTTCATTCATTTATTGTTGCACTTTCCCCTCATCCCTCCTCCCTTCCCCCTTCACCTAGTTCACTTTTAAAAACACTATTCTTTATTGCACAATTACCAACCCCTCCTCCCTTCCCCAATCCCCTGCAATGATATGTCTCTTTTCCTGGACTGTTTCCATATGTATAATGCCTAACTATATATTCTTTTTAGACAGTTCTTTCTTTCATCTGTTCCATTGCAATGGTCATTATCTAGTTACTATATTACCCTATTCTCATCGCAACCACCCGTATTAGACATGCTTTGTAACAGTGGTGTTATGAAGTACAAGTTCCAGTTTTCCAACCTTCAAGCTAAGAGTATTCCATCTTCCAATTATTAAACGATGTTTGTTATTGCTTTTCTTTATTTCAACTGACTTCCAATCTGGGCTCTACCACTATACTAAAATAAATATCAACTTTACTCCAGTGCTCATAGGGTTTTCCTTTTTATTCTTTATTTTTAAAACTTTTTTATTTTTTCTCATAGGGTTTTCAAAGGCCTGTTATTTAGGAAGTAGATGACCAATCCTGCTTCCTACTCTATCTTAATCTGGGAGATCTACTATGCCTGTTAACCATGTGTAAGCTTTATGTCATTTTGCACATCTGTAGCATAGCTTTGAGTACCACAGCAACTGAAAGGTTATCTCAGTACAGCGAATTGACAGGCAAATGCTGTACTAATCAGAACAATATTCTCCCCAAACACAGCAAACTGCCAATTTAGTTTGCAACTCTCGGTAGCAAATGAATCTCCACACCCAGTTGACTTTTAATCCCAAAAGCCCACTCACTGTGTCTTGATTAGTTTAAATAAGAGGCTTCCAATCCACAACTGATTGTTAATGAAATAAAAATGACAAAACAGCTTGCACCTGACTGTTAATTAAATCAAGAAAACCTAGCACCAGAATACAATTGCTTTAAAGAATAGGCTTCATACAAGGGATTATCAGGCAGGATATAACCCAGATTTTATCTCAAAAGTCCACCCGTTGGCTCCAGATGACACAACCTTGCTTGCTGAAAGTGAGGAGGACTTGAAGCACTTGTTGCAGAAGATCAAAGAATGCAACCTTCAATGTGGATTGCATCTTAATGTCAAGAAAACAAAGATTCTTACCACTGGAGCAATAGACAACATCATGATGGATGGAGAAAAGATTGAAACTATCTATAACTTCATCTTCCATCCACAATATAACACCCTTGGTACCAGCAGTCAGGAAATCCAGAGACATATTGGATTGGAAATGCCTGCATTTAGGAA
>NW_006399903.1:1312249-1313488 GCF_000299155.1 Elephantulus edwardii | reverse complement strand
AGGAAGACCCTCGACCAGGCAGATTGACATGGTTACTGCCTCAATGGGCTCTAATGTATCAGGAAATGTGAAGATGACACAGGATGGACAGGTTCAGATCTGTTGTTTATAGGGTAGCTATGAATCGTACTCTACTCAACAGCACCTCATAACAACAACAGCAAGCGTTCCATAAAATCCCCCACCTGCATCTGCATTGCCTTGTGACTGTGACCACAAGGGATATGGATCCAGCTTCTATCTATTCTCACATAATCCCTTCAACGGATGTGACACACAATAGTTCCAAAGTCTTTAGAATTCTATAAAATAACATATTTTTTTCGGTTTTGTGACAATTTAAGTCTTTTGGAAATACTGGAATTATTTTCCTGAATACATTAGGTGATTATTAAAACCATTTCTTTCTTCTTAAAAGACCTATTGTTACAAGTGGCCGAGAAACTAGAGTAAGACCCAGAAGACTGAACCACAACCTCTGATTTAATATTTACACAGGAAGTGTTACCTCTTCATTTAAACTAGAGTCGCAAATCCACATTTCTTCTCTCCTTTTCTTCTGGTGCTTGACAAGAATGGCTTTATCCAAACTCCGCCAGCAGCAAGTCAAACCTCCTAAAGGAAATTATAGTGAGAATCAGGGGGAAAGTGTGACAGTTATCAGCACAAGACATGACAAAACCATCCATCATGCCTGCTTTTAGGCTCAGCATCCAGGGAACGGGGAAAAAGCAATATAGTAAATAAAGTGCAGAGGGCTGGCTTGATGTAGCAGAAAATGCAGTGGTTATTAACCTCTGACTGCATCCCTGTCTTCTTAGCCGTCCTCACATGTGCAGCTGCCCATTAGGTGCTGTCCTGGACCCAAAGGAAATGCAGCGCTCAGTCTGGCCACATTCCCTTTGGAGGTGTTTCAAATGACAAGGTTCAAACCTGTTCAGGCCAGTGCATTCATGTCTGAGGGAGCAACGCTGCAAAAAGTCACTGATCTGCATTTATCACTGGTGATAAATTTTATAAAATACAAAGTATGGGAATGACACTATGAAACATGATGCAAACAGAGAAATGTATGAAGCATAATGTATGTAAACAAAACACAAAATATACACATTTTGTGTATAAAATAGCATGTTTTTATGTGCTGTTGAGTTGTCAATGACTCATAGTGACCCTATGTATAGCAGCTCTGAAGCCTGCCCTGTCTTGAGACAGTCTCACTGACTCCAACTTGCCTAT
>NW_006399903.1:1309796-1311464 GCF_000299155.1 Elephantulus edwardii | reverse complement strand
GGTGTGGGGTAGGCGGGGAGAAAAGTGCAACAATGAATGAATGGAAATCCAAAATCTCTGTAGATATTCACTGAAATTAATAAAAAAAAAGTAAATCCCTAATACAATGTACACTATTCTGACCAAAAAAAGTGATTAGTATTAGCCTTATTAGTGAGAGAAGAAAGAAATGCCAACAGACAAGCATAGTGCATGGTCTAAGAATGAGAAAGGACAAGGGGTAGGAGCTGAGAACTGGTACTTATGTAGTCTCTTCCCAAATCTTGGCTTTTTTCACTTTTCTACCTACTGACTTTTTCTGATTGGTGGTGAGGGACAACTCTCTGCTTTACTAGGGATTAATTGCCATGTTCTGGGTCCTGGGAGTTTGTGTTCCTCCTTGAGGTCCAGGTATCTGGTAGGAGGCATGAAACTCTAGAAGAGGGAGGGAGAGATCACTCAAAGCGGGAGGAGTTGTGGCTGGCCATAGTTCTCCTTTCCTGCTTCTTTCTTGGATTCTCCTCTTTATGTTCTTTGTTCTCTTTGACTCTAACATACACTGTACAATAACCGCATCTCTTGCCTCCTGAGTATGACACAATGATGCCTGTCTCAAGGAGGATGGCTGATTACACTTGCTTCAGAATGAATTGTTCTCTGCAAAGAAATCCTTCCCTAAACCTAGTACCTGGAATTTGGACTTAGAACTTTCTAAACTCAAGAGAGAATGGCAGTAGTTCAAGGTGAGAACTAAGTCATCACAACAAGGGTTGGCTGGGGGAAGGGAGTTGTTGAATGGGGTAGGGAGGAGTGGAAAGGGATGCTGGTGGAGTGGGGAAAGGGATGGATCAAGACACTGTGCATGGGACGAGGGGGGGGATGTGACAGCAACACTGAATATATTGGTTATTTCTAACATGGGAAGATGTTTTTCATCTGGTTCTTTCTGTAAAATGCTTGTCTATCAAATACTGTTCTAAAGCTGAACATTCACCTTAAGATAGACTAGAAAGAAGGATTGGCCATGCACTTCTGAAATAACAGGCCTTTGAAAACACTATGTACAAAGAGCACACTTAGAATACACTAGCAGGTATAGTAACTGAGGCTGAGCCCTCAGATTTGGAATCACAAAAGAGGAGGAAGAGTTAAAAGCAGATAGCAGTGACTGGAACATGGAATGTGAAAAGCATGAATGTAGGAAAATTGTACACTGTTAAGAAAGAAACAGAATGTATAATTACGAATGTACTTGTTATTTCCCATAGAATCGCCTTATACTCATAGTGACCCTATGTGCAACATCCCTAACACCTGCTCTATCCTGTGCCAATCTTATTGTCTCTGACATACCCATCCCCACTACCCCAGTCACTGAATCAATCCATCTCCTCAAAGGCCTTCCTCTCTTGCGCTGTTCTACCACCCTCCCAAGCACAATGTCTCTCTTCAAGGACTGGTCTCACCTTGCAACATGTCCAAAGTATGTCAGATGAAGCTTCATAATCCTTGGAATCCTGGTCTCACTCTCTCTAGGACGAACCTGTCTGTTCTCTTAACAGTCTATAGTATATTAAATACTCTTCTGCAGCACCACAGCTCAAAGGCAGCAATTCTCCTTCTGTCATTTCTAGTCATACTAAGTATTAGAAAAATTAGATGGGTTGCCATGTAGCACTTTGAATTGGA
>NW_006399903.1:1306584-1309551 GCF_000299155.1 Elephantulus edwardii | reverse complement strand
TTGTCTATTGCTCCAGTGGTAAGAATCTTTGTTTTCTTGACAGTGAAATGCAATCCATACCAAAGGCTACATTTCTTAATCTTCTACAAGTCCTTCAAGTCCTCCTCATTTTCAGCCAACAAGGTTGTGTCATCTCCACAATGCAAGTTATTGATGAGTCTTCTTCCAATAATGATGCTACACTTTTCTTCAGAGTCCAAGTTCTCAGATAATTTGCTCAGCATACATATTAGATAGTTAAGGAGAGAGAGTACAACCCTGACATATTCCCTTCTCAATTTTAAACCAAGCAGTATTCCCCTGCTGTTTGCAAAACAGTCTCGAGGTCCAGGTATAGGTTCTGTATGAGCACAAGTAAGTGCTCTGGGACTCCCATTCTTCTCAATGTCAGCCACAACTTGTTGTGATCCATACAGTCAAATGGTAATGAAGTAGAAATTGAAAGCTGCATTGAAGGCCCTGGCAAAAATTAAGGCCCCAGAAATTGATTAGATACCAATTGCCTTGTTTCGATGAAGAGAAGCAGCTTTGGATGCTCTTTTCAGTCTATGCCAGGAAATTTGGAGGAGAGCTGTCTGGCCAATGGATTGGAAGAGGCCCATTTTTGTTCCTATTCCCAGGAAAGGTGTTCCTCCCACTCAGGCATATGATATTTCCTTGTAGCATTAATGTTTGATCATCTGACTTGCATTATTCAATCATATGTCATGCAAGATGAACACTTAAGTAAGCTGATGCTATTTTGCCTTGTTTTCTTCTGTTAATTATCAGAAGGCCATGTTCCAATTACTATTGAACTGGATATAAGGAAGAGATAGATGCATGTTACATAGCTGAACTCAATTTTCAACCTTGAACCATACTCAGATGACTAGTTTAATTATAGTCATTCTAACTAATCTTGAGAATTATAAGGGAAATAAAAAACTTGTTTTTATAAACCACTGAATTTTATGGTGTGTTTGCTACCCAAGGCTGCTGTAATAGTCAATTCATACAATCATTATTGGAGAAGAAAACAATGATGCAGAATTTTATGTTAAGTAATTTTTTTCAGATTCCTGTCCTGATTTTAGTTTTCACCCATTTATTCTTTTTTTTTTTTAATCTATATTTGAACTATTTGGAAGACGAGGGCAATACCTATTTGGAGGTGCTATGAAAACAAATAAAGGACATCAAATTGATGCCCAGTAAATTTTTACTGATTGTCAAGTACTAAGTTACTTTACTTTCTTTTTCTATATAATATCATTTCTTATATAAGTTTGGCTTAAAATTAACAGTGAATTTTATATCTTCTTTTGTTGCTGTCTCAGTTACTAGTGTAATTGAAATAGTTAGAACCCTATTATGAGTTAAGTCTCAAAGGACTTTTTAGGCCTGATAAGGTCTCATTCTCTAATTAATTACTATCCCTTTGGAACACCAATAGTAGATTAGAGGATAGCATTGCAAATACCTCTTCTGTTTATGCTTGTTAGCTAGAAAATAGATCACCCCTCACGTCTGATTCATAAAAGGTTGCTGTTTAGCATTTTACCTGTTTGAAACAAATGGACTTGTTTCTTGACTAGATGACTAGGCAAAATCAAAAGACTTGGAAATGATAATTGCAAAAATGTATCTTTTAAAAACCATAATAATGCACAAAGGTATCGTTTTTATAAGACTGTCATTTGACATCAAATCAATTTTTTACTTTTTTGAAAATGGCTTTATTTTTTCTGCCCCAACTTTTGAAACAAAGATCAATTATTCAGTTAAATCACTAGAAGATATTACAAAAGAAACTGTGATATGTGCTGTACTTGGGTTTATATCTCCAAAGATATATATATTTTTTTTTCAAATCTTAATACAATTACTTCTAAGTGTGACCTTATTTGGAGCTAACTTTTTTTGCAGTTTTAATTAGCTAAAATGAAGTAATATTGCGGTAGGATGGATACTAATCTAGTATGTTCACTAATTTGATGTGTCTTTCTGAGAGCTCTGACGGCTTAGTGGTAAAGAGTTGTACTGTCAATCCAAAGGAACAAGGTTCAAATCCAGCAGCCCTTGGTGAGTAAAAGATAGACATCTCCTCTCATGTAATTTACTGTCTCTGAAAACCTGATGAAGGCTCAACTACAAGTTCGTTATGACTCAAAAGTATACAACAGCTGTCCTTCTGAGGGAACTCTGGTATAATGGTGCAGAACCTGTCAAAGTGCTACTGAAAAGGCCATCTGTTTGGAACCACCAGTTTATCTGAGGGAGAAACATGGGAAAACTTCTCCTGTAAAGATTTCAGCTTTAGAAAACTGATGGATGGTTGTTATGAGTCAAAATTCACTTGATGGCAGAGGGATTTATTGTCTTTATGTGAGGAGGATAAATGATACAGAAATATGAAGGACATGTGCAAAACATAATATATATGAATGATTGTATGCAAATCAATAAAAAATTGAAAAAACGAACAAAAAACTAAAAAAAGAAACATAGATACATGTAAAGAATACACCATATGAAGACACAGGCAGAGCTCAGAGCGATAGATGTGAAAATCAGAGAACATCAAAGATTTCAGGCAATCACTGTAAGTTAGGAGAGAGGCAGAGAAGAGATTCCTTCTCAGCGTCCTCTGCACAATCACACTGCTAGCACCTCGATTTCAGATTGGCAGCCTCAAGAAAAGTCTGTTCTTTTCAACCTTCCAGGTTGTGATACCTTGTTATAGCAGTCTTAGGAAAGCAATACAACAAACCACAAACACCTATCACTTGTGGTGGTAGAGGACGAGAGGCAGTAGAGGCTGTGGATTTAGAACGAAGATTGGAAAGTACTTTTTAAAGATATTCATTGCATAGATCGATATTTGTTCCCATTGCAAAGAAAGGGGACCCAACGGAGTGTGGAAATTATGGAACAGTATCATTGATATCACATGCAAGCAAGATTCTGCTGAAAATGATCCAAAAA
>NW_006399903.1:1305455-1306484 GCF_000299155.1 Elephantulus edwardii | reverse complement strand
ACAGAGAATACCAGAAGAATGTCTACCTGTGCTTCATTGACTATGCAAAGGCTTTTGACTGTGTGGATCACAACAAGCTATGGCTGACTGGGAAGAATGGGAATCCCAGAACATTTGATTGTGCTAATGAGAAACCTATACTTGAACCAAGAGGCAGTAGTCAGAACACAGTAAGGAAACACTGCATGGTTCAAAATCAAGAAGGGGGTTCATCAGGGATGTGTTCTGTCTCCATACCTTTTCTTTCTTTTTTTTACCTTAAACTTTATCTCATTTGACTTTTTTATTGTGATTTTTAACAAAAGTTTACAAAACAGCTGGGTATTCATTAATTCATTGCTGCACATTTTCCTCCCTCCCTCTCCGTTCCCCCTCCCCAAATCCACTTTGCAAAACCTCCCGTTGCCAGACTGTTGTCATACATACAATACCTTATCTTATGTTTCTTGCAGTTCTTCTTCTCCTCTGTTCCGGTACTATCTAGCCACCCTTTTCCAATTCTCCTCCCCACTCCCCATGTCAGCTCTATTCTACAAAAGCAGTGCTATACAGCATTTGTCCCCTTATGACTGAGACACTCCACCCAGCACAATGACTTCCAGGCTTCCTTTTGTTGTGTAGTGTTTCATGAGTTCACTGTCCTTCAGTGCTGTGCAACATTCCACTGCGTGAACGCACGATAGTCCCTCCATCCATTCATCTGCCGATGGGCACCCGAGCGGCCCCCATCCCCCCGCTACCGTGAACAATGCAGCAACAAACACGGGTGTGCATACATCTGAGTCACAGCTCTAGTTCCTCCAGGATACACCCCCAGCGGCGGACTGCTGGGTCAAAGGGCATCTCTATTTCCAGCTTCCACAGTGATTACACCATTCCACACCCCCACCAGCAGTGAACAAGAGCCCCAAGCCTTCCACAACCCCATCAGCATCTGATCTCACCTGAATTTAAAAACAATTTCAAGAACTGATTTGATGCGAAAAATAACAATCAAAAACCAGACAAGTTGTGGAATGCCAACAAAGA
>NW_006399903.1:1300014-1301820 GCF_000299155.1 Elephantulus edwardii | reverse complement strand
CCGGGCTATAGTCTTCGCAATTACATGCTATGCATCAGAGAGTTGGACTGTGAATAGGGATGACAGAATGAGAAATGATGTCTTTGAGCTGTGGTGCTAGAGAACAGTATTGAATATACTGTGGACTGCTAGGAGAACAAACAGGTTTTTCCTGGAGAGGATGAAGCCAGGATGCTCCTTGGAGTCAAAGATTCTTAAACTTCATCTGACATACTTTGGGCATGTTGCAAGGAGGGACTTGTCCTTGTAGAGGGACATCATGTTTGCGAGAGTGGAGGGACGGCACAGGAGAGGAAGACCTTCGAGGAGATGGACCGATTCTGTGAGTGGAGGGGTGGGAATAAATGCATTTGGGATGGCTAGGTTGGCACAGAATAGAACGGTGTTTAGAGCTCTTGTACATAGGGTCGCTATGAGTTGCAAGTGACTCAATGACACATAACAACAACAATTATGTGAATACATTCTTTCTTAAACTTTTTGTACTTATATTTAATAAAACTTTTAGGCCTTGTTGTTGTTATATGCTGTTGACTGGGACTGGCTCATAGCTCCAGCAGGTTTTCTGAGATTGCCAATGAATAGAGAACTGCCAGATGTGCAGGCTGGTTAGAAAAGGCTGTGGCACTGGGGCTATTCTAGTCAATGTTAGACAAATCTTAGCTGAAAGCAAAGAGTACCAGAGGAATGCCTACCTGTGTTTCACTATGTATGCAAAGGCATTTGATTGTGTGGGAAGAATGGGAATTGAATAGAAGACTTGACTGTGCTTATGTGAAACCTATACTTAGAACAGGAGGCAGTCACCAGAATAGAGCAAAGAAACACTGTTGTTGTTACATGCCATTGCGTCATCTGTAACTCATAGTAAGCCTATGTACAATAGTACCGACACCTACCCTGCCCTGAGCCAGTCTCACTGACTTTGACACACCTACACCCATTGCCCTATTTATAGTTTCAGTGCATCTCATCTGGAGGCTTCCTTTCCTATGCTGTCCTTCTATCTTTCCAAGCATGATGTCCTTCTCTAAGGAAGGATACCTCCTGGTCATGTGCCCAGAATATGTGAAATGGAGCTTCAAAATCCTAGCCTCCAAGGAGAAACTTGGTTTCACCCCCTCCAAGACAGACCTATTTGTTTTCTTTGCTGTTCATGGTGCGTTCCAGATTCTTCTCCAACATCACAACTCAAAGGTATCAATTCTTATGTCAACCTTAGACATTGCCCAGCTCTCTTATTCATAGTAAGTAATTGCAAAGATGATAGCTTGGACCAGGTACACCAAGTCTCAAGATTGACGTCATTGCTTCTCACTACACTGAAGAGGTCCCTGGCAGCAGATTTTACCAGTGCCAATCATCTTTTGATTTCCTGACTGCTGGTGCCAAGAGTGTGGATTGTGCAACTGAGCAAACTGAAATCATTAACAACTACAATCTCTTCTCATTCATTCATGATGTTGCCAGTTAGCACAGTGGTGGCAATGTTTCTTTTTTGATTTTGAACTTCAATCCATATTGAAGACTACAGTCCTTGACCTTCTGCAGGAAGTGGTTCAGGTCATTCTCAGCTTCAGCAAGCAAACTTGTGTAGTCTACATAACGTAGGTTGTTGATGAGTCTTCCTCCAATCCTGATGCCATATTCCTTTTCATAAAAAGCCCAGCCTCCTGAATGATCTGTTCTGCTTATAAATTGAAAAGGTATGGAGACAGGACACATAACTGATGCACTCCTTTTTTGATTTTCAACCATAATTGTTTCCCTGCTCTGTTCTAAGGGCTGCTTCCTTGTCTGAGTATA
>NW_006399903.1:1295875-1296974 GCF_000299155.1 Elephantulus edwardii | reverse complement strand
ATAAAACAAACATTAACAAAACTGAAAAAGGAAATAGACAGCACTACTATAGTGCTGGGAGACTTCAATACACCCCTCTCAAGAAAAGATAGAACTACCAGAAAAAACTCAACAGGCTGCTCTTAAGAGGCAAGAATTTTGTAGTTCTGTCTGACCTACTATAGGCATGTTGCAAGGAGGGGCCAGTCCTTGAAGAGGATTGCATGCAAGGGTGTAGGAATAGTGGAAGAGAAGAAGACTACTGGATGGGATGGATTGACTCAGTGACTGGGTTAACAGAGGTAGGTATGTCAGAGAAAATTATAGGTGTGCAAAATAACTGTTAACAGAACTGATTAAAGAAATAGACAGCATCACAATAGTTATAGAGACTTCAGCACACCACTATCACACACAGAAAAAAAATATAAGTCACCTCAATAGAAAGTCAACAATAATGCAGAGGGTCTAAACTATACGATCAGCCAACTAGACTTTGTGCATATATTTAGGCTACTGAAACTCAACTAAAACACAATTCACCTTTTTCCTCATGTGTGCATAATTCATTCCCAAGAATCAATTACATGTTAGGACACAAAGCAAGCCTCAATAAATGAGAAAAAAACAAACAAACGTCAAAACACTGAATTATGAATCGCCTACGACTCGACAGCACTTAACAGCATAGAGAGAGAATAGTTGGCCTAGCAGACCAAAAGTGATGCTACTGAGCCAAAGGTGGGTGACTATAGTCCACGGCCTCAGGCCTGTTCTTAATTGTGTTTGGCCAAACATTCTTCTAGGTCCTATAGCCCTGGTGTGTCCACTTGGCATACAGAGGTAACTTGTGGTTGCTGTGAAGCTGAACACTGTGACACTGATGTGTCTAATGCAATAATGGTTACCCATGGTGGACAGTGTTTGGTGGAGTTCCCTGATTAAAACAAGCGTGGAAGCAGGAGTGGCATCCACTTCCAAAATAGCTTGTCTCTGGAAACCCTATGGACCTGGAGAAAGGATGAAAGTCACGCAAGCGTTGAGGACTTTTCGTTTATAGGGTTGCTATGAGTCACCTACGACTCGACAGCACTTAAAAACAACAACAACAACAACAACA
>NW_006399903.1:1290749-1294780 GCF_000299155.1 Elephantulus edwardii | reverse complement strand
CCAGTGTCTCCCTGCTCTGTTCTGACGACTGCCTCTTGGCCCAAGTATAGTTTTCACATTAGCACAATCAAATGTTCTGGGATTCCCATTCTTCTCAGTCAGCCATAGTTTGTTGAGATCCACACAGTCAAAAGCCTTTGCATAGTCAATGAAACACAGATAGATATTCTCTGGTATTCTCTACTTTCTGCCAAGATCAATCTAACATTAGCTATAATATCCCTAGTATTGCACTGGCAGTCATCAAGAGTGTTTAATACTGGTATTAGGTTTTAACATTTTAAGACTGAAATTTGAAAACTCAGGTTTATGGACCCCTGAGAGGATGAGAAGGAGTCTAGGGTATAGATATCTCTGACATGGGTGTAGTGAGAATTAATTAGCTAATTGCTGGAAAATGTTCCATTTATGTATTAACTGTCTTTCTTTGATTATGCGCTGGTATTACAAGAAAACATATTTTTTTTCTCACTGCCTCTGAGCATTTTTCTTTTCCTTTATTTCTTATGATCTTGAGGACCTTTCTCCCTCATCCTTATCCAATTAATTTTGTCATTACATTGAGGATTTGCTTGCATGAGATTTATTTTCTTTAATGACTTAGAAGATTAATTCGGAAGAACAGAATATTACTTTTCCTGTTGAGTAGGTAGAAAATGAGGTCAGCATTTGAACTTTTAGCCCTGTGCCCTGTGAATGCATGGAACGCTATTCCGAAACTCAAGGTTCACACTCTTGCTCACTTCTCTGGGGCAGTAGGAGGACATGTATCATACATCACCATTATTTTGATTTCAGAGCGTCTGCTCAGCTGAAGTGAGACAGCGGACTGAAGGTCTGCTTCTTGTTTCAGTGGAACGTCCCTGAAGGCTTTTTCCCCCTCAGGCACTCAATTACTTAAATTACAGAATTGGCAGTGACTTTTCAATTTTAAAAAGCTAATTGAATGTAGACGTATGAGATGTGAGATGCATGAGGCTGCAGGGGCACCCACTCATGCCCATGAGAATTTAAAAATCAACAAATTTAGAAACAGATTCAGTGCATTTCTCAGGGTAGGCAGAAGAGGAGAGAGAATTGCGTGAGGTTTTGTGGCTGTCCTTGACAAATCTTTTCTGGCCTGTGATGGAACCAGGTATGGAAGAACGTTGTTGTTAGCTCATTGTGTTCAAGTCAGTTCTGACTCATGGGGATCACACACATGCAGAGTAGAATCTTTCGTAAGGTTTTCAAGGCTGTCACGTCTAGAAGCAGGCTGCTTCCATGGTGCCTCTGGGGAGGTTTAAACTGATGATCTGAGGGACTCCTGGTATCCTGCTACTGACATCCTCTTGATAATACTGGATACTATGTTCTTGTTATTGTTGTTGTCAGATGCCATCAAGTTGAGTACGCCTCATAGCAACCCAAAAGATTTTATTTCTTGGCTGCTGCTTCCATCCACGAATATTGATTAGTTGGTTTTGGAGTCAAGTAAAATTCTTTAGAATAGAAAGATAGATGACAGATATAGATTAAAAAAGTAAGGAGGATCTAAAATCTTTATAAGAGTGAGAGTGCTCCGAACAGTTAAAGATGGGTATCAATCTATGTTTCCAACATAGTTTTTTCAGGAAATAAGCTTTAGGTCACTTGAATGGTGTTGCACTCCATAGTTAAAAGGATAATTTTAGGGTCTATCTTAAAGTACTAAAAAAAGAGGATAGTTTTGGTAGTGTATTGGTAGAGCCAAGTTTGGAAGTCAGCTGAAATGAGGAGATAGTTGCGTAGCTGACTGATTGGAAGAGATCTATATTTGCTCCCATTCTCAAGAAAGGTGATCCAGTAAAATGCGGAAGTTATCAAACAAGGCCATTAATATCACATGCAAACAAAATATTGCTGAAGATCATCCAAAAAGGACTAGAACAATAAATTGAGAGAGAACTATCAGATCAGAAATGTAAGCTGTGTTTAGAAGTGAACATTACACCAGGGATATCTCTGTTGATATCAGATGATATCAGGGATACTAGATGAATCCTGGCTAAAATCAGAGAATTCAAGAAGGGTTTATTTTTGTTTTATTGATTATGCAAAGTCATTTGAATGTATGGATTTTAACAAACCATAGTTAACATTGAAGGAAGAGTAAGAATCTCAGAACATTTAATTATGCTCATCTGAAATCTAGACCTTTACCAAAAAGCTGTCCAACTAGAACAAGGGAATACTGCATGGTTTTAAGTCAGGACAGGTGTACATCAGGTGTGTATCCTTTCTTCATACCTATTCAATCAATGTTCTGAGGAAATAGTTCAGAAAGTATGACTCTGTAAAGAAGAATGTAATATCAGGACTGGAGGAAAACATGTAAAAAAACGTGCATTTTGCAGATGACACAATTTACTTGCTGAAAGTGAAATTGAAATGTTTGCAGAAGATCAAAGGCTGTAGCCTTCAATATGGATTGCAACTGAACATTAAAAAAACAAAAATCCTTACTGCTAGACCAATAAGCTTTATGGTAGTTGGAGAAAAGATTGATATTGTCAATAATTTCAACTTACTGGGATCTACATTCAACACCCTTCATACCACAGTCAGGAGATCAGGAGATGTATTGCATCTCCTAGATAAGTTGGGTAAGATGCTATCCGGGACCTCTCCAAAACTATTGAGGCACAATGATATTAGTTTAAAGAAAAAAGTGCGTTGGATTCAAGCCATTGTATTTTCAATAAGCTGTTATGCATCTGAGAGTTGGACAGTGAATAGGATTACAGAAGAATAATTAATAGTTTTGAGTTATAGTGTTGGAGGAGAATACTGACTATGCCATGGACTGCCATAAGAACGAACAGATACATCTTAGAAAAAGTGCAACCAAATGTTCCTAGAGGCAAATGTGATGATATTTCCTCTCACATACTTTGGACATGCTGCTAGGAGAGACTTTTCCTTGGAAAATGCCAACATGATTGCAAAGTTCAAGAGTCAATGGAAGAGGGGAAGACAACCAATAAGATGGACTGGCACAGTGATTGTAGCAATGGGCACAAATGTGACAGAGATGGTAAGAATCGCACAGGATAGGACAGGATTAAAATCTTTTGTTCACAGTGTTGCAATTAGTCATTCTTGATTTGATGACATCTAACAACAATAACTACAACAAAAATTTAAAAAATAATCATAGGAAATATGATAGTTTGTTATTGTGGGTAGCATATTGATCCATTTCCTCAAAGTTTCTCAGAAAACACTACATATTTGAAGATGGTTTAACAATTAAGATGACGAATATATTTAAAAGTATCATCACTATCCTTGCTTGTGTGGAAGTATCTTCTATAGAATTCACTACTGTCATAAAGTGACTGATACAAAAATACAATTAAGATTATGGAGCATAGAAATAAGGGGAAATAGAATTAAACAAATTTTTAAAACTTCTGAATGTATGTAGTAAACGTCATACAGTAAAATAATTTCCCTCTCAGGATCACATCAACGCATTGTTTGAAAAAAGAATTTCTAAATAACTGTTTTCCTTGGTTTACAGTCATTAAATTTATTCTATTATGTATGTCTAGGCCACATAAAATATCTAATAATGTTTTCTTCCTTATGCTCAAAAAACAATTATTTGGCCAACTGCTGTGATTCAAACCTAATGCTTCTTTGAGGAAAGCATAAATGAAAAAGTTGAAATTCTTCTTGAGAAACATATAATTTAACGTCAGGAGAAAAATATATATATACTGATAATGCCATATTTATAGGGTCACTATGACTTGTGCTCAACTCAAAGGCAATCAACAACAACAACAATGCCATATAGTAAATTATTTTGGAGCTTATAAGAAAAAAAAAATAGATTCTATTTGTTTGTCACATCTAGTCTGCCACCATTTAAAATAATACAACTCACCTACACAGGTGAGCTTATGTGAAACCTTTACTAGACCAGGAGGCAGTTGTCAGGAAAGAACAAGGAAACACTGCATGGTTCAAAATTGGGAAGGCCAGAGATGAGTCTTATCTCCATA
>NW_006399903.1:1288365-1290057 GCF_000299155.1 Elephantulus edwardii | reverse complement strand
AGAGGAAGACCCTGGATTAGATGGATTGACTCAGTGACTGTGTTAGTAGGGGTAGGTGTGTCAGAAACGATAAGGTTGGCTCTGTTGTACATAGGGTTGCTATGAGCTGCAGGAGACTTGATAACACCACCACCACCTACATAGAGGCTCATAGAAGTGTGAGTTCAATTCCCTAGCACTAAGTCACCAGAGCTACCAGGTAGTTAGTTACATGCAGTGTTGTGTACTCTCCGGTTGGAAATGACCCATAGCTGACCCTCCAGTAGGCTTTCAGAGGCAGTTAATCACACAAGAGGAGATGGCCCTTCTTTCTCCCACAGAGCAGCTGGTGGATTTGAAACTCATGCCTTTGCGATTGCATCTCAGCTCCTTACCACTAGGCCATCAGAGCTCCCTATTAAGCAAACATTTATTAAGTAATTGCTATATCGTTATTGTGTGCCATCAAGTCAGAAATGACTCATAGTTGACTCTCCAGGGTGGTTTCAGATGCAATAATTCACATGGGAGGATATTACCCATCTTTCTTCCACAGACCACATGGTGGATTTGAACTTTGTGCCTTTGGGATTGTAGTTCAGCTACTTACTGCTTACCACCAGAATTTCCTCTATTATTGGCAATGTTGCAAATATGGTAAAAAAGTACATCAAAAAACCTAATAACAACACAGAAACCTACCACCAAAAGAAAACTCAACCAAACAAAACCCAAAGAAAACAAAGTCTCTGATGTCTGCTAGGGAGACAGACAGTAAGCAAACACAAAATAGATTTAGAGTATATAAGACATTGATATATACTGCTCAGTAAAATAAGGAACTCTGGTGATGCATTGCTAAGCTAATGAGGGACAGTCTGAATTCATCAGCCTTTCTTTAAGCAAAAGATGAGTTATCCCCTCTTGTTAATATTTGTCACTGTTGTGTTGGAACCAACCCATAGTTCACCCGTTAGCTTGTTTCCAGGGGCAGGACACTGCAAGGAACCTGATTGCCCATCTTACTCCCACAGAGCTGCTAGTGCATTTCCACCTCTTTGCCATGGTAGCATGATTCCTTATCTACTGCTAAGCTCCTATTTACAACCTTGTTCATTATTTACAACTTTGCAAATCTGACAGTGTCATGATGAGTTGGAATAGCTTCCACAGTGGTGTAGATTGCCTTTATTCTTTTGTTCAGATGGAGTAAAATACACCAGGATAAATGTAATGGAGGGAAAGGTGCTCGCTTAGGTAGAATGGCCAAGAGAAGTCTCTATGATAAGGGACCATTTAGTCATTGAGCTGGTGAAGTGAAGGATCAAGCCAGATACAACTTTGAGAAAGAATGCATTTCCTCATCCAGGAATGAGCAGAATGTGTTGGAAGAATTGAAAACAGGCCTATCAGACTGTTTACAGTAAACCAAGGAATAAGAAAAAAATAAGCAAAAAGTCTGACCAGTCGTAATGGACCAAATCACGGGAACCTTAGAGGTAGAGTTCAGAATTTTATTCTAAATGTGATGAAAGGCTTTAGAGTTGAGAGTGTTAGGTGTCATTGAGTATATTTCATCAGGAACCCTGTGAGCACAGAATGGAACACCTCCTATACTTGGGCCATTTTCACAAACTCTGTTGTGCTTAATAAGCCTGTTGTTCCAGTCACTCTGTGAGTCCATCTTACAGATGGTGTTTTTTTGTTGTTGTT
>NW_006399903.1:1285201-1287275 GCF_000299155.1 Elephantulus edwardii | reverse complement strand
TTTGTTATGATCTATACAGTCAAATGCTTTTTCATAGTCAATGAAACACAGATAGACATTCCTCTGGTATTCCCTGCTTTCAGCTAAGATCCATCTAACATCAGCTACAATTTATAAGAAACCCTCTGGCTGCACTTTTTCCAAGACATATTTGTTCTTGCTTCTCATTTCCATCCCATAGTCTGAGTATTCCAGTCAGTCCTAAAAAAATAGGGAAAAAATAGGGGACAACCTTAATATGAGACAATTGGAGTTTATCATGTCAAGGAAACACCTTCTCAAGTATTTTGTGCCATAATAAGTATCTCCACAGCATACTTGGATTGAAAACTTCTGATATATAGATAGCATTTAGAAGGTTATGTGTCTGAACATTGTGACAAAAAAGACTGGAATATATTTTTAAAGGAAAAAATATTTTAATTTTATCTCGGTTTTCTTATAAAATTTGTATACATGTGTTTCATACTATCCTCTATTCATGTTGTGTTTAATACAATCATTCCCATTCTTATAACTGATAAAATTAATAATTATTGAACTATGCCCACCATTGCCCTGTCGTTCTAGATTCCTTCCAGATCATTCTCATTTCATTTAGCCATCCTTCCCTACAGCCACTATTTGATTTTTCTCCCTAACCATCCTCACTGTGCTGATCCTACCCACCTCCACTTGTATTCTCATACATGTTTTGCTAGTTATCTTTCTATTTGTACAATAAGAATCTTACACAGTATTTGTCCTCATGAGATTGAATTAGTTTACTCAGTATAATGCTCTCCTGCCTTTCCCAAATTATGTAGTAATTTTCAAAATCATTGCTCCTAAGTGCTGCATCATATTCCATTGTAGGATTGTACCACAACATTTGAGCTGTTTCCATATGCTTATGATGGTGAATAACACTGCTATGAACATTGGTGTATAACATTTGTGTCTCAGTTCTAATTTCCCTGGGGTATATTCCAAACAATGGAATAGCTGGCTCATATGGAATTTCTATACTCAACTCTTTGAGGAAATGCCAAATTGCCTTCCAGAGTGGTTGCCCATCTAAAAATTGAACCCCTGTGTACATCAAAAACTTTTCCCAACAGGGTAAAAAGAAATCCTGACTGTGAAAAAGCATTTGGCTATACTATCTCAGACAAGGGTCTCATAACAAAAGTGTACAGAATCCTACAGGGCCTTCACAAGATTGAGAACAAAATTACAAATAGGGAAAGACATGGAAAGACTTTTCAAAGAGGAAGATACTTGGACGGCCAACAGACACATGAAGAAATGCTAAAAATCACTGAGATGCAAATCAAAACCACAATGAGATACCATCTCACCCCAGTAGCAGTGGTAAGTTTACCATGGCAGCAGGTAATAAATGTCAAAGAAGATGCAAAGTGATAGAAACTCTCATAAATTGTTCGTGGAATTTTTAAATGGTACCACCACTTAGAAATGGAATATTATCCACCTGTGAATGGGCTTGGGTGTTGAGCTAGAGTGGAAAAATAATTTGGCAAATGTTCTGCCATGAGAGATACATTTATTTCTATACATTAAAGATATTACTGTGATGGAAATATATAATTCGTTCAAAGAAGAATAAGTTGAAAGAAATCATTTTACACAAGGCAAGAAGTGAGAGATAGTTAACACATAGTTAGGTGATGGGAATGGATACATAAAATAAGAGGATAGACAGCACAGTGAACTGACTCAGTCCCATAAGGACAAATACTGTACAAAACCATTATTGTAGAATGAGCATATGAGGATCCAAAGGAGGTGAGGGTAGAAGCAGAGAGGTGAGCATGGGCAGGGTGGGGGTTTGCAATCATAGGATTGCACAATTCAATGAGTGGAGGTGTTGAAGAAAATGGGAAGGATCTTGTGTGACAAAGAATGCATTTGAACTGTGTAAATAAATCAATATTCCCAAAAAAGGATGTTGTTGTTGTTGTTATGTGCCGTCGAGTCGCCTACGACTCATAGCGACCCTATGTACAACAGCCCTAAACTCCGCTCTGTCCTGTGCCAATCGCACCGTCTCTGACACTCCCATCCCAATTAT
>NW_006399903.1:1284237-1285101 GCF_000299155.1 Elephantulus edwardii | reverse complement strand
TTATCCCAGTCACTGAATCAATCCACCTCATAGAGGGCCTTCCTCTCCTGCGCTGTCCCTCCACCCTCCCAAGCATGATGTCCTTCGCCAAGGACTGGTCTCTCCTTACAACATGTCCAAAGTATAGTCAGCGTACCAACAAAGGGAAGGAGGAAGGAAACATGAGTAATGTATATCATACAAATGTCACAAGATACAGTCAAGTGTAACTAAAATCCTAATAGTTCTCTTCTATTTATATTCTTCATGTTAGTCGTTGTTGAATCAAATGTGGATGAAATGCAGTGATGTATAAAGCAAAAGAGCATCAGTTTAAACAATGCATTAAAGTTCAGTTTATTGTCCAAACCTGAAAACATCAATTACGGTTTTTACACATCAAATAGTTGCATTTGTATGGAAGTCTGGAAGGAATATGCATTGTAGGTCTAGCTTTTGCATATCAAAATGAAATGGAGTCATATAAGATATTTTTGCATGAGTACATATACATAGTTTTTTACTTAGTTCCTTGTCTAAAAGCAGTAATAGTGTCAGTAAACACTTCCATTTTACTGACTACATGGCATGAACCATGTACCTTCTGCATGCTGTTTTAGTTAATCCTCGTGATAACATTATGATGCAGATCTCGTTGTCCTTATTTTAGTGAATACACTGAGACTAGCAGGGATGAGGTTACTGTTCAAAATTATTTGCCAGTTATGCAACAAGCAAGCTTTAAATCCACATCTACATAATCTAGAAACATTATGTCTTTACCTCTTTTTAGATGTACCTCCTTTATTAGCTACACACCTAACTTAGTTATAATTGAGTCTCATAAAGAAGAGTGTAAGAAAGGAGAGACTTCGTCTAGGAAGG
>NW_006399903.1:1280083-1283047 GCF_000299155.1 Elephantulus edwardii | reverse complement strand
CAGACAGCACTGTGTTGGCGTAGAGGTCCTTGCGGATGTCAACGTCACACTTCATGATGGAGTTGAAGGTAGTTTCATGGATGCCACAAGACTCCATGCCCAGGAAGGAGGGCTGGAAGAGTGCCTCGGGGCAACAGAAACACAGTCACTGACGCAGGTTCACACCCACCACCCCCAGCTCACCACGGATGATGACATCTCTGCGCTAGGGGTCCACAACGGCTCTGGCATGTGCGAGACCGGCTTCGAGGATGCCGCCGCCCCCCGGGCTGTCTTCCCCTCCATCGTGGGGCGCCCTCGGCACCACAGCGTGATGGTGGGCATGAGCCAGAAGGACTCCTACGTGGGGGACGAAGCCCAGAGCAAGAGAGGCATCTTGACCCTCAAGTACCTCATAGAGCACGGCGTTGTCACCAACTGGGACGACATGGAGAAGAGCTGGCACCACACCTTCTACAACGAGCTGTTTGTGGCCCCCAAAGAGCACCCTGTGCTGCTGACGGAGGGCCCCCTGAACCCCAAGGCTAACCGGGAGAAGATGACCCAGATCACGTTGGAGACCTTCAACACCCCTGCCATGTACGTGGCCATCCAGGCCGTGCTGTCCCTGTATGCCTTTGGCCGAAGCACTGGCATTGTGATGGATTCCCGCAGTGGGGTCACCCACACTGTGCCCATCTATGAGGGGTACGCCCTCCCCTCTGCCATCCTGCGTCTGGACCTGGCTGGCCGGGACCTGACGGACTACCTCATGAAGATCCTCACCGAGCGAGTCTACAGCTTCACCACCACGGCTGACCGGGAAATTGTGCGTGACATCAAGGAGAAACTCTGCTACGTCACCCTGGACTTAGAGCAGGAGATGGCCACGGAGAGCTATGAGCTGCCCGATGGGCAGGTCATCGCCATCATGTCACCTTTTAACTGGGTGGATTGTGTTTATGTGAAACCCATACCTGGACCAGGAAGGAGTCTTCAGAACAGAGCACAGGAATACTGCATGGCTCAAAATCAGGAATGGAGTGTGTCAGGGGTGCATCCTGTCTGCATACCTTTTCAATATATATGCAGAATAGATCATCTGAGAAGCAAGACTTTATGAGGAGGAATGTGACATCAGTATTGGAGGAAGAATCATCAATTTAAGTTCTGGAGATGGTGCAACCTTGCTTGCTGAAACTGAAGAGGACATGAAGCACTTGCTACAGAAGATCAAAGACTGTGGTCTTCAATATGATTGAAGTTTAACATCAAGAAGACAACAATTCTCACCACTGGGTCAATTGGCAGCAACATGATAGATGGAGAAAAGATTGAGGGTGTTATCAATCACAGCTTGCTTGGCTCCATAATCAACACTCTTGGCACCAGCAGTCTAGAAATAAAAAGGCAAATTGCATTTGGGTGAGCCTAATCCAGGCCATGGTCTTCTCAGTTACTTGTTATGCTTCAGAGAGTTGGACAATGATTAAGGATGACAGAAGAAGAATTGATGCCTTTGAGTTGTGATGCTGGAGAAGAGTGTTGAACATCCAATGGACCTCCTAGAAAACAAATAAGTTTGTTTTGGAGAGGGTAAAACCAAGCCTCTCCTTGGAGGCTAGGATTTTGAAGCTCCATCTTACATATCTTGGGCACATGGGCAGAAGATACTGGTCCTTGGACAAGGACATCATGCTCAGAAGGACGGAGGAACATCACAGAAAAGGAATACCCTGGATGAGATGGATTTATACCATGTCTGGGAAAATGGAGTTTAGTGTGTTGTAATTAGTGAGACTGGCTCAGAACAAGACAGGGTTCAGAGCTGCTGGACATAATGTTGCTACCGGGCTGCTCCTTGGAGGCAAGGATTCTGAGGCTCCGTCTAACATACTTTGGTCATCTTGTAAGGAAAGACCGGTCCTTAGAGAAGGACATCATGCTTGGGAGGGTGGAGGGCAGGCACAGGAAGGGAAGGCCCTCTAGGAGATAGATAGATTTGGTGACTGGGGTAATCGGGATGAGGGTGTTAGAGACAATGAGATTGGCACAGGACAGAGAAGAGTTTAGAGCTGTTGTACATAGGGTCACTATGAGTCACAAGCGACTTGAGGGCACATAACAACAACAACATGAGTTGCAGGTGACTCAACAGCACATAACAACAATAAAAATTAGGTTAATGCTGCCATTTACAGAAAAAGATAATTAGGGCAAGCAAATGTATTGTGCATACAAGTTTAGGCAACTGAAATGATTTCTGTGTTTTACAAAATTTGTATTTGTAAACCTAAACAGCATATCATTTTTTGAAAGCACATTTAACATTATTCATCTTCAAAGAAATAAAGTTTCAAAACTTTTTATGAAATGATATTCATCCAGTGCAGAATCTGATGTCTATGGCAATGACATTTTTCAAGAAGTTATGTTTTTGACCTATGTTCATCCAAACTCAAATTATTCCGTAATAGTTTCATGTTCTTACTAAGGTGTCCATATATCTCCCTAAAGCACTAGATAGTTACACTCTATTCTGATTGATGTCTTGCCTTTTATCAACCATTCTACGTGGGAGACAAGACGGATTAGAGCAGAGTTCATACTCTAACTAGCTGGGGCTCTGTGACAATGAAACCTTCAGTGCTAAATATTGTTAAAAATTCCTCAAGTTTACTCAACTTTTGAGAAAGAAGTTACTGACACCTAGGTAAAATGTCTTTGAACATGTGTGAATTCTTTTAACAATTTAAAAAGAAAATCCACAAGCTAATGTAAATCCCTTTCAAAAACTCCCACTAATGAATAGATTCTAGCATTTAAAAAGGCCTTAGGAATGGAAAATGTTTTCATTTAATCTTTTTAACATGTCCAAATACTTGAAATAAAGGCTCATTCACTACTGTTGAATTTAAAGAGCATGGTGGCTGCACTTCTAAGATATATTTATTCATCGCTCTAAATGTCCAATGATGTAGTCAG
>NW_006399903.1:1276132-1277347 GCF_000299155.1 Elephantulus edwardii | reverse complement strand
AAACAAACAAACAAACAAACAATCTCTCAATTGTGAGCAAATGGAGATTCTGTAGTCTGTGTAGTCATTTGCAATGAATTGTTTACCCAGTAGAGTAGGAAGAGGGAGCATATCTGACCTTAAAGGAATCAATTTCATTTTTTTTAAAGTGCTTCAGTTTCATTTTAAGATTGTATTTTTATTTCCAAGGTTGTTTATAATGAATCTTCCTTCAACAGCTTGTTCTATGAATTATATTTTAGCTTTTTATATCATTTGCTCAGCATATAGATTGAATAAGTACAGTGAAAACATACCGCATGGTATACATTTTTCCTTATTTTAAAGCATGCACCATCCCCTTGCTCTGTTTAAATAACTGCCTTTCGATCTTTGTACAGGTTCACTTTGAGCACATTTAACTGTTTTGTAGTTCTCGTTTGTCATAATGTTATCCATGGTTTGTTGCGATTCACATAGTTGAATGCTCCACATACTCAATTAAACACAGGTAAACGTCTTTGTGCTTTCATCCATGATCCATCTAACCTTAGCCATGCTGTTTCTCTTTCAACATCCTATTCTTGATCAGGTTTAAATTTTTGGTGGGTCCTTTCAATGTATAAGATTTTTTTTTTTAATTTCAAGCAAAGACCACTAGTGTGTTTACTAGTGTGTGATATTACCAGTGTGTGGTATTAATGATATTATTCAATAACTTCTATGTTATCTTAAACTTCCTTTCTACTAATGGCGCAGAAGTGTCTTGCGAACTTTTTTGGCAT
This sequence comes from Elephantulus edwardii, assembly GCF_000299155.1. NCBI lineage: Eukaryota > Metazoa > Chordata > Mammalia > Macroscelidea > Macroscelididae > Elephantulus > Elephantulus edwardii. Next base: position 1,276,583 of record NW_006399903.1, on the reverse strand, counting down.
AATAATGAGCACTTCCACCATAGTATTATTGTTGTTAAGTGCTGTTGATTCGTAGATGACTCATAGCGACCCTATGAATGAAAGACCTGAACACTGGTATAAATGTCATTGTTTCTCCACGTTCATAGAGTTTCTGGAGGCAAGCCATTTTGGAAGTGGATGTCACTCCTGCTTCCAAGCCGTTTTAATTGAGGAGCTCCACCAAATACTGTCCACCATGGGTAATGGTTATTGCATTTGACACATTAGTGTCACATAAATTTGTTGAAATACTTCAGTTGATATTCTGTCCATTCCTGGAGTTTTATTCTTTACCAGTGTTTTTGATACAGCTTTAAGTTTTTTTTTTTCCATAACGTTGGTTCTTGATCATGTGCTACCTCCTAAAATGATTGAATATTGGCCAGTCTTTTTGGCACAGTTACTCTGTGTATTCCTTTCATCTTCTTCT
>NW_006399903.1:1273757-1274662 GCF_000299155.1 Elephantulus edwardii | reverse complement strand
GAATTAAAAACTAAGGAAGAATGGTATTGAATTCATAATGAAAAAGATTATTTCAAAATCTTTCTTGAAGTACAATGCTGTGAGTGTTTTAATACTAGACATATGTATATAAGGAAGATCTGTTAATATAACTATTCCTCAAATATATGCATCAACAATAAAAGCCAAAAAGTGAGTTTTTCCCTTTTTACTCTATATCTAGAGCTCTTTGCCTATTCTTTTAAAAAGCTTTGCTCTGTCTTCTTGAGCTTTTCCTCGAAAACTTGTGTTCAATCTCTTTTATTTTTCACATATTGACTTGTTAGTTAATATTCTCAGCACTATAGAGCAAATTTTCAGAGACTTTTCTCACATCCATTTTGGTTTTTGCTTTCTCCTCTTTGTAATAACCGTTTGCTCTCTTCATGGATGATATCCTTAATGTTATCTCACCACTACTGTGTTCTCAATTATCAATGTTCTCTGCCTCAAATCTATTCTTGAGATAGTTTTAAAATTCATGTGGAGTAGACTCACTTATTGTGGCTTTTTTTCATTTTGTTCAGTCTTAGTCTACCCTATAAACAACAGTTTTGAATGATTCCCTATCTTGAGCCAATCTCACTGTCTTTAACATACCAGTCTCCGTTGCCATAGTCACTGTGTCATAGTCACTATGTAAATGATGGTTCCAAGCGTGCGACCACAGATACAAGCAAGATGAAATAATCAATAATTTCTTTTATTCATCTATCATGGTGCTATTGGTCCAGTGGTAAAGATTTTCTTTTGATGTTGAGATTTAATTTATATTGAAGGCTACATTCCTTTTTTATTATTGTTATTGGCTTTCATATAATAACAACTTTACAGTATGTTTCATTCATATACATTGTTTCATTTACATTGTGTTTCATACAATTATT
>NW_006399903.1:1265455-1271397 GCF_000299155.1 Elephantulus edwardii | reverse complement strand
TCTGAATGTTTTCCTCTGTGAAAAGTCTTTCCATGTTGTTGTTGTTGTTGTTGTTATGTACTGTCGAGTCACTTGCTACTCATACAGACCCTATGTACAACGTCCCTAAACACTGCTCTGTCCTGTGCTAATCGCTCCATCTCCGATACACCCATCACAATTACCCCAATCACTGAATCAATCCACCTCATAAAGGGCCTTTCCCTTCTGTGCTGTCCCTCCACACTACCAAGCATGATGCCCCTCTCCAAGGACCTGTCCCTCTTCGCAACATGCCCAAAGTATGTCAGACGAAGCCCCAGAATCCTTGCCTCCAAGAAGTAGCTTGGTTTAACCCTCTCCAGTATGATTCTGTTTGTTTTCTTGGCAGTCCATGGTACATTCAATACTCTTCTCCGGCACCACAGCTCAAAGGCATCAATTCTCCTGTCCTCCCTAGTCATTGTCCAATTCTCTGATGCATAACAAGTGATTGCAAAGACCATGGCCTGTATCAGGCGCACCAATGCCTAGTATGCCAATATTTATTTGTTCCATGTCTTCGTTAACAATATCTAATTTTCCTACATTCATGGTTCTCACATTCCATGTCCCAATCACTAGTGTCTGCTCACAACTGTTCCTCTTCCTTTGTATTTCCATACTTGAAAGCTCAGCCTCAGTTGCCGTTTCTGTTATCTACATGTATTCTGTTATACATAGGCAAAAGCCTCCAAAAATGGAGGCCTGCTATTTTAGAAGTGGATGGCCAATCCTTCTTCCTAGTCTGTCTTAATCTGAATGATCAGATTTAGAGATGTGTCAGACAGACCAGCATTTTACAGAGAAGTGAAAGATATATCCCTTATTGTGGAGGTTCGTATCAGTGTTGTCCCTGCCCTTGGCACACGTGTCTTTACCCACTTATTTCCCTACTCCACCATTCACCAGCAAACCCATCCACTTCTATCTACTCCCTTCAACATACATCTCCCATTGTCCCACCCTTGATCTGATAGCTTATATCTGAAGCTTCCTTGGCTTCTGTGATTGTAAATATGTCAGCTTCAGACAGTTTCTTATGATGTGACCAGTGTCTCTTAAGTTCAGTGGCAATGCTTCCGAGCGAAGGTGATGTGTCCTGTACAGCTGGTGTGTAGATAGGTTTTTTCCTTTGTTCCTAGGGCCCGAAACAGATCCCTCGCTGCGGTCTTGGGGACTCCACATTTACCTGGAATGTGGGTGGATGATTTCAAGGACTCTTGGTGCCCTTCTTCTCTGCCTGCCAGGATTTCCTTATTTCTCCCTCTATGGGACCTTAGAAAGATCCTGCGCTGTGGCCTTGGGGTCTTTCCATGCTTCTGGCATATTTTATAATTGTGTTATATTGATCTTTTCCTTGTAGAAACCCTATAGGATTCTGTAAACTTGAGTGATGAGACCCTGTCTGAAATGGTATTGCCAATTGTTTTTTCCTAGTCAGTAGGTTTTCTTTTCACCCTGTTAGAAAAAGTTTTTGAGTAGTACAGAGATTTAATATTTAGAAGGTCCCATTCATCAATTTTATTCTCTTCGAATTGTGCACTTCTGGCTGTATTTGACAGTATCTTTATACTGTAGACTAAGCTTTCTAAGCTTGATCCCAATTTGTGCTAGTTTGTTATGGTTTGGGGCTTTATTCCCATGACTCAGAACCACCATGAGTTGATTTTGTATATGATGTGAGATATGGATCTTGTTTCAGCTTTCTCCAGTTAGCAGTCCAGTTTTAAGGCTGCATTTCTTGCCCTTCTGCAGCAAGTGCTTCAAGGCCTCCTCACTTCCAGCAAGCTAAGTTGTGTCATTTGCATTAACACAGGTTGTGGCTGTCTTCCTTCCATCCTGATAATGCATTCCTCTTCACAGAGTCCAGCTTATCAAATTATTTGCTCAGTGTACAGATTGACTAGATATAGAGTTAGGATACAGACTTAATGCATAACTTTCCCAATTTTATTTGTTAATTAGATTTTAATAAAAGTTATAGAGAACTTGGATTTCCATTCATTTTTCTCCCAGTTTTCTTTTCTCTATGAAAAAAAAAATCATTCGTTGTTGTACAATTCCCCTGCCCCTTTCAGTCCACTTTACTATACAGCTCTTATTCCAGACTTTTGTCATTCAAATAATATCTAATCATATATTCCTTTTAAGCAGTTCTCTATTCAGACAGCAGCTTCTTCACCTAGGTATAGATTTCGTAGAAGCATATTTAGGTATTCTAGAATTCCCATTCTTAATGTTAGGCATAGTTTGTTATGACCTACACAGACAAATGCTTTATATAATTAATAAAAAACAGATAAACATTTTACTTTCAGTTAATATCCTTCTGACATCAGTAGTAGTGTTTCATTATTTTCTTTATATCGGTCTTTTGATTCTCTAGTTAGATTTGTTCCTAAATGTTTTATTTCCTGGTTAGCTATTGCAATTGATACTGTTCTTTTTATTGTGTTTTTGCTACTGTGAAGAAATTTAATTTATTTTTGTGTTTTGATCTTGACTTTGCTGAATTGTTCTATTATGCAAAATAGTTTCCTTGCTTAAATCCTGTGAACAACAGAGGAACTTGGGCAGTTATATTACAACAGGAAGAATCAAGATGAAAGTCACAAAAAATGAGGAGAAATTGCTTTAACAACGAATTCTATTTGGAATATAGAATGTAAGCAGTATGAATTTAGGAAAATGGGAGACTGTACAAAATTGAAATGGTATGCATGAAGTCAACATTCTAGCCATCAACAAGCTGAGATGGACTGGCATGGATCACTCTGACTTAGGAGACAGGTGGACAATCTCCTCCTGTGAGAGTAACTGTCTCTGAAAACTCACTGAAGGGTCAAGTATAGGTCAGTTCCAACTCTACAGTATACAACAACACACCATGATCTACTATACTGGTAATGAAAAACTGAGGAATAATGGTGTTACATTTATAGTTAACATGACAGTTTACGAGCAACCCTAAAAATCTATGCTGTGAGTGATAGGATTCTATCAATACACAAACAAAGAAGATCTGTTAAAATGATTATTTTTCAGATATATGCACCTTATTACTAGAATAATATCACTGCTCTTTAGCACTCTGGAGAGCTCTCTGACAGTGTATTTTCTTAATGTAATTGTCTTCTGATTTCCTGACTTCTGGTGCCATGAGCGTTGATTGTGGATCTGAGCAAATTGAAACTGTTAACCTCAATCTTTTCTCCACATATGATGGTGCTACCACTTTGCCCAGTGGTGAGAATCTTGCTCAATGTTGAGTTGCAATTCATATTGAAGACTACAGCCCTTGACCTTCTGCAGCAAATGCTTCAGGCCCTCCTTAGTTTCAGCAATAAGATTTTATCATATGCATATCATAGATTGTTGGTGAGTCTTCCTGCAATCATGATCTCACATTGCTCGTTATAAAGTTCAGCCTCCTGAATAAACTGTTCTGCATGTAGATTGAAAAAGTATGGACACAGGACACGTCCCTGACACACTCCTTTCTTGGGTTTGAACCATGCAGTGTTACCTTGCAAGGTCAAACAGAAACTAAAGATACTAAAGCAAACCCAAAAGAACCAAAATTTGATTCCATCTTAAGTTAAAAACCATCTCAAGAACCGATTTGAGGCCTTGAACACTAGTGAGCAAAGATGAAGAATACAAAATGTTATTATTAGAATGCAGGAGAAAGATGGGTGCCAGAAGAGACTCTGAGCACTGAGAAGCTGAAGCAGAGGTAGGACTCAGAAATCAGAAAGGAGCTGAACAGAATATGTCAAAGGGCAGCTTAAAGCAAAATGTTATAATGAAATGTGCAAAGAGCTGGAGTGGGAAAATCAAAAGGGACAAACAAGCTCAGCATTCTTTAAGCTCAAGGAACTGAAGAACAAATTCAAGCATTGAGTTACATTATTAAGGATGCTATGGGCAGAATATTGAATGATCTAGGAAACATAAGAAGATGGGAGGAGTGCAGAGTCACTGTAAAAAAAAAAAACAACCCACAAAAAACCCCCCAACAAACTAGCTTGCACAGAAGAATTTCATGAAACAACATATCATTAAGAAGCAAGAGTGATGAAGGAAGAAATTCAAGCTGGTCTCAGTGAATTGGCAAGAAACCAGGCCCTAGGAATTGATGAACTATCAATTGACATATGCAAACAGATGCATCCCTGTACACATTTACCAGATTGGGCCAAGGAATCTGGAGGACAGCTACTTGAGCAACTGACAAGAAGAGATCCCTATTTATTCCTATTTCAGAAAAGAAAGATAATCCAACAATGTGTGAAAATTATAAAAATATCACTAATATCACAGACAAGTGAAATCCTGTGCTGATATGAAAGCAATACTTGAACCAGGAAGAAGCCTTCAGAACACAGAAAAAACCCAAACCGCTGCATGGATCAAAATTAGGAAAGAAGTGTTTCAGGGATGTGTGCTGTCTCCATACCTTTTCCAATCTGTATGCAGAACATATCACTCAGGAGGCTGGACTTTATGTGGAGGAATGCGGCATCAGGCTTGGAGGAAGACTTCTCAACATCCTACGCTATGCAGATGACAGAACCTTGCTTGCAGAAACTGAGCAGCACCTGAAGTGTTTGCTTCAGAAGACTGTAGTTCTCGATATGAATTGAAGCTCAACATCAAGAAGTCAAAGATTTTCACTGCTTTTCTCCTCGGGAGCACCATGATAGATGGAAAAGAGATTGAGGTTGTAACTATTTCAGCTTGCTTGGCTCCACAATCAAAACCCTTGGCACCAGCAGTCAAGAAATCAAAAGATTAATTGCTCAGGGAAAACTGCTGTCAGGGACCTCTCCAGAGTGCTGAAGAACAATGATGTCAGTCCTGATTCTAAGGTGCACCTGATTTAGGCCATGGTCATCACAATTAATTGCTGTGCATCAGAGAGGTCGACAGTGACTAGGGGTTGTTAGGAGAAGAATTGGTGCCTTTGAGTTGTGGTGCTGGGTAAAAGTATTGAACATACCATGGAATGCCAAGAGAACAAACAGTTTTGACCTGGAGAGGGTGAAAACAGGCTGCACCTTGGGAGCAAGGATTTAGGCTTCACCTCACATACATTTGGTATGTGGCTGGGAGACTAGACACTGGAAAAGGTCATCATGCTTGTAAGGGTGGAGGGATTGCACAGGAGAGGAAGATACCAGATAAGATGGGTTGGCACAGTAACTGGAGTATTGGCAGTAGGTGTCTCAGGGACTATGATATTTACTCAGGATAAAGCAGAGTTCAGAGGTACTGTACATAGGTTCACTATGAGTCACAGGCCACTCGATGAAATGTAACAAAAATTGATTTATTACTATTATATCCGCTTCTCGTCCAATCTTTGTTATTCATCCTTGACCTCACCCCTCTGCCCACTAATCTCTGTTGTCCGAGTGTTTTATCCACTTCTCTTCTTCTACTACCTCTGTCCTTCCCACCTCTATTTTGAACATTGAAGTATATCTTGCTCAGTTAGCCGTCTATTTTTACACTATCAGTCTTATGTCCTATTTTTTCCTTATGCTGTTGTTGTCCTTAAGGCAAGTATAACCCAGAGCAAAACAATGAACTACATATCTGAACCCTGTCCTATCTATCCTGTGCCGTCTTTACACTTTCTGACACACTTGAATTTATTGCATCAGTCAGTTCTTAGGCATCAGAGAACTGGACAATGAATCAGGACGACAGAAGAAGTAATAACTGTTGTTGTTAAATACTCTAAAGTCATAGATGACCCATAGCAATGATATGTACGAAATTCTTGAACACAAAACTTTCATCTTTTCTCCAAGTTTACAGAATTTCTGAAGGCAAGTTTTCCTTTGGAAGTGGATTCCACTCCTGCTTCCAAATTAGGAAAGCAAAAGTATAATGATAATATTACAATATAATAT
>NW_006399903.1:1257321-1264825 GCF_000299155.1 Elephantulus edwardii | reverse complement strand
TATAGTATTATGATATGTTGTATAATAATACAACATAATAACATTACAATACTAGTTGTTGTGTACCATGAAATTGGAACCATCCCATTACTGTCCCTCCAGAGAGTTTGCATAAGCAATTAATCACATGGGAGAAGATTGCCCATCATTCTCCTGTAGAACAACTGGGAACTGCAGAATTGTAGTGCACCTTCTTACCACTAAGCCTCTAGAGATCCTTGTGTTGTTGTTATGTGCTGTCAAGTTGCCTGTGACTCATAGTGAATCTTTGTAAAACAGCTCTGAACACTGCTCTATCCTGAGCTAATCTTATTGTCTCTTACACACCTACTTCCATTATCCCAATCACTGAATCAATCCATCTCATCAAGAGTCTTGCTCTCTTGTGCTGTCCCTCCACTCTCCCAAGCATAATGTCCCTTCCCAAGGACTGGTCATGCTTTAGAATCCTTGCCTCCAAGGAGCATTCTGATTTCAACCTCTCTGGGGTGAACCTGTTCTCTTAGCAGCCCATTATATATCCAATACTCTTCTCCAGCACCACACTTCAAAGGTATCAATTATGCTCCTATCATCCCTAGTCATTGTCCAGCTTTTTGGTGCATAGCATGCAACTGTGAAAAAAAAGACTATGTCCTGGATCAGGCACACCTTAGTCTCCAGACTGATATCTTTGCTCTTCAGTACTCTGGATATGTCCCTGACAGCAGACTTTCCCAGTGCAATTTGTCTTTTGATTTCCTGGCTGCTGGTACCAAGAATGTTGATTTTGAAGCCAAGAAAACTAAAGCTGTTGGCAATCTCAGTTTCTTCACCGTCTATCATGATGCTGCCAGTGGGATCAGTGTTGAGAAACTTTGTTTTCTTGATGTTGATCATCAATCCATATTGAAGGCTTGTAGGGAAGTAAAAATATAATTCAGGTTGGTAGCTGTATACAATTGCTCAGTCAGGACAGCTACTGATATGTGTTCACAGGTGAAGTGTTGTCTTAGCTATCCCACAGATTGCCGAAAGAACCCTTAGAGTGAGTTCAACTAGGGTACTCATTAGAGGCAAGGGTGTTCCTTCTTTTATACTTTGGTCATGTTATCAGAAGGTTTAAGCTGGGCAAATGAGATTCTGATGAGACAAGTAGAAAGAAGGTCAATGAAAATGATAATGACTTTCAAAGAGATGAATTAATAGTGACAGTAACAATGTGCTTGGGCATGACAGAGATCATGAGAGTGAGGAAAACTGGACGAGGTCCAAATCTATTGTTCATAAGATCTCTGAGTGGTATTTGATTCAATGGCAACTAGATAACAACATGTGCGCAATGATAAGGACCCTCATCTTTTGATATCATATTTGACAACACTACACGTATTTGTGCAACTTTCCAGGAGGGACCAGTCCTTAGAGAAGGATATCATGGTTGGAAGAGTGGAAGGACAGCTTGGGAGAGGAAGATCTATGATGAGATGGATTGATACAGTAACTGGGGTAGTGAAATTGGGTGTTTCTGAGTCAGTGAGACTGATTCAGGGCAGGGCAGGCTTCAGAGTGACACAGGGTCACTATGAGTCACAGGTGACTCGATGGCACATAACAACAACAATAATATTTCTTGATCTTTTGGTGGCCCGGTAGTAAGACGCTGTGGTACGATCTCAAAGACAGGCAAATTGAGTCCGCCAGTTGCTCCACAGGAGCAACATGGGTAATATTCTTCCATGCAATTAACTGCTTTTGAAAGCCTGCTGGACAGTCAGCTGTGGGCTGGTTCTGACTCAATGATGGTACAACAACAATGACATAATATTTTTTAGAGAACTAAAAATATAATATTTATTAAGGAAGTGAAAATATAGTCATCACGTTGTTAGGTGCCATTGAGTTGATTATGACTGATAGATACCCTATGAAACAAAAGATCTAAACCCTCTTCTATCCTGCGCCATCCTTACACTTCCTAACATACAAGAGCCCACTGCAGCAGTCACCACATCAGTCCACCTGGTTGAGGGTCTTCCTCTCTTTCATCAACCCTTCACCCATCCCAACATCAAGACTTTCTCCAAGAAATTGCCCTTCCTAGCAATAGGCCCGAAGTACGTGAGGCAATGCCTCATCATTCTTGCCTCCAAAGAGCTCTCTGGCCACACACTCTCCAAGGCATGTCGTCTGCACAATGTGATTCCAGTCCTCCTTACTTTCAGCAAGCAACACTGTGTCATCTGCATAATGCAGATTATTGATGAGTCTCCCTCCAAACATGATACCACATTCTATTTTAAAGCATCGAGTTTCTTCATTAGTTTGCTCAGCATACTAAATGTGGGTGATTTTAATCGGTGGCCCCCAGGCCTGTTTTTAATTGTTTTTGGTCAAACATTCTTTAAGCGGTATAGCATTGGTCTGTCCTTTTGGAGTACCGAGATAACTCCTAGTTGCTGTGGTGCCGAACATTGTGACACTGATGTGTCAAATGTGATAATGGTTATCCATGGTGGATAGTGTTTGGAGGAGCTCTGTGATTAAAACAGGCTTGGAAGCAGGAGTAGCTTCTGAAATAGCTTGTCTCAGGAAACTACGAACTTGGAGAAACGATGAAAATTAAACAAGTGTTCAGGTTTTTCATTCATAGGGTCACTATGAGTTTTCTATGACTAGATAACATTTAACAACAACAACATTACAGATTAAATAGGTATGGAAAGAGAATACAACCCTGTTACACTACTATTTATAAATTTTCCACTGGGAAAAATTTTTATCACTAGATTTTATTTGAGATATTCGCATGGCTTTCAGGCTCACAGTAAAATATAAGACACCACAGCAAGAAAACCTGACAGATGAGTTAAAAGGGATGCCAGCACATACCTCGTTAATGATGTTCTTTTATGGCTTTTATTAATTTTGCATTTATAGACATATTCTCGCTTTTATATGTGTTGCTGGTTCATGTTTAGCTTTTGCCTTAAATGCATAGATTATAAAAATACTATCTCATGTTTTGCTGATATATACACCTCTGCCTCTTAGCTTTTTAAACTAATCGTGTAATAAAAATGGAACAGGGTTGAATGTGAAGGGAATGAAAATCCTCAGAACTGGATTTAGAAATTGTTGTTGTTATGGGCCGTTGAACCACTTGTGACTTATAGCGACCCTATGTACAAGAGCCCTAAACTCTGCTCTGTCCTGTGCCAATCACACCATCTCTGATACACCCATACTGATTACCCCAGTCACTGAATCAATCCACCTCATAGAGGGCCTTCCCCTCCTGCCTTGTCCCTCCACCCTACCAAGCATGATGTCCCTCTCCAAGGACCTGTCCCTCCTTTCAACATGTCCAAAGTATGTTAGACGGAGCTTCAGAATCCTTGCCTCCATGATAAAGGAATAAATAAAATTAAGTTGTCAATGATTTCATCCTGCTTAGTCTACAATTAATTTCAGTAGAAGCAACAGGAAAGAAGTTAACCAGTATACTGCACTGTGAAAATCTACCTCACAGGATACCTTGCATGTTTTAAAAACAAAGGTATCATTTGATGACGAAAATGCTCCTGGTCTATAGCATTGTCTTTTCAATTACCTCATATATATACAGAATCTGGACAGTTAAACAAGAAAATAGGGGGAAAAGTGATGCAACTGAATTTGGTGAAATATATTGAGTCTCCTGGACTGCTGAAGTAATGAATAAATGAGTCTAAGAAGAATACAACTATAAAGTTCTCTAAAAGAGAGCAAGGTGATGCTTCAACTCACTTGCTTGGAGTCTGTCATCAGGAAATACCATTGCTGGGCATCATGTTTAATAAGTAGAAAGTTGACGGAAACTAAGGAAACTTTGAATAAGATGGATTTACGTAGCAGCCACCAAATTGAAGTTAAATATAGTATGCTTATAAAGATGCTACCAAACCAAAAACCTTTTTGTTCTGTTGTTTATTAACTCACAGTGAGTCAGAAGCCACCTCGAAGGCAGCTAATGATAAAGTTGAAAAATAAACAGTGACTTCAGCATATATCCTACCTACATTTTATCTGGCAGCTGATAGGAGTTCATGTGAGCTCTATTAACAAGATACAGATTCCATAATCCCTTTGACTTCATTTTCTATAATTTTCCATGAGAATCACATTCATAAATGACAAGAATAACTGCTAGGGATGTCTCTGCCATGTCACTTATGTCTCAAAATGATAGACATAAATTGTATGTTTAAAAGCTTCTATAAAAATGTTGGGCCTGCATCAGTCCAGGCAGGGACAGATGAGCTATATTCTTTTTCTCTATCAAAGAAATAGAGACGTAAAAGTCTGCATTAAGCATAGGTTCCTGACTCTAAATGATGCTGAAATCTACCTCTTTTGGGGACTTATTTACAGTTCAGAAATCAGCCATGTATTTTCCCAGTTTGTTGTTTTTGTTATGTGCTGTTGAGTTGCCTATGACTCATAGCGACCCTAGGTACAACAGCTCTGAAGGTTGCTCTGTCCTGAGCCAGTCTCACAGACTCTGACACACCTACCCCAATTACCCTAGTTACTGACTGTATCAATCCATCTCATCTGGAGTCTTCCTTTCCTGTGTAGTCCCTCCACCCTTCTGAGCATGATGTCCTTCTTCAAGGATTGGTTCCTCCTGGCCATGTGCCCAAAGTATGTGAGACAGAGCTTCAAAATTCTAGCATCAAAGGAGAAATATGGTTTCACTCTCTCCAAGACAGATCTATTTCTTTCCTTGGTGGTCCTTGGTATGTTTGATTCTTCTCCAGCACCACAGCTCAAGACATCAATTCTTCTTCTGTCATTCTTAGTCATTGTACAGCTCTTTGAAACATAGCAAGTAATTGCAAAACCATGGTGTATGGGGATCAGGCACACTTTAGTCTCCCGACTGAAATCATTGCTTCTCAGTACCTTGGAGAGGTCCTTGACAGCAGATTTACTTAAAGCAATTAGTCTTTTGATTTCTTGACTGCTGGTGCCAAGAAAAATGATTGTGGAGCTGAGTAAGCTGTAAATGTTAACAGCCTCAATATCTTCTCCATCCATCATGGTGCTGCCAGTTGGCCCAGTGGTGAAAATCTTTGTCTTCTTGATGTTGAGCTTCAATCCATATTGAAGACTTAAGTCCTTGACCTTCAGCAGCAAATGCTTCATGTTCTCCTCAGTTTCAGCAAGCAAGATTCTGTCATCTGCATAACACAGGTTGTTGATGAGTCTTCCTTGTATCCTGATGTTACATTCCTCCTCATAAATCCCAGCCTCCTGAATGGTCCATTCTCCATATAGATTTAAAAAAGTATGGAGACAGACAGCATCCCTGAAACACTCCCTTCCTAACTCTGAAATATGCAGTGTTTCGCTCCTCTGTTCTGAGGACTGCTTCTTGGTCCAAGTATAGGTTTTGGATAAAGTACAATCAAATGTTCTTGGATTCCCATTATCCTCAAGGTTAACCACAATTTGCTGTGATTCACACAGTCAAAAACCTTTGAATAATCAACGAAACACAGAACACAGAGAAATAACCCTCTGTACTCTGCTTTCTGCCAAGATCTAGTGTCACTGCCTCTACTAAATCCAGCTTTTATTTTGGGTAGTTCTCTGTCAATGTACTGTTCCATTCGTTTCTGGATAATCTCCAGTAGGGTTTTGCTTGAGTGTGATATGAGTGATACCATATGATAATTTCCATATTTTGTTGGGTCAACTTTTTTGGAATGTGAATAAATATGGATTTCTTTCAGTCAGTTGGCCAGATAGTTGTCCTCCAGAGTTCTTGGCACAACCTGGTGATCACGTCCAGGGCAGCATCTACTTGTTGAAATATGTCAATTGATATTCCACCAATTCCTGGGGCTTTATTTTTTGCCAACTCCTCCAGAGCAGCCTGAACTTCCTTCTTCATCATCATTGTGTCTTGATCATATATTGTTTCTTGACATTTTTCTGTGTCAGCCAATTTTTTCAGTACAGTGACTCTGTATACCCCTTCCATCTTCTTTTAATGCTTAGTGGATCGTTCAATATTCTCCCCATAACATCTTTATGTATTGCAACTTGAGGATTAAATTTGCTCTTTAGTTCCTGTAGCTCACAAAATGCTGAGCGAGTTAAGCCCTTTGATTTTCAGACTGCAGTTATAATACTTTGCTTTGTCTTCTCGTGCTGCCTTTTGAAATTTTCTATTCAACTCCTTGACTTCTTGATTTCTCCCCTTTAACTTGGCTGCACAGTGCTTTAGTGCAAAGTTCAATCTCTTTCAACATCCATTTTGGTCTTTTCTTTTTTTCCAGTTTATAGTACTTCATTCCCTCTTCTTTTAATTTTTATAATACACATAACTATCTTGGCTTTCTGGAATACTATTCTTGAATAGTTGGTGCAACAATAATGTACAAATGTTCTGTTAATATTACAAGGGGATATAAAGCAAAATGAAGTTGCAACTGACCCCAGTAAAACTTTGTCCTTGGCACTGGGTGCTCAGTCAGAGAGAATAAAGAGCTACATTTGTTTTTGTTATTAGGGACTGTCTAATCAACTCCAACAATAGTGTCCCTATGGACAACACAACAAAACCTTAGTCAATCTTATGCCATACTCAAAAATCTCCTCTGTGCTTAAGCTCATTGTTGTAGCTGTCACATCTAGTTGAAAGTCTTCCACGCCTTCTCTGATACTCCAACTTTCTAAGTATGATAATCCTTTTCATTAAGTTTTGTTTGTTGTTGTTGTTAGGTACCATTGAGCCAAATAAGACCCATAACAATTCTATGAACAACTAATCTGAACACTTCTAAGACCCACAGTAACTCTATGAACAACTGATCTGAACACTTTCCTATCCTGCATCATCCCCATATTTCCTGACATTCTAGAGTCCATAGCAATAGTCATTGCATGTCAATCCACTTGGTCAAGGGTGTTCCTCTCCCTCACCAGCTTTCCACATTTCTGAACATTATGTCCCTCTCCAAGGAATGTAGTTGTTAGATGCTGTCAAGTTAAGTAGGACTCATAATGACTTTGTGAATAAAAGATCTGAACCTTTTCCTATCCTGTGCCATCCTCACACTTCCAGACACACAAGAGCCCATTGTGGCAGTCACCATGCCAATCCACCTAGTTGAGGGTCTTACTCTCCTTCACCAACCCTCCACCCTTCCCAGCATCACGCCCTTCTCCAAGGAATAGCCCCTCCTAGCAAAATGCCCACAGTATATGAGGTGAAGCCTCATTATTCTTGCCTCCAAAGAACACTCTGGCTGCACCGTCTCGAAAACACATCTGTTTATTCTCTTGGACATTCATGGGATGTTCAATGCTCTTCTCCAACACCACAGCTCAAAGGCATCAATTTTTTTCTTTCATCCTTATTCCTTGTCCAGCTCTCATATGCATAGCAAGTAAATGGAAAGACTATGGTCTGAATCAAATGCACTTTAATCCTCAAACTGATATCTTTATTCCTCAATAATTTGGAGAGGTC
>NW_006399903.1:1254622-1256906 GCF_000299155.1 Elephantulus edwardii | reverse complement strand
AGGTTACCTAGGTTCTGCATGAGCACAATTAAGTGCACTGGGATTCCCATTTTTCTCAATGTCAGCCACAACTTTCTATGATCCACACAGTCAAATGCCTTTGTATAGTCATTAAAGCATAAATAGACATTCTTCTGATATTCTTTACTTTCAGCCAGAATCAATATGATATCAGCAATGATATCCCTGGTGCCACGGTCTCTTCTAAATCCTAATTAAATGTAAGGCAGTTCCCTATCTATGTATTGTTCTAGCCAATATTTTGTTGGCATGTGATCTTAATGATATTGTTTGATAGTTTACACATTCAGTAGGATACCTTTCTTGGGAATGGGAACAAATATGGACCTATTACAATCAGCTGGCCAGACAGTCATCATCCAAATTTCCTGGCATTGACTGGTGAGTCCATCCACACAGCTGCACCTGTTAAATGAAACAAGTCAGTTGGTATTCCATTGATTCCTGGGACCTTATTTTTTTGTCAATGCCTTCAATGCAGCTTGTACTTCCTCCTTCATTACCATTCATATGGTAGTTCATATGGTACTACCCGAAACTTGTGGAAGAAATCAATTGAGAAGCTCAGAATCAGTAGTCAAAACTAGACGAGGAGCAGGCACCATTCAGATCATCAATTACTCATATGCAAGTTTAAATTGAGGCCAAAGAAAATGAAAATAAGTCTGCAGGAACCAAGATATTCTCTTTAATGAATTCCATCCAAATTTCAAGTTAACCTTGAGAATAGATTTGATGCATTGAACTCCAATGGTCAAAGATCAGATAAGTTTTGGAATGATAGTGAAGAAAGTAAAAGGTCATTACAAGAAATGGAGGAGAAAGAAAAACAAAAATGGATGTCAGAAGAGACTCTAAAGATTGCACTGGAGCATTGAAAAGGCAAAACAAAAGGAAAACATGTCAAAGTAAAAGAACTGAACAGAAGATTTCCAAGGGCAATTTCGGAGGACAAAGTATTATACTGGAATGCACAGAGAACTGGGATTGGAGAATCAAAACAGAAAAACTCATTCTTCAAGTTGAAAAAGCTTAAAAACAAACATAAGCCTTGTGTCACAATATTGAATATGCAATTGAAAATAGTGAATGACTCAGAAATGCTCAACAAAAGATGGAGGGAATACACAGAGTTACTGCACCAGAAAGAATCACTCCAAGAAATAACTTCTTCTTAAAAAAAAAAAAAAAAAAACCCAAGAAACAAAAAGCAAAACAAAACCCCAAAACAAAAAATGATCAAAGTATGTGAGACAGAGATTCATCATCAATTCATCATCCTTGCCTTTAAGGAAATACTGTACCTTTTCATGAAATTTAGCTTTCTTTTGACAGTTTATTTAATACTTTTTGATGCCCACTATTTAAAAGCATTGATTCTTCTTCTGATTTCCTTGTCTATTTATTCTATTTTTAGATACGTAGTAAGCAACTGAAAATTCAATGGTTTAATAGCAGTGGCATCCACTTCATAAAGAGTATGCCTCTGGAAACTCTGAACTTTGATAAATGTCACTAATTATAGAAAGGCTTCAGGCCTTTTGTTCATAGGATCTCTTTGATTGTGCTTGACTCGAAGGCAATCAACAACAACAACAGATGAGGTAAACTTTAGTCTGAACATAGACATACCCACTCTTCAGCCCTTTGAAGAAGCTCCTGAAATCCGATTTGCCCAGAGCAATACTACCTTTGATTTTTTGACTGCTGCTACTATTGATTGTGAATCCAATTAATGTGAAATACTTGGAAACGCCAAACTTTTCTCCACATAGTAAGATACTGTCAATTCATCGAGTTCTGAGGAGTTTTGTTTTCTTTCTGTTGAAGAGGATGCTTTGATCACCTAGTCCATAGAGAGTTGTACTGCTAACACAAAGCCACACCTCTTGGATTGGAATCTGCCAGTGTCTTCACAAATGAAAGGTGGATAATATCTTCCAATTCAGTTTTTAGCTTCAGAAAACCCCTGAGGGTCAGCTGTTATTAGATTTTGACTAAATGGTAGTGAATTTTATTCTGAGTATTTATTGCATTGTCATCCACATTGAAGGCTGTAGTTTTTTTATCTTCCTCAGTAATTGTTTTAAGTACTCTTCATTTTTAGAAGGCATGGTTGTACCATCTATATATATCACAGGTTGTTAATGAACCTTTCTACTTGCTAACACCTCATTCTTCTTCCTGTAGTATCAAACTGAAGAAAAACACAGTCACTGTTCCAAAAAGATTTTTTTTACACTGAAGCATTACAAAGAATAGC
>NW_006399903.1:1231777-1253954 GCF_000299155.1 Elephantulus edwardii | reverse complement strand
AGTACCATGATAGACAGAAAAGAGATTTTAATTGTCAATTATTTCATCTTGCTTGATAGGCAGTCAATACATTTGATATCAGAAGTCGAGAAACCAAAAGACATGTTACACATTGGGAAAATCTGACAAGGATCTTTTCAGAGTACTAAAGATAAGTGATATCACTTTAATTTAAAGATCAAGGTATGCCTAAATCAAGATATGGTCTTTCCAGTTGGTTGCTATTGCATCTGAAAGTTGGATAGTGACTAAGGGCTACAAAAGAAGAATAGATCCATTGAGTGGTGGTGCTGGGGAAGAGTACTCAGTATTTCATAGACTGCTGTGAGAAAAGGTCCATCCTGGAGAAAATAAAAACAGGGGAACCCTTGGAGGCAAGGATAATGGAACTCCATGTCATATACTCTGGACATGCTGTAAAGAAGGACCAGTCCTTGGAGAAGGATATCATTCTTGGTGAGGTAAGGGTCAAAGCCTAAACCAAATGCATTGACACAATGACTGCAGCAATGGGTTCAAGTATGTTGGAGGTGATGCGGATAGAACAGAAAAAGACAGGGTTCAGATTTGTTGTTCGTAGGGTTGCTAGGAGTAGCAGTTGACTCAATGACTTATTAAAAGAAGGTTCTCTTGTACACTTCTGTGTAGGTTCAATTCATTTCTTTCATATGTAAAGAAAATTATTAGAGAAATTTGACTCTATAATGAAGAATTTGGCATCAGAATTGGAGGAAGACTCATCAACAACCTGGATTTTGCCAATACCACAACCTTGTTCTCAGAAAATTAAAAAGACTCAACATGGTTAATGTAGATGATCAAAGCCTACAGCAGTTTATATGGGTTGCACCTCAACATCATGAAAACAAAACCTGTATTTTCCTTAAAAGTGACTGGAACAGGAAATATAGAGACAAAGGCTTCTAGAAATTCAAGATGAATTCAGAAGAGGCCTAGAACTTGGAATATCATTGCTCATTTCAAGTAGGTCATGGCTTTAAGCAGATATTTACTTATGTCTTATTGATTATACAAAAGCATTTGACTGTGTGGATCCTAACAAAATATAGATAATATTGAGAAGAATGGGAATCTGAGATACTTAATTATGCTCATGTGAAACCTGCAAAAATCAAGACTCTATTGTCATAACAGAGCAAGGGAACAATATAAGGTATAAAATAAAGCTGTGCATCAATATTGTAGCTTTCCACCCTACCTATTCAACCTGTATGCTTAGCAAAGAACATAATAAGCTGGAGTATACGTATAAAGAAGAAATGGTCTTTATGACATTAAAAAGATTTATTACCACCTGTGTTATGCAGATTACACAGCATTGCTAACAGAAAATAAAGCCTTGAAGCACTTTCTGCAGAAGACAAAAAACTAAAGCTTATGATGTAAATTACATCTCAAAACAAAGAAAGCCAAAATTCTTGCTACTGGACTCATAGACAATCACATGATAGATGGAGAAAAATTTGAAGTTGTGAAGGCTTTAATTTTAAATATATTCAAAATCAACTTTCATAGTTACAGCAGTTAAAAATATGATGCATTATGAAAATCTGCTGTCAAGAACCTCTCAAGAGTTTTACAGAGTAAAGATATAATTTTAAAGAATAAGGTGTGACTTATCTAAGAGGTGGTACTTTTAATTGCTTTCTTTAAATTTGAAAATTGTTAATGGATAAACAAGACAAATAAAGAATTGATATTTTTGAATTATGGTATTGGAGAAAAGTACTGAATATCCCATGGACTACCAAAAGAACCTCCCAAACAAATAAGTTTTGGATAGCGTGCAGTCATAGTGCTTTTTGGATGCAAAGACGATGAGGCTTTGCTCACATATTTTGGGGATGTTGCTAGGAGAGGCTATTCTGTGGAGAGGGGCATGATTCTCAGAAAGGCAGAGGGTTGGCAAAGGAAAAGAATACCTTCAAGCAGGTGGATTGACACCGTGACTGCTGCTGGGGACTCTAATGTGTCAGGAAATGTGAGGATGGCACAGGATAGGCCAGGGTTCAGACTCTACTTGACTCTAAGACACCTCACAACAACAACAACAATCACAACATGCTCTGATAAATTTGCAAACGTAGAAGAAAAGGACAAACTCTTTGAAACTCATACCCTACCCAGACTGACATGGTGAGACATAAAACACTTGAACAGACCCACCACAAAATAAGATATTGAGCAGTTAATAGAAAGATTCTTCTCTCCACCAAATAGTCCTGGCCCAGATGATTTCACAGCTGACTCTACCAAACATTCAGAGAATTATTATAAATTAAAATGGAATTATAAAAAAATAGAAAAAGAAACACTCCCAGAGTCATTCTATAACGTAAGCCCAACCCTAGTACCAATATGAGGCAAAGACATTGCAAAAAAGAAACAAAAACAAAAAAAAACCCTAAAACACATCTACAAACTGCAGAACAGTATCTCTCATGAATACAGACTTGAAAATCCTTAACAAAATCCTAGCCCAATTGAAGCCAGCAAATATAAGATAATAATTCATCAAGACCCAGTAGGATTCACCAAATGTATGCAAGGATGGTTCAACATAAGAAAAACAATCAACATAATTCAACTTGCAACTTTTTTCCACCTGTCATGATATTGCTGGTTGTTAAAGTGGTGAGGACCATTAGAATGGTAAGAGCATTATTACATAAGTCAGCCAGCTTTGTTACAAAAGCAAAATATTGTTGTTAGATATCATTGGGTCAACTTCAACTCATATCTATTTATGAACAGCAAATAAAAAGTTTACCCTGTCCTTTGCCATCTCCACAATCTCAACTATGTCCAAACTTATTATTTCAGTCACTGTGTCAATCCAGCTCATTGAACGTTTCCTTCTTTTTTACTGACCTTTATTTTTCCCAGTATAATATCTTTTTCCTAAGGCTTGTCCCTTTTTATGACATAACCTAAATTCATAAGATGAAGCTTCACCATTCTTGTCTCTAAGGAATATCCTTTGTACACTTCTAGCAAAACATTTTGTATGTTTTTGTGGAAATCCACGGTATATTCACTACTCTTAGCCAATATCATTATTTAAAGGCATTAATTATTCCTCTCTCTCCTTTATTCATTGTTTATCATTCACATGCAAAGGAAGCAAAATAACTTGGAAAATAGACTTTTAATCTTTTCCCATAAAAATCTTTGCTTGAGAAGTGAATTTTGGGATTCAGTGAGTAACCTTACTAAGTATTCCCTTTGCTTAAAATGACAATTTTGATGGTTAGTCACAGAAGTGATATTTATTCAAAACAAGACCATGTAGTTCTTTTATCACAGCATCAGGAGGGGATGTCACTGATGTGCTGTAGTCAGGGATTTCTGTGTGTGAAATTCCCAATTACACCGGATGGCGCTGATTCCTAATGAGCCATTTCTGCATTTCTTCTTCCGTGTTGTCAGTGCAGAGTTCATTCTTTCCCTCTCCTGCCATGAAATTTTACATAATTACAAACATTGCCTAAACCTCTATTACTATGACATGAAATCTGAAGCTTGAAGACAAGATACAGTTATACCAGCATGTTAACATTATTACTGAAAGCAGAAGCATTTCTAATGTGATTCTTTTTATCGTGAAGGCAATAACTCCTTTTTCTTTCATGCTTTGAGCTAAGATTATTTTGTTTCCTTTCTCTCTCCCAGAAATTTGGTCTTGTTCTCTGAAAAAACCTGCTTAGTTGTTTTGGAAGAAATAAACATGAAAAACAGTGTGAAGCCTCTTTGAGGCTGGTTTTTCTACAGTTCTTGCTAAGAACATCTATTTCTCTGGCTGTAGGTATCTCTCAGGACATACGTCTCGATGGAGCTCAATCCAGAAAGTGAAGAAGAGCTTTTTGATAGTCAGAGCATCCTTTGCTGTAACCAAGATGTACTGCAGTGACACGTTCCTGGAAGTACAAAAGAGATACTGCCCTCAACGTCACCCATGAGTCAGGTTCAACAGAAGAATGAGTCCATGCTCGAGCCCGGTGACTCTGACTGAGTTCTGCTGCCTCAGAGTGATAAGGAGAGGCTTGGACTTTAAGGTTAACAATGCAGAATGTGGACATGAGGTTCGGGGTCCTGTGTTAGTGTCATGATTACTACTGATTCTATCTCATGCAAATTCACATGTGTAGAAATATTTTTTTTCTGAAAAAAGTTTTTAAGGCTATGACTTTTTGGAACTAGATTGGTAAGTTTACCTTCCAACGTGCTCTAGTTGGGTTTGAACCACCAACTTTGTGACTAGGAATCAAATGCTTAATCATTTCCTCTTCTCAGAGCTAAGCATTTTACAAGCCATGTGTTCCTTAACCCAATTATATGTGGTAAGTATTGTTCTTTCTAGGAGGGGTCATAAATGCATACAAGTCAGCAATTTTACACTGGATTACACACAGGTTAAATTCAGGAGAAAGAATTCACTCATCTCAACTCCAAGCCTCTTGCTGTTTCCTGATTCTCTGCAGCATTTCTGCGCCTCTCAGAACAGCTGGCCTGACTGGGTGTCGTCAGATAACCTGCGTACTGTTTGCTTAGAGTTAGAAAATAGTTGTCAGAGCAAATACAATATGCATATACCATTGAATTAGGTACCACAAGGGAATATTATTAGTCCCTGGAGTCTAGAATTTAAGAGAGAAATGTAGAGAAACATGGGTATAAAAACAAAATGAACCAAAAGAAGCACATTATATGCTGCCTCACAGAGACTTGAGTATGATTTACTCTGAGATAAGCAAGAATGTTTCCATGGGGGAAAAAAAAGATACTTCATAGGGTTCATGAAAATATGCAGAGAATTTTGGCAGAAAGAAATAATAATCTCAAGGTTCTTTGAATGGATAATTATACGAACCAATGAGAAGAGAAAGAAACTTCAGAAAATATTCTGGAGGTAGTACGTTGATTATTTTGATTGAAATGTGAACAAGAAAAGTGAACAAATGAATAAGAACAAGAAAAAAAGGCTAGAAAAAATTGTTGCTAAATGTAATGCTACAGGAAAGGTCTGATGTCTTATTTCAAGCTGTTGTTATTATTAGGTGCTGACAAGTCAATTACAATTAAAAAACAAAACAAAACAAAACCCTTTTAGCAAAGGATCTGAACCCTGCCCTACCCGGTGCCATCCTCACCATCTCTGATATACTTGAGCCCACCCAGTGCCAAGGTGTCAATCTCTCTTGTTGAAGTTCTTCCTCCTTTCAATGACCTTGCGTCTCTCCAAGCATGATGTCTTTTACTAAAGTCAGGCCCCTTCTGACAACAAAGTGTCTGAACAGTTTCATCATCCTTGCCTCTCAGGAGCACCCCGTTGCACTCCTGCCAAGATAGACTTGTTTGTTCTTTTTTCATTCCATGGGAATAAGTAAGAGTCCCCTAGAGCTGCTATACTGAATTTCAGCTTTGTGTTTAAAGCTCTGAGAAAATGAATTTCTATTCATTAAATTAGGGATATTATACCTAATGTTCGAAGTATCTTGGCTGAAAGCAGAGCATACCAGAGGAATGCCTATCTGTTTTATTGACTATGCAAAGCCATTTGACTGTGTGGGTCACAACGACTGTGGCTGACTCTGAGAAGAATGGGGATGCCAGAACATTTGATTGTTCTTACGTGAAACCTACAGTTGGATCAGGAGGCAGTTGTCAGAACAAAGTAAGAAAACACTGCATGGTTCAAAATTGGGAAGGGTGTGCGCCAGGGATGTGTTCTGTCTCCATATCTTTTCAATTTATATGCAGAACAGATCATCAGGGCCTGATAATAATGAGGAGGAATGTGGCATCAGGATTGGAGGAAGATTCATAAACAACCTGCGTTATACAGATGACACAACCGTGCTTGCTGAAACTGAGGAGGACCTAAAGCGCCTGCTGCAGAGGGTCAAGGACTATACAGTCTTCAATGTGGATTGAAGCTCAATAGCAAGAAAACAATGATTCTCACCCATGAGTCAATTGGCATAATTATAGATGGTGAAGATACTGAAATTGTTAACAATTTTAATTTGCTTGACTCCATAATCAACACTCTTGGTACCAGCAGCCAGGAAATCGAGAGATAAATTGCATTGGGAAAGTTGGCTGTCAGGACTTCCTGAGGATGTCCAGGGAAGAATCTGTTGAAATATGTCAGTTGTTATGCCATAAATTTCTGCAGCCTTGTTATTGACAGTTCTTTCATAGCAGCTTAAACTTTATTTTCCATCACCATTGTCTCTATATTTCATTATAATAATTTTCTTTGTCTTCCCACCTAGCCCTTTGAAATCTTCTATTCAGCTCCTTAACTTCTTGATTCTTTCCCTTTGCTTTAACTTCAGGGACATTGCACTGTCAATGCAAAGGTATGCAGCTCAAATTCACCAGGTGCACTGCAAGAAGGAAGATGGGAAATCTCTCATGCAATTTATTTTCTCTGACAACCTACTGGAGGGTCAGCTCTGAGACCTTTCCAACCTGATGGTACATGAGGACAATTAAGAATTCTGAAATTCTCATGAATGACAATGTTTTCTGTAA
Source organism: Elephantulus edwardii (assembly GCF_000299155.1). Classification (NCBI taxonomy): domain Eukaryota; kingdom Metazoa; phylum Chordata; class Mammalia; order Macroscelidea; family Macroscelididae; genus Elephantulus; species Elephantulus edwardii. Next base: position 1,247,393 of record NW_006399903.1, on the reverse strand, counting down.
TTTCTTATAACCCATATATTTGTACACTTTTTCACAGCCAGAAACACAATAAAATAGAAATTACAACAATTAGGTAGAGAGATAGAGAGATGGAGATAGATAGATATAGATAGATAGATAGATGATAGATAGATAGATAGATAGATAGATAGATAGATAGATAGAGATAGAGATTTGTTGTTTTGACTACCTTTGAGTCAAACATGACCCAAAGTGAGCCTATGATCAAAAGGCCTGAAGCCCCTCTACAACTACTGACATTTATCAAAGTTCATAGATTTTCTGAAGGCATGTTGTTTAGGAAGTGGATGCCATTCCTGTTTCTGTTTCCAAACACACACACACACACACACACACACACATTTATATTTAATCGCCTTGAAATTAATTCTGACTCAAAGCACTCTTGAGTAGAGCTGTCTGTCTATAGGGTTTCTAAGACTGAACATCTTTGCTATGGATACAGACTGTTCATCCTTTTACCCATGGAATGATTAATATATTTAAATTATCCATCTTCTGGTTATGAGCTGAGTGCTTTTAATTATTTTTTCCACTAGGACTCCCCAGGTTTTTATTGTTGTTGTTGTTGTTATGTGCCGTCGAGTCATTTGAGACTCATAGAGACCCTGTGTACAACAGCCCTAAACCCTGCTCTATCCTGTGCCAATCGCATTGCTTCTGACACACCCATCCCAATTACCCCAGTCACCTAGTCAATCCACCTCATTGAGGGTCTTCCCCTTCTGCACTGTCCTTTTACCCTACCAAGCATGACGTCCCTCTCCAAGGACCTGTCTCTCCTTACAACATGACCAAAGTATGTCAGACAAAGCCCCAGAATCCTTGCCTCCAAAGAGTAGCCTGGTTTAACCCTCTCTAGGATGAATCTGTTTGTTTTCTTGGCAGTCCATGGTACATTCAATATTCTTCTCCAGTATCACAGCTCAAAGGCGTCAATTCTCCTCTGTCCTCCCTAGTCACTGTCCAACTCTCTGATGCATAACAAGTGTTTGCAAAAACCATGGCCTGTTATCAGGCAGACCTTAGTCTCCAGAGAGAAACTATTGCTCTTGAGTACAGCCTTGTATTTATTACAGGGAGTGCTGTTTAGCTAGTGGGTAAGGAGTTGCATTGCAAACATACAGCAGGGTGTGCAAATCCACCAGCTTTTTTATTATAGCCTCCCATGTGGTTATAGCCTCCAAAAAGCTGCCAAAGTTTAGTTATGAGTTAGTTCTACTCCACAGAGATGATTTTGAATTTTAATATGTTTATTACAGTTAACTGCCTCTGTAAACCCCCTGGAGGGTCAGCTGTGGGTTGGTTCCAACTTGACAGTACACAATAACAACAACATATATTTGTTGTATGCTTTTGGTAAATTCATAATCAAAGCATTATTGATACCTATACCTATGTTTATGTCTATATCTATACCCATAGTTTATTTTGTGTCTATATCTTTGTAGCAAAGATTATTAAAGTTGTGCAGGATTGTGCAGTGATTTATTTGTTCAGTTGTCCAGTTCTACAAGTTAGAATCAACTTGACAAGATCAAACAGCAACATATTCATTTTTCAATTGTAATAAACTCTTATTATTTGTGTTACTAGTGTCTAAGTCCTATACACTAAAACATGTGTGGAGAACTTTGTCCTAGGAGGAAACCATTATGCTAGTCTCAGGGTTTCAGTGGCCTTGACAAACAGAAGCAACAGCAGTGTGTCTTCCCTTCTCCTTTTACAGTACTATAACGTGCTGTTAATAATTATTTTAAAATATAGTTAATGTAACCTATCTGCTCTTATGAAGGTAACTGAGGAATATTATGAAAAAAGGAAATAAAAGGAGATTTGAGGTGAGAAATGAAATAATTTTATATACACTTCTTGAGTTTCTGTGTCAGGGATGCTGTTGAACTGAGCAGATTTCTGTCATCCTTAAAAACTGACCTGTAAAACCCTTTCCACTGAACTTCTCCAGCTTTTAAAGACCTTTTGCATCTTCATTTACTTCTGTTACTCCCCTATGATGTGAAGGTGTCAGCATGGTCTGTTGTATACTAAAACTCACCTAATTCCTTCTTTGTAAGTGGCCCATGTGACACATAAATGACCATCACTTCTTTCTTTTTTTTTTCCTCCAGGAGAAAAATGTAGAGGAAAGAACTGTCACAGAATAGCCATTAGTGCAGAGTCGGAACATTTTGCTTGAGTTTGCCAATCACTGAGAGTTAACCTGCACTTCCTTAGGGTGTGGGAGACCAGACAGAGTGGTAAAGGCTTAGGTTCTTGGCTGATAACTTAAAGGTTGAACATTTGAGTCCATGTAGACATAAGCCATCTCCTCCCGAGTGATTTACTGACTCTGAAAACCCATTGCAGAGTTAGCTCTGGGTCAGATCCGATTTAATGGCACACAACAAACTCCTTAGGAGAAAGGAATGTTCAGATATTTCACGTAAAAAAAATCATCCATTAGAGATCTAAAGATCACAGTTATTCTCTGACAGATGTGGGATTACCTTAAATCAGAACTGACTCTTTCATCAGTGGATTTTACACTAGATGCAGGAGCGGGGTAAGTGTCCTAAGAGATATTACATAATTATAAGAGAGCGTTTTCTGTTCTGTAGGTTTTTTTTTCTTTTCTATTTGAAACCTTATGATTGGTTAGGACAAGTGCAATGAAATAACTTTTTTCATTTTTTTTTGTTTTATAATTTTCTTTCACTAGGTCCTTTGTGTTTTTACTTAGATTTACTGCCAAGTATTTAATCTTGTGAGTAGCTATTGTGAAGGGTATTGTTTTTCTCACCTCCAGTTCTGTAATCTCTTTGTCACTGTGAAGAAATGCATTTGCTTTTGTGTATTGCTAGTGCACCCTGCCACTTGGCTGAATTGGTCAACTATGTCCAGTAGTTTTCTAGCTGAGTCTTTAGGGTTTTCAGCGCAATAAAATCTTAGAAGATAAGTTATATAAGGAGGCCTTTGGAGTGTGAACAACTAGGCATTTGACAGTTAAAAGAGCAGTTGCTTGAGCTCACTCAGGCATCTGAACAAATGTTCAAAATCACTGGCAAGACGAGAGACGTAAATCAAAGGTTCGATGTGAAAAACAATGTATATGAACTTTATTAACTTTGTATGTAAACCAGTATAAAATAAAACGGGGGGAAAAAAACCTTTAAAAAAAACCCCAAACAAAAATACAATGTGATACCATCTTAACTCACTGGAAGTGGTAAAGTTTAGGAGATCAGCAACCAATAAATGTTGGAGAGAATGTAGAGAGGTAAGCACCTCATACACTGTTGGTGGGATTGTAAAATGGTACAACCACTCTGCAATGCAGTTTGGTGTTTCCTTAAAAAGCTGAACAAAGCAACTCCATAAAACCTGGCTAATTCTTCTACTAGGAAACTACCCCAAGGAAATTAGAACAGAGACACAGAGATTTGCACACTATTGTCCATAGCAGTGTTATTCACCATTTCAAGAACAAGGAAACAGCCCAGATGTCCAACCACAACTGAATGGATTGAGAATTGTGGCACATTCACATAATGGAATACTACGCAGCACTCAGGATCAACAATTTTGAAAAATATTACATAACTTGGGAGAGACTGGCAAGCATTATGCTGAGTGAACTAAATCTCCTACGAACAAATATTGTGTGAAACCTATTAATTGCATAAAATTATTGCAAAAATTAAGAGAGATAACTAGTATAACATGTATGTGGGCCCAAAGAGGGAAAGGGCAGAGCAGAGGGGCAAGAATGAGTAGAGGAAGAGATAGATATTTGTTTTCATTCCAAATAAAGGTGACCCTACAAAGTGCAGAAATTATTGAACATTAATATCTTTCTTAACAATGTCCAATTTTCCTACATTCATGCTTCTCACATTCCACATTCCAATCACTAGTGTCTCCTTACAGCTGTTTCTCTTTCTCTGTGTTTCCTTTCTAAGATCTCAGTTTCAATTGCCATGTCTGTTAGTCCAAATGATAATCTAAGTGCTCTCTATTGTACATAGGGTTTTTGAAGGCCTGTAATTTCAGAAGTGGGTGGCCAACCCTTCTTCCTAGTCTGTCTGAATTTTTAAATATATATAATAGTATCTGAGAGACAAACATTCTACAGAGAAGAGTAGATGAAAGACATTTTCCAGTTAGAAAGACCAATATTCAATGTTGTTGCCCACCCGACTACATATTTGGTTGGTTTTGGGTTTGGGGGTTTTTTTGGGGGGGGGTTGTTTGTGTTGTTTATTTTTTTTAAACCCACTGTTTCTCTACTTCACTACCAACCCTTCCTACTTTTGCTTACAATATTCAACATCTGTCTCCCATTGACCAGCCCCTGATGTGATGTCCTAAGTCTCAAGCAATCAGGATTTCTCCGATTCTGACCATATCATGACGCTCTCAGTCTCTTATGATGTGGCCAGTGTGACTTCAACTTAAAGTTCTTAAGTACAACTGTCATGTACAGCTTCTTTTCCTGGAAGATCCCGAGAAAAAGGCCTCTTAAACTTCCACTCCAGGATTGACTTCTTGTGGGTTAACACCACTTGTCTTTTGTTTGCATCCTGGTGCAAATGTGGCATCAGGATTGGTGGAAGAATCATCAACAACCTGTGTTATGCAGATGACACAACCCTGCTTGCTGAAACTGAGGAGGACCTGAAGTGCTTGCTACAGAAGGTCAAGGACTGCAGTCTTCAATATGGATTGAAGCTCAATATCAATAAAACAAAGATTCTCACCACTGGGCCAATTGGCAGCATCAATATGGATGGTGAAGGGATTGAGATAGTTAACAGTTTTCATTTACTTGGCTCTATAGTGAACACTCTTGGTAAAAGCAGCCAGGAAATCAGGAGATGAATTTCATTGGGAAAGTCAGCTGTGAGGGACCTCTCAAGAGTACTGAAGTGCAACGACGTCAGGCTGGAGACTAAGGTGCACCTGATCCAGACTATATTCTTTGCAATTACGTGCTATGCATTGGAGAATTGGACAGTGAATAGGGATGATAGAAAGAGAATTGATGCCTTTGAGTTGTGGTGCTGGAGAAAAGTGTTGAATATAACATGGACTGCTAGGAGAACAAACAGGTTTGTCCTGGAAAGAGTGAAGCCAGAATGTTCCCTGGAGTCAAGCAAGATTCTGCTGAAAATTATCCAAAAACAACTGGAGCAACACGTCAACAGAGAACTGCCAGATGTGCAGGCTCGGTTTAGAAGAGGTTGTGGTACAAGGGATATGATAGCTAAAGTTAGATGGATCATGGAAGAAAGCAGAGAATACCAGAGGAATGTCTATCCATGATTCATTTACTATGCAAAGGTTTTTGACTGTGTGGATCACAAGCTGTGGCTGACTCTGAGAAGAATGGAAATACTGGAACATTTGATTGTGCTTTTGCAAAACCTATACTTGCCCCAAGAGGCAATCGTCAGAACAGAGCAAGGAGGCACTGCATGGCTCAAAATTGGGAAGGGGGTCTGCCAGGGATGTACCCTGTCTCCATACCTTTTAAACCTGTATGCAGAACAGATTATCCAGGAGGTTGGGTTCTATGAGGAGAAATGTGGGTTCAGGGTTGGTGGAAGATTCATCAACAACCTGTATTATGCAGATGACACAGCCCTGCTTGCTGAAACTGATAAGGACCTGAAATACTTGCTGCAGAAGGTCAAGGACTTAAACCTTCAATACAGATTAAAGTTCAACATCAAGAAAACAAAGATTCTCACCGCTGGACTAATTGGCAGCATCAGGGTGGATGGTGAAGAGATGGAGATAACAGTTTTCGCTTGCTTGGCTCCATAGTCAACACTCTTTGTACCAGCAGCCAGGAAATCAAGGAACAAATTTCATTGGGAAAGTCAGTTGTCAGGAATCTCTCCAGAGTACTGAAGAGCAACAACAGCAGGCCAGAGACTAAGGTGTGTCTCATTCTGGCTGTAGTCTTAGTGATTGCGTGCTATGTATTGGAGAGCTGGACAGTGACTGGAGATGATAGAAAGATAACTGATGCCTTCGAGCTGTGTTGCTGGAGAAGAGTGTTGAATATACCATGGACTGCTAGAAAACAAACAGATTTTCCTGGAGAGGGTAAAGCTGGGCTACTCCTTGGAGGCAAGGATTCTGAAGCTTCGTCTGACATACTTTGGGCATGTTGCAAGGAGGGACCATGTCCTTGGAAAGGGACATCATGTTTGGGAGAATGGAGAGACAGTGCAGGAGAGGAAGACCCTTGATGAGATGGATCAATTCAGTGATTGGGGTAGTGGGAGTAGGTGTGTTGGAGACAATGAGGTTGGTGGAGGATAGAGCAGGTTGTAGAGCTCTTGTACATAGGGTTGCTACGAGTCACAAGCAACTAGACTGCACTTAACAACAAATACAACAGTGAAAGGGAATGATTGTATAAAACAGTGTGAATGCAGAATAGTATGAAACTCAATGTATATTAACTTTGTTAGCAAAGCAACATAAAATAAAAATTTAAAATAAAACAATAAACTACCTGTTCTGAAAGTGGAAAAACATTGTCAGATACAGTGTCAGAATATGATGCCTTCAATTTGAAAGGTACTCAGTAAACAAGCGAAGAGGAAATGGCCCTTCAAAATAAAGCCTGTTTTAATGAGTTGAATAGATTATAGCTTTCACCAAATGAAGGGCCTTGATTCTCTGATGTAAGAAGACTAAAAATTAAGAGGACCAGTTGAACACATCCACTTTTAATTGGAACACAGAATGCTGGAAGTTTGAATCTTGAAAGACTGAAAGTTGTCAAAATTTAAATGAAAGTCATAAGCATCTATGTCCTAAGCATTCTAAAAAAAAAAAAAAAAGACAAATCAGGCTCATTGATGTTTAATCAGAATCAGCTCAGGATTGACCCTCTATTTCTTTTCTGAGGATGTACTTCACATGGGAGTAGACTGTCCAACTTCCTCTCACAGAGCTGCTGGTAGATGAGAGATTAGGAACATCTGAGAGATGCCACCTTGTGTTAGCAATTTACCTCCGTTTAGACTCTCTACCAGAGTTCCCTCTCATAGTGATTAGTTAGCCAGAATGGACTGCTCTTGGTCATTCTCAACCAGAAAATTATATCATATGCTATTCTGAGAATGACATATTAAGGATCAATAGTCAATGGGAGTCAAATGTCAGAGGATAATACTCATACAAGGAAGAAGAAGAAAAATTGAAGAATATCATTCAAATTCATGTATGAATCACTAAATCAAAGATGAAGAAACTAAAGATTTCTCCCAACTTTTGCAGTCTGAAATTGATCAAATATGCAATAAAAGCGCCTGACTAATAAATAATCGGTGATTGGAATGCAAGGTTGGAAATAATGAAAGATTGTGAGTTAGAAAATATGATATTGGTGACACAAAAGAGGCTAGAGATCACATGATTGAATTTTGTGTGACCCAGGATTTATTTATTTATTGGAAATACTTTTGCTAAAACCACAGAAGATGAATATAAAGACTGATCTTGCTAGATACGGTACACAGGACTCAAGTCCACTACACCTATAAAAAGAGATGGTGGAAGAGAAGCTCAATATCACCTAGAATAAGGCTTGAGGCCACCAGCAGAACAATCAACTGCTCTTATGAAAGTTCATACTAGGATATTGAATTTAAAAGTCACAAAAATAGATTTGATGCATTGACTATTTATAAAGATCACATGAGTTGTGAGTTGACACACACAAAAAATATACAGAAAGAAAGCAAATAAATCATTAAAGAAATAGGGAAGAAAAGAAAACTCAACAAATGGGCTGTCAGACAGAGAGACCAAAGTGAAAGGAAGAAATGATATAGTAAGAAAACTGACCAATCCTTAAGGGGAAGTTTCAATAAGCAAAGCAAAACATTATAATGATCTCTATAAATACCTGGAGTTATCAACGCCAAAAAGAAAAGCACACTTCAAGTTTAGCAACATGAAAAATTAAAGAAAAATTCAAATTTATGGTTAACATGCTGAAGGATTGATCTGTGGGCAAAAGATTGTATGATGAGGAAAACATCAAAACAATACAGTCTTTGTAGCAAAAAAATAGTTGACAATGAACAATCTCAGGAGGAACAGTGCAGAAGAGGAAGAATTCGGGTAAGATGGATTGATATTGTAACTGGGGCAAGGGGGTAAGTGTGTTGGAGTCAGTGCACTGGCTTAGGACAAGGCAGGCTTCAGAGCTGCTGTACATAGGGTTGCTATGGGTCACAGGAAACTTGGTGGCACCTAACAACAACAATATATGAACGATGGTTAATGATACTGAAAGAAATCCAGCTCACGCTGAAATGACTGGCAAAAATATGGTTTCAGGAATTGATATAATACTAATTGAGGGGTTTCAGCAAAAAGATGATGCCATGGACATACTCACTTTTCTATATCAAAGAATTGGGGAGAGAGCTATGTGAACTGGAAGAGAATGCTAAATGTGTGCATTAAAAACAATAAAACAAAAGATAATACAACATAAGGAAGAAATTATTGAATAATATCACATGTAAGTAAAATCATACTCATGATTATTCAGAAAATGTTGGAGCAACACATTGACAGGGCAATGTCAGAATTTCCAGATGGATTCAAATGAGGTATTGGTACAAAGTTTCATAACTAATATTGGATGGATTTTGTCAGAAAACAGAAAATAACTTAAATATGTTTACACATAGTTTATTGATTATACAACGGGGCCCAATTATGTAGGTCATAATAAATCATATATAACGTTGCAGAAATTGGAATTTTAGAACACTTAATTGTGCTTCAGCAAAACATGTACATAGATGAAGAGGCAGTCATTTGAAAAGAACAAGGAGAACAATATGGTTAAAATCATGTAAGGCTTTTGTCTGGCACCAGCAGCCAGGAAATTAAAAGGCGCATTGCCATGGGAAAGTCTGCTGTGAGGGACCTCTCCAAAGTACTGAAGAGCAAAGGTGTGTCTCTGGAGACTAAGGTGCATCTGATACAGGCCATGGTCTTTGCAATCACTTGTTATGCGTCAGAGAGTTGGACAATGACCAGGGAGGATAGAAGGAGAATTGATCCTTGTGAGCTTTGGTGTTGGAGAAGAGTGCTGAGGGTGCCACGAACTACTAAGAAAACAAACAGATTCATCCAGGAGAGGGTTAAACCGGGCTGCTCCTTGGAGGCAAGGATTCTGAGGCTTCGTCTGACATACTTTGGTCATGTTGTAAGGAGGGACCGGTCCTTGGAGAGGGACATCATGCTTGGGAGGGTGGAGGGCATTCGCAGGAGGGGAAGGCCCTCTGGAAGATGGATTGATTCGGTGGCTGGAGCAATAGGGATGAGTGTGTCGGAGGCAATGAGATTGGCACAGGACAGAGCAGAGTTTAGAGCTGTTGTACATAGGGTCATTATGAGCCACAAGCAACTAGACAGCACATAACAACAACAACAGGGCTTGTGTCAGGTTACCGTTCTTTTTAATGTAATTATTCAATCTATATGTTGAGCAAATCATCTGAAAAGCTAGATTATGCAAAGAAAAAAATCTACCATGCTTGGAAAGGTGAAGAGTCAGTTAAAAGTAGGATGACTCCCAACTAGATGGATTGACACAGTGCCTGGAGTAGTAGGTTTAAGCGTATTGGAGACGGTGAGGATGACACAGGCCAGAACAGGGTTTAGAGCTGTTGTTCAAAGGGTTGCTATGAGGTTTCTTCAACTCAACCACATCTAACAACACAACAATGTTATATTCAATATGCTACTGAAATACCACAAAAGTATTGGTTCTTGTTTTGTAATCAGCAATCATTGTCCACTTCAGATTCATAGGAAGTAATTAAAAAGACCTTGCTTGAATCAGGCCCACTTTAGTCTTTAAACTGATATCTTTGCTCCTTAGCACTTTGAAGAGGTCAGCAGCTTTTGCTAAGGCCCGTATTTCTTGACTACTGTTATCATGAATGTTTTTGTGGAATCAAGTAAAATGAAATTGTTGACAACTTCAATCTTTTTCCCATCCATCATAATGTTTCCTATTGGCCCAGTGGTGAAGATTACGATGTTAGTCTGGAGACTAAAGTGTACCTGATACTGGCCATGGTCTTTGCCATTACTTGCTATGTTTCAGAGAGCTGGATAATACCTAGGGATGACAAAAGGAGAGTTGATGCCTTTGAGTTGTGGTGCTGGAGAAGAATATTGAATAGACCATAGACTGCTAGAAGGACAAGCAAGTTCGTCCTGGAGAGGGTGAAGCCAGGCTACTCCTTCGAGGCAAGGATTCTGAAGCTTCGTCTGGCATACTTTGGGCATGTTGTAAGGAGGGATCATTCCTTGGAGATGGACATCATGCTTGGGAGGGTGGGGGGCCAGCACAGAAGAGGAAAATCCTGGATGAGATGGATTGATTCCACGACTGGGGTAATGGGGATAAGTGTGGCTGAAACAATAAGATTGGTAAGGGATAGGACAAGGTTTAGGGCTGTTGTACAAAGGGTCGCTCTGAGTCACAGGTGACTCAACGGCACATAACAACAAAAACACGTCATCCATCCATATGAAGGCAATAGTGTTTGACCATCTGCCTTAAGCGTTTCATATCTCCTTCACTTTCAGTCAGCAAGGCTGTGTCATCTGCATAACAAAAGTTATTGGGTCTTCCTCCAATCTTGGTGTCATAGCTTTATATAGTCCACTTTTTGAATGATTTTCTCAGTGTTGAGTAGATATGGAGAAAGGATACAGCCCGAACACATGCCTTTCCTGATTTGAAACCATATAGTGTTCCCTTGCTCTGTTTGAACAGCAGCTCCTCAGTGTGTGTAGAGGTTTTACAGGAGCACGATTAGGTGTTCTGAGACCTCCATTCTTCTCACGGTCATCCACTATTTGTTATGATTCACGCAATCAAATGCTTTTCATTGTCAATTAAACACAAGTAAACATCTTTCTGATATTCTCTGATTTCAGCCAGGATACATCTGACTTTAACAATGATATCTGTTGTGATATAGCACTTTTATTTTTGTTTTTTTAGCTTTGACTTTTGAAATGCCACAGCTATTGAAAATGCTATGGGTTGCAGTTCTTTTTGTAAATACATGAGTTCACTTACAGACATTTAACAGCAGGGTTTGTGGAGTGAACTGCTGATTCTTCTGTACTGGAACATGGCTTACTTCCTAGTAACACAAAGACCTAGGGAAGGTATCCATGTCTGTAAAAGTTTAAATAATTACCTTTGGATTTGACATTGTGATGGGGCAATGACAAAGCCCTTGGTTGCTCAATTTAAAGTTCATCAGTTTGAACCAACGTGGAAGCTCAATGGCAGTTAAAAAGCTGATGATCTGTTCCAGTAAAAGTTTTAGCCTCAAATGTCCCATAAGGCAGTTACCTCTCTGTTTCATCGGAGAGGAAAAAGAAATCTATCAGATGACACCAAACATCACCAACAATATACTTAGAATGTTATCATAGTTAATTACAATTTATATGCAAAGTACCAGGACTATATGGTTGTCATAGTAACTGCTAGCTCTTATTATTTAAAAAAAGAACCAAATAATTTCCTGTAAGTTATTAAAAATTTACAGGACATGTAGTAATTGTTACTACCTCTGGTGGTCTCATGGTAGAAAGCAGCACTGCAGCCCCAAAGGCACACAGTTCAAATTCACCTGTTGCTCTGAGGGAGAAGTATGGGCAATCTCCTCCTGTGTGATTTGTTACCTCTGAAAACTCACTGGTGGGCTGCTACAAGTCGATGCCAACTCAATGCCACATGACAATAAGAAATACCTTCTCTTAACTTGATGTTGTACATCTTCAGCTCTCTAAGAGGTTACCTGTTCCAGGGGTGGCAATAAGGCATCTTTTTGAAGCTAAGAATGTCCAATGTATCTTGCTGACTCTAAGTATTTTATATAACTTTTCTCCTATGTCCATATATTCAATCCTGGAAGAGGACTTCAACTATGTAATGTCTACTCTTTCTTCTTAATCGTCTGTGTGGATAATATGTATTTGTAGGAGCTGTTGAAATCTAAATAAGGCATTTATAAGAATGATATAGTAAAACAATGTAGTAAAACTTCCATAGTGGTTATAAATAAATTATTAATTACATACACATTTATGTATCAAATATACATAATTTATTAAGTAATGGGCATAGTATAAAAATACATTGATTTAAATAAAAAAATCATCTTACAGAAAGTCAAACTTTCTTGCAATGTATCAATATTGAAAATCATACTTGCATTGATTGCTGTTCCTTTTTCTAATTTAATTTCACTCATTTTTATTCTAGGTTAGAAATTATAAACTCAGTTTGATTTTGCATTATTGTATCTATATAACTTATTAATAGAAATTTACCAGAGGGCTGGCTATTTAGGCTTTATTAACTTACAAAGGTATGTGACTGTATAGGTTATAACAAATTATGGCTAATATTGAGAAAGATGGAAATCTCAGAATACTTAATTGTGCTCATGTGAAACCTATACCTAGACCAAGATGCTGCTGTGTAAACAGAACAAGGCAACACTACATAGTTTAAAGTAAAAAAAGGTGTTTGTCAGGGTTGTATCCTGTCTTCATCACAGTTCAATTTGTATGCTGAAAAAATCATTTGAGGTGTTGGACTCTGTGAAGAAGAGGTTGGCACCAGGATTGGAGGAAGACTCATTAAAAGCCTGGGTTATTCAGATAACACAATTTGGCTGGTAGAAAGTTAGAAGAACTTGAAGCAGATACTGCAAAAGACCAAAACCACAGCCTTCAATATGGATTATAGGATAGCATCAAGAAAACAAACTTCTCACTACTGGACCAATACACAACATCATAATAGATGGAGAAAAGATTGAAACTATCAATAACTTCATCTTAATTGAATCCACAATCAATACACCTAGTACTAGTAATCAAGAGATTAGGAGACCTTTTGCATTGCAAAAGTCAGGGAACTCTTCAAATTTCTTAGGAGCAATGGCATCAGTTTGAGGGCTAAAGCAGGCCTGATCCAGGCCATGTTCTTTACAATTGCTTGCTATGCATCAGAGAGCTGGACAGTGACTGAAGATGACAGAAGAAGAATCAATGCCATTGAGTTTTATTCCTGGCAAAGAGTGTTGAACATACCATGGACTGCCAAAAGAATACACATGTTGGTTTGGGAGAGGATGAGTGTGTGTGTGTGTGTGTGTGTGTCTATAAATATATATAAAATGTGCAGTTCAGTTGGATTTGAGCTATAGGTCAGATTGTCCATGCCTTTCTCCCCCGCTTTGCCCTGTGGTGGAGCGGCTAGTAGATTTGAACCAGAGAGATGGAAAAAAAAAGAGAAATAGTGAAAGATTATCTGAGGAGATCAAGGAGTCTAAGAAGAATCTTGACTACAGCTGAGTGAGTCTAAACAATATCATAGAATGCAGTAAAGTTCAACAAAGTATTGTGGATTGGTGCTTCAAAGGATGATCTGAGGTTTGTCATCAGAGTCAAAAACAGCAGGTGCAAGCACAGAGATCATAATCCAGATGTAGAATCAGACAGAAAGTCTTCTGGGTTTGCCAGTTGTTGTTGTTGTGTACCGTGGAGTCTGAACTGACCCACAGCTGACCCTCTGATGGGTTTTCAGAGGAAGTTAATTGCATGGGAGGAGATTACCCATCCTTCTCCGAGGGGCGGCTGGAGGCCTCAAACCGCATGCTTTTGAGATCGCAGTGCAGCTCCTTGCCAGAGTCCACACACATATTCAATGCATGATACATCACTGAGGAAACTGCCCCTTCATCAGATCAGGTAGCGTTAGAAAACTACCTCTAGTCCTGCATCATTAACATCACAGAAATTAAAAGTACAACCCATATGAGAGATTATTCTGAAGATCAAGGCCATCTGGACACACTATGTAAACTATTAGAGCCATTATCATACTGCTTGAACAACTTGTGACTGTTTTCCTTTTCTATTTCTTTGTACTTTCCCTAGCTTCTCTTTTCTCCTCAAACGGTAATTTTTCACCCTTCGAAGCAAGATCATCTGAGCCAAAATACTGGTGTGTTGATTAATATATAGTGAGCTCTGGTGGCAGAGAATACGGAGTGTCCCTGGTAAATCAAAGGGTCTGCCTCTGTGATATTTCAACACTCCCAGCAGATCTGTAGGGGAAAGACAGAGAGTGTCCTATTTGATTTACAGACTCGGGAAGTCAATTTAAGGTCAGATAAGAGTCAGTCCTTATTCAAAGGCAATAATTATATATATATACACATATATATAATATATATGTCTCACAAAAATAATATGAGAAACTGTACTCTTATTAAACAAATACATGTAATAAAATATATTTTACTAAGCAAAAATTAGAAAAACATCTTTTCTAAGATATAGTTTTTCCCTTTCCTTTCCCTTACCTTCAATTGTGAACTATAAAAATCGACAGAATATGACAAAATATTATAATCTTTAATAACACATTATTTCTTCAATTGAAAAGTCATATTGTTACTACAAGACACATTGATCTAAGGGAAAGAATAACTGGAGTCCTGCTTGGCTTGTGGACCAGGCAGAAGCTGCATCATGCTGGGAGTGAAAGATTTCAAGATGATTGTGGAGACGGCATGTGAAAGAGGTTGTTCAGTGGTGGACATCTCCAAGAGCAGATCTAGGGGAAGCAAAACTGTGCTTATGGTGTACCTTTATAAATGCAACTCTGGATTGTGAAAATGCAACAAAAATAAAATTAACGATTAGCTGCATATGCATACCAAAGAGACTAGACTAGACAACAGTGGGTAGGTGGTGTGAATGGAGCATTGTGAGAAGGAAGAGAAGGGTCTATAGGTAAAGACTGTACCCACGACCTCATTCTGAATCTGTGATCCGATTGTTTGATGAAAGATCTTATCAGAAAGCAGAAACTACAAACCATAATTCAATACATGCAAATAATGAATATTAAAGTTTTTCTTTTCCTATGAAATCCCGAAGACTTATACTCGAGTTAGAATAAATATCTAAATCATAAAAAAGTATAAGAATAACACTTTTTAATTTGTGGGTTTTTTAAAAAAATTTAAGCTATGCTTTACTGAGTAATGCATATATATATACATTTGCATTGTACTCATTTGATAATGAGCAGATACTATAAGAAATATGATAATCCGTACATCAGTATTATCCACAAGACCACACTAATATGTGTCTAAACATAGAAATAGCTAGGAAGCTCTCTAGTGGCTTAGTGGGAAGAAGCTGCATTGCAATCCCAAAGGTAAATGGTTCTAATCCACCAGCTGCTGTTCCACAGCAGAAAGAGGGGCTCTCTTCTACTGTGTGACTTACAACTTCTGAAAAGGCACTCACTGAAGGGTCACCTAAGAGCCAGTTATGACTTGATGGTAACCAACAACACACAACAGGCAGTTATGAGAAATGATTGTTTTCTGAAAAAAAAAATTCATTTAGCATTTCCAGTTTAGACATATTCTATAACAGTGCTTTTGATGTTTTCATTTATACTCGTTAATATGTTGTTGTTGTTGTTGTT
>NW_006399903.1:1201730-1228497 GCF_000299155.1 Elephantulus edwardii | reverse complement strand
GGTTTTTCTTGGCCCGATATGGAACGGATGTCCCCTGCTTCTGGCATCTCCGATTACCTGGGAAGATAGGGGGGGTCTGCGGGATGTGGTGGCTGTCGTGTGAGGCGCCCAACTTCAGCCAGTCAGAGCTGCGCCTCTGTTTTGACTTTCTGCCAGAACGGATGTCACGTGCTTCTGGCGTCTCCGATTACCTGGGAAGACTCGTTAATATACCCTCATTAATTTCATCTATTTTATATGGACAATAGTGAGATCATTCAATCTATATGAACAGTGAGTAGAAATGTGCATACTTTGTAAGTACAATCTTTCTAGATATTCGCCTAATGCATGTACGTTCATGTGATATAATTTCGATTTTATCTTTCAGTGAGTGTCAAAAGGTCAGACTCAGTGCCAAGGAAGAAGCCGTTTAAGCACAGCATCTATGGGATATGGTTTCCCTAGCAACAGAAAACTATCCCTTCACAGCATGCTTTCAATTCAGCTTACACGTCTGTACATTTTTCTTCTTTTATTTTTTAAATGGGAATGCAGTTTTCGAATAATGGTTGCCAAAAATGGATAATAGAACAAATCAGAAGACCATTAACTTAGAGAGATGTGGATGTTATCACATTTTCTATTTCATATTCTTTAAATAGACAATTTGAATACTAAATGTTTAAACAGTACTGTCTTTAATTATTTTTGGTGACTGCAAATTTGAGAAAGAACCACTTGAGTGTTATTTTGTCGATTAAGAAAATAACTATTCTGTTAAAAAATGCATAAATATCCATATGTAAATTGACATAAAATATTTAGATTCCAAAGAAGAAGCATGTGTTAATTTTGTCCTTATGAACTTGAGAAAGTTCTCTATTTGGATTAACAAATGTGACACTTGCCACTACAGAAAGTTTAATGTCTTACATCTAAAGGTCAAATACATAATCTATTTTTACTAAACATACTAAGATTTAGTCCCTGATTTTCTGGCAAGACAGAACACATAAACAGTACTTAAAATCGTTAGAGTATTAAAGAATGGAATCACATGGGGACAACAGAGTTAAAACTGCCAATAATTTTGTAAGGGAGACAAATTTCCTTGTAAAACATCAACAGGACAAAAACAATTCCTGTGCAATCAGACATCTCTCCACAGTCCTAACCTTTAACTAATTCTGGCACCAACTTTCTTCCAGAGCTCTTGTTGCTTCATTGCTGGATCTGTTAAGCCATTGCAACAGCCACATAGAACTCACAGTCATACTTAAAATTATGGAGTTTATTAGGGAAGTTAATGTACTGCAGTTCTAGTAGGAAACAGGATATAATTTTCAGGACAGTTTTTCAAGCATGCTTAGAGGGCCTCTTTTTCCTTTCAGCCTCATGGATTTATGTCAGTGTTACAAAGCTGTCTTTGAACTACCGATTATGCCATCTTGACCCAGTCTTCCAGCAAGTCTGGTGAAGGCCTTAGGCTCTGGTTCTCATTCTGCAGTGCACATTTCCTAGTTGATCTGTCTCACGTCGACCTCTAGTTCTCTAATGCTGCTGATGTTTTGGTCTAGGTACTAATCTGACTGGAAAAGGAATCTCTGGTCCAAATGGACACACATTGAAGTCTCCAATGCTTCTTTTTACTGGTACTGACATTTCCATTTAATGTCACTGAACCTGCTCAAGTTAAACCTGGTGGAATGGTAAGACTGCAAATCCCATCATTAATAGTACACATTCCTTGCTTGCATGTTCTTATCTAGGCAAGAAGTTCTGGTGGCCTAAAATCGGGAGTTATGCTGACAATCTAGAAGCAGGTGGTTTCAACCCACCTGCTACTCCATTGGAGAAAGATGGACAATCTCTTCCCATGTGATTTACTTCCTCTGTAAATCCACTGGGGTGGTTTAGACTTGATAGCAATAACGTAACAATAACAACACAATCAAGAGAACACTGCATGGATCAAAATCAGGCAAAGGGTTCATCAGGACTGTAACATTTCTCTACATATATTAAATATGTAAACTAGTGAAATCATTTTAGAAACTTAAGTGTATGAAGAAGAAAGTGGTATCAAAATTGGAAGAAGACTCAACAACCTGCATTGTATAGATAATATAACCTTGTTTCCAGAGAGTGGAAACACCTTGAAGAACATACTGAAAGAGATCAAAGACTACAACCTTCAATAATGATTACATCTCAGTATCAAGAAAACCCAAAATATATTCACCATTGAACCAATAGGTAACATCATTATAGATGGAGAAAAGTCTGAAGGTGGCAATGATTTCAAAATGCTTAGATCACAATCAACACCAATGGCAGTAGCAATCAGGAAATCAAAAGACCACCAACAATGTATAAGAGTTCCTTTCTTGCCACATCCTCTTTAACATGTATTTCTTCTGCCCTGTAGAACTTTGCCACTGTTAAAGAAGTGAGACTGTACCTCATGATGATTTTGATTTACATCTCTTATTGCCAGTGATTTGGAAAATTTCTTCGTGTGTCTGTTTGCCATTCCAATATCTTCCTCTGTGAAACTTCTCTCCATGTCTTTGCACATTTTGTAATTGTGTTATCAGCCTTTTGCTTGTGGAGGCCCAGGAGTATTCTATAAACTTTTGTTATAAGACTCTTGTCTGAGATGGTATTACCAAATGTTTGTTCCCAGTCTGTAGATTCTCTTTTCACCCTGTTGGAAAATGTTTTTGATGTACAACTATTCTGGAAGGCAATTTGGCCCTTCTTCACAAAGCTGAACATAGAAATGCCATATGATCCAGCTATTCCACTATTTGGAATATATCCTGAGAAAATGAGAACTGAGGCACGAACTGAGATGCGTACATCAATGTTCATGGCAGCATTATTCACCATTGCAAGAACATGGAAACAGCACAAATGTCCAACCACAAATGAATGGATTAAAAAATTATGGTACACAATGGAATACTATGCAACATGCAGGAGCAGTGATTTTGTAAGTTATTACCTAACTTGGGAAGGACTGGAGAGCATTAAGCTGAGTGAATTTAACTCTGTCTCATGAGGATAAATATTGTATACAACCATTATTTTAGAATGAGTATAAGGATGCAAGAGGGGTGGGAAAGAGTGGAAGCAGAGGGATGAAGATGTTTAGGGGGAGAGGGGATTAATCATGGAGTTGTACAATTTGATGGGTGAAGGAGTGAGTGAAATTGGAAGAATCTGATTTTGAAAACAACGTATTAGAATTTTGTAAATAAACTAGTATAATAAAAAACAAAGAAAAAACAAAACAAACAAACAAAACAGAAAAAATTGAAAGACATTGAGAAAATCTGGGGTCAGAGGCTGTCTAAGGCATTAAAGAACCAGAATACAATTTTAAGGATCAATGTATGTTCAAATCTTTTTCATTTGCTTCCTATGCATGAACAATACATGAAAACTGAAGAAGAATGAAGTCTTTCAAATTGTTGTGTTAGGGAAGAATATTGAATATCCTATGTGCTGAAACTTCATCTCATATTTTGGACTTTTTTTTTTACATCTTTTTAAGAGTGCATAGTTCTTGGAAAAACATCACGAATGGTAGAGAATCAATAAAACAATTGAAGACTCTCAACAAGGTGGTATGACAAAACAACTAGAGCAGTGGCTTGAGTATGTTGGAACTGAAAGGATTAGTCACATACGACAAGTTTCTGATAAGGGTAGGGATGAGTAATAGTAGACTTGTGGACATGTGGCAGCAGCAACATACTATCAGTACCTGTGTGCATAATTTATAAATAAAACAAATTATTCTGAAGAGAAAAACTATAAGCATTCAGCAGTAAAAGACTACTCAGTGGGAAAGTGAATTGTTTTGTTTTTTTTTTTAATTAATTTTAATGAACATTTACAGAGATTTTGGATTTCCTTTCATTCATTGTTGCACTTTTCTTCTTCCACCCAAGTTCGCTCCTCTCTTTGAAAAGTAAAAGAAAAGTTCTTTCACTGGTATATAATCCCCCCACTCCACCCCCCCCCCCGAGTACACTGCACTGTACAACCTTCATTCTGGACTCTTGTCATACCTATAATACTGAATCATATATCACTTTTAAACTATTCTCTCTCTCATCTGCGTCAATGCAGTAAACACAATTTATCCAATTTTTCTCAGTCTTACCCCAACCCTGAAAGTGAAGTTTTAATTTCTAAAACTTAAAAAAAAATGGTCTGAAAACAAAAAAATTATAACTGTCCTATATAGCACAAGACCAGGAAATCAGAATCCATCCAAGATGTTCCCAGTGCCTGACAATCATTAACAATCTTCTAAGAAGGAGAGTAAAGAGCTTATGAAACTACTTAAGCACTATCTTTGAGGATGTGCTCCAGAATGCTATTTAGAAGCAAGGATGATGAGAGTCTGACATATTTGGACACGTTAAAAAGAGGGGCTAGTTTCTGCCTGGTATTACGTAAGCTCAGTAAAAACAATGAAGACCTTCAATGAGATGGACTGACCCAGTGCCTGCAAAAATGGGGTTAAGATCCAGCTATTTCACTGTAAAGATTATATACCAAGAAAATCAGAATTGAGACATGAATGAAGATATGTTCTCCTATGTTCCTAGCAGTATTACTCACACAGTGTTAATCACAATAGCAAAAAAAATCACCAACACAAAACAAAAAAGCTAAAATGTCCATGAACAAACAAATCGACTGAGAAATTGTGGTACATCCACACAGTGGAATACAATGCAACAAAAAGGAGAAACAATTTTGTAAAATACTATATAACATGGGAAGTCTAGAGAGCATTAAATGGAAGGAAATAACTCAGTCACAAAAGGACAATTGTGGCATAAGGCCACTATTGTGAAAATAAGAGGATAACTAAGCAAGATATGTATAAATGTTCAAAAGCAGAAGAGGAGGGAAAGAAGAGGATTTAGAAATAGGGAGGGGAAAAAAATCACTGGGATAGCAGAGGTTGGTGGGTGTAGAAATGGGAAAGGTTCAGTGAGGACTTGCAAAGATGGGGTGATAATAGGAATAGCTCAAAGGTAGTTAATTATATAAAATATAATGTATATGCATGATTGTATAAGACAATGTACATGAATTAAACACAATGTATATGAATAATTGTATGCAAACAATTTTTTTTAGAAATGGGATTAAGTACATCTGATTATTAGGGTGACACAGCAACTATTGTACGTGAGGTCACTATGAATTTGAGCTGACTCTGTGACACATAGAGACAATAAGATGTAAATGGATAAAAGTCTTATAGATCTTCCTAAGCAGTATGTTGTTGCTGTTAGCTGCCATTAAGTTGAGTACAACTCATAGTGACCCTATGAACAAAAGATTAGGAGTCTATTGTATGAACAGAGCAGGGTAACACTGCATAGTTTAAAATTAAGAAGGGAGTGCATCAGGGTTGTATTCTTTCTCCACATGTATTTAATCTGTATGCTGAGTGAATTATTTTGAGAAGCTGGACTCAATGAAGAGGATGTGGCATTAGAATTGGAAAGAGACTCATGAGTAACCTGTGTTATGCAGATGACACACCTTGTTTGCTGAAAGTGAGGAAGACTTGAAGCACTTGTTGCATAAATTCAAGGAATATAGCCTTCAGTATGGATTGCATCTCAATGTCAAGAAAACAAAGATTCTTAGACCGATAGACAACACCATAATGGGTGGAGAAGAGATTGAAACTGTCACTGGCACAGTGACTGAAAGAACAGAGACTGTGTGGATGGCATAGGATTGGGCAAAGTTGCAATCTGTGGTACACAGAGCAAACTTAATGACCTATAACAGCAAAAGGGGCGAGGGGAGGAGGGGGAATGAGGGGAGGAGGGGGAATGAGGGGAGGAGGAGGAGGAGCGAGGGGAGGAGGGGGAGCGAGGGGATTCTCGCACTCATGAATGCACAATCATTTGTTTTGGAGGTTGAGGATCTAGTCAAAGCAGTTTTGTTGCCAACCATCATTAGTTGAGAATAAACTCTGGTGGCCTAGTGACAAGAAGCTGCCCTGCAATCTTGAAGGCATGTGGTTTGAATCCACTAGCTGCTCCATGAGGGAAGGATAATCAGTCTACTCTCATGCAATTAACTGCTTCTGAAAACCCACTGGCAGATCAGCATTAGTTGTCAGTCTATATCCAAATGCTCTAAGATGCTCCTTAGAAGACAGGAGGGCGAAACTTTTTCTCACATACTTTAGTCATGTTCTCAGAGGCATTGATGCAGCGACTGTCTCAATGGGCATGTGGAGGTCATCAGGACGGTGCAGGTTAGGGTAAAGTTCTGAACTGCTCTTCAAAGGGTCGCTCTGAACTGCAGAGGACTCAGTGCACGTAACAACAGCAGTAGGGAAGACCTTGTTGGTAACTGCTTAATTGTTTTCCTTGGAGATTTTGTTAGGCATTTATTATCAATTTAATGTTAATAAAGTTGCATATTTGGGCTATTGTTAAATTTATTCCCTTTCCCAACATATTGTTCTTCTGGTGTCTTAAAAGAAAAAGCATTGCTTTTAATAGTTAACAGACTCGTAAAGGCAACCTCGATTTCTAACTGTGCTAACTCTTTCCCAGAGTGCCCTTCTGCTGTTTTGAAAGCTCAATGACACGAGCATCTTCAGCAACACTGTGAGAATCCTTTTCCAACTGTCTTCCTGCTATTAAATGTACAGTGCACAACAAGAAGTACATTCTACCAATGTGTTCCCTAAAAATGGGAGCTTTGAATTTGGCACATCCAAAGCAAAATGTGCTTGGCAATCTTAATGCAACATCTGCTCTGGGATGTTTCCCCCCACATATGCCACTGGGAGGAGGGGAAGAAATAAATGTATAGTACATGGCACATTAAAAAAAAAAAGGCAAGTAAAGCTGTTGTGTGAAAAAGGATGAAAGTATACTCAAGAGAGAGAAAAAAAAAGAGTTACATTCTTCCCTAAAGACATATTCACTTTGTTTGTATTCTGCCTATTGAGTGATATATACGTAGCAACAAAAACATGGGGTAAGTCGCAGCTTTTTTTCTTGTATTCCTCTGTTCTCCATAAGCATCAATTGCCATTGGCCAAATGGCTTTCTCCAAACACATCTGAGCTGTCATATATTTTCATTATTCTGCACTTTGTTTCAATGACCCAACTGCAGCTTGAACGCAGAGTGAGGGCCTGCTGAGACAGCCATTATTACTACCACTGCACCTGTTAGGAGAATATTCCTGCTTATTCTGAACATTTGACAAACATTAAGGCCATGCCCACACAAGACAATTGTTCTTTAATTAATACTGAATCGTTTGTCCTCAAATATTGTTCTCTTAATGTTTCTGTTGTGTTCACACAATATAACCAAATTAAAATGAAAGCAATTGTGTGCAGCAACACATGCTATCACGGAGAATCATTTTGAAATGGGACTGTCGTGCCAGTTTCCTGGGAAACAAATACGCGGTCTGCTAATATTCAGGGCTGCTTCAGGATAAAACAAATTCAAACTGTTGGCATCAGCTTCTAGTCATGGTGGCTCCAAGTGTAACAGAAAACCATTTTTCTGTCTACGATTGTCTTCCTTTCTTTCTTTCAAGGTTCTATTGTAACTTGGTGAGAGTTTGCGAAGCAAATTATTTTTCCATTCTGTAATTCTACCCAATTTGTTTTGTGACATTGATTACAATCTCCACAATGCTCCATCTTCCATCTTTACAGCTTTCCCCTCCATCCTTCTTTTCTATTCCTTCCTGTCATATGACCATAATTCTCAGTCTGATGTTGCCCATTGTATCTCATAGATTCACTGTTCAAAGAAGTGCCTATTTCCCTGATGCTATTGCTGACTTTGTAGGCATGTTTATTGTGTGGATAACAGTTGAAAAACATGGACATGAATATAGTTCCAAGGTTGAAGAGCTGCTAAAGTTCATTGATTCAGAAGTCCCAGAAGTTTTTATTAGACCAGGAAATACGATTTTTAAAAATAATTTTCTGTTTTGTTTCACATTCTCAGTCCAGCCAGTATCTGTTTTGATCTCTTTTAGGGATGTCAACTATGGGTGTAGGAATGTCAATTATGGGTGTAGGGATGTCAATTATGGGTGTAGGGATGTCAATTATGGGTGTAGGGATGTCAATTATGGGTGTCAGTCACCATCTTATTTTTCTTTTATCAGGATTATGAAGATGAATATACCTTTTGCAGGTTACTTTTCATTTTCTTATATATTTCTTCTACTCAAATTTAAACCTGTAAGTAGAGGAGACATGTCTTCTCTTAGACTGCAGAACTAATCAATATAATGAATTGGCCCTCCTGGTGGCAGTAGTCAAGAAATCAAATGTGTTGCTTTGGGCAAATCTGCTGTTAAGGACTTCTTTAAAGTGTTAAAGGGCAAGAGTATCAGTTTAAACACCGTAGTGTGTCTGACTCAGACCCTGGTGTTTTTGTATACTGTGGGTATATGTGAACTTGGTGGAAGATTTATCAACAATCTGTGTTATGCAGATGACAAAATCCTGCTTGCTGAACCTGAGGAGGACCTCATGCACTTGCTGCGAAGGGTCAAGGACTGCAGCCTTCAGTATGGACTGAGGCTCAATGTCAAGAAGATGAAGATTCTCACCACTGGACCAATTGGCAGTGTCAGGATGGATGGTGAAGAGATTGAGATTGTTCTCAGCTTCAGTTTGCTCGGCTCCACAGTCAACACTCTTGGCACCAGCAGTCAGGAAATCAAAAAGCGTATCGTGATGGGAAAGTCTTGTTAGGGACCTCTCTAAAGTACTCAGGAGCAACGGTGTGTCTCTGGAGACTAAGGTGTGCCTGATACAGGCCATGGTTCTTTGCAATCATTTGTTATGCATCAGAGAGCTGGACAATGACCAGGGAGGATGGAAGGAGAATTGATACTTTTGAACTTTGGTGTTGGAGAAGAGAGCTGAGGGTGCCACAGACTGCTAAGAAAACAGATTCATCCTGGAGAGGGCTAAACCAGGCTGCTCCTTGGAGGCAGGGATTCTGAGGCTTCAACTGACATACTTTGGTCATGTTGTAAGGAGAGATCGGTCCTTGGAGTAGGACATCATGCTTGGGAGGGTGGAGGGCAGGTGCAGAAGGGGAAGGCCCTCTGGGAGGTGGATTGATTCTCTGTGACTGGGGTAATTGGGATGAGTGTGTCAGAGACAATGAGAGCAGAGTTTAGAACTGTTGTACATAGGGTCACTATGAGTTGCAAGTGACTCGACGGCACATAACAACAACAACAACATATATGTGAACAGTATACAATGAATAAAGAAGATGGAAGAATTTTGAATTGTAGTGTTGATTACTATATTGAATATCTTCATGAACTACCAAATAACAAGCAATCTGCCTTATAGGAAGTGCAAACCAGGTTCTTCCTAGAGACAAGAATAGTAAAACGTCCTTTCACATATTTTGGACATATTGCCAAGAAGAACCAATCTTTGGTGACAATTGGCTCAAGAACAGCAATTGTGATAATAATACAGGACTGAGCAGCCTTTTGTTTTATTGTATATGGGAGACTATGAGTTGGAGTTGACTTGACAGCACCTAATACTGATAGCAGACAAGTGGGTGGATTCAAACTGCCAAGCTTTCATTCAGTAACTAAGCGCAGAGCCTTCTGGGTCAACCAGAGAACTCAGCCATGTCCTTTCCTGTCATGATGCCTGATTATCACTAGCTTTGAATCAATTTTTCTGTATAGTATATAATGTACTTTATAACTCTTAAAATGACTTAATTATACATTTAATCTGTTATAAAATAATATGCATTGAATTTAATGTTATGGAATAACACAGGTTATGCACCCAATTGTTAAAAAAAACCAAAACAAACCATTCCTTTTAGTGGATTATTAATTCTTATGACAAAAGACTACTTTTATTTTAATTGTTTAAAATGCATCTTAATGCACACTGGCAAAATAGAATTTCTAGGAATCAGTTTCTTAATCAAATTATTCAATCTTTAAATATATATGTATCAGTAATGTTTGTTTACATGGCAATGTAGAAGTCATTTGGCATAAAAGATGAGTAAGATATAATTCAGATCATGAAAGAAAGCACAATTTGGTGAATATTCCATGTGTGTGTTTATATTGTTGTCTGTTATTTGTTTTACATACCTTTACAACTTGATGTAATTTGACTTTGTAATATTTTAGTTGTGATTGCCATCATTGAAAAAATAATGACCCTTTGGACAGAAAGAGATAGTCTTTTAATTCACCCTCTGTGAAAATACCATTCCAGAGTAGAGCTGAGATAAATGGGCAGAGTTTAATTATAAAGATTTTCAAAGAGATTCTCTTCTTTAACATGTAATTTCTTTTGGAAGGTTTTTGCAGTTCTCCTGCCAGGCAAGATTTGCTCCAGCAGAACATTGTTAAAGTCTATTGCAATCTATTTTAAAGTTTAGTAAGTGTTTATAGGAAACTATTAACATTGTATTTTTGTGTTAACATTGCCATTGACACATACTGTTTATATAGCTTTTTCTTATTGAAAACAAAGGTACTCATTCTATTGACGTGCTAAATTAATTCTCATTCCAGTCCCATTTATCTGCAACTCTGAGTAGGGAATGTTGTGGTTGGCAGCATAGATTACAAGATACTCATTGTCCTCACTGCAGAAAAAGTCTGTAGACAGCTCAGAGCTGAGTCCTACTGAAGCTCAAAAAACTTCCTCTTGCTTGAGACAGAATAGACTCATAGGTCATCCTTCACTGGGTTTTCAGAAGTTATAAATCACACCAACAGGATTATGCCCAACTTTCTTCTAAGGGACAAACAATAGATTCAAACCACAAGTCTGTGGATTGTCAGTGCAACTCCCTGCCTCTAGGCTACCAGCGCAGAATTGCCATTGTTTGGTGAGAGCAGCCTTGAGGCAGTTCACCAGAGGAGATAGCACTGAATAGTAAATGAGAGAAGGGCCTTGATTCTTGGCTCTCATGCAATAAAGGACCATCACAACTCCAGAGGTCACAATCAAATGGATTGGTGTCTCTCTTTTAACTGCCAACATGTAGCCTTGTGATACTGTTGAACGAAGCATCTAATTTGTGTCATTGAATTGTGTACTAAAAATAAAATTGAGCAGTAAAGAGAAATGGTGAAGCTCTGCTCCTGGCCATAGGCCCCAGGAGGGTAATCTACTGCCTTCCTAGTTTGCTGGGGACTTCTGCTCCAGACATGTGAAGTCTATATCTAGATCAAGACACTGGAGTCAAACAAAGCAAGGGAATACTCCAGGGTTTAAAATCAAGAAAACTGTGCATTAAGGAAGTATCTTTTCTCAATACTTCTTCAATTTGTATGGTAAGCAAATAATTTGTGAAGGCAGATTCTATGAAGAGGAATGTGGCATCAGGATAGGAGGGAAAACTGACCAACAAACTCCTATACAAATGACACCACTTTGCTTGCTATAATAAGGATATGAAATACTCGCCAAAGATCAAAGACTAGAGCCTTTCTATGAATTACATTTCATCATCAAGAAAGCAAATGTCCTTACCACTAGGTCAATAATCAACATCATGATAGAAGGAGAAAGAATTAATATCATCAATTATTTAATCTTCTTTGAATCCACAAATGACACCCTTGACACCAGCCATGAGAAGATCAAGAGATGTTTTTTATTGGGTAAGTCCACTCCCAGGGACCTCTTCAAAATACTGAAGAGCAGTGATGTCAGTTTGAATACTAAGGTACACTTGCTTTAGGCCATGGTCTTCTCAATCATTTGCTATCTATCTAAGGGCTGGACAATGAATAAAGATGACGGAAGAATAAGTAATGTGTTGCTGGAGAATAAAGAACTGAACATACAATGAATTAAAAAAAAAAAAATAACAAAAAACACCACAAAAAAAACAGATATGTATTGGGAAAAGTACATCCAGAGAGCAACTTGGAGGCAAAGTTGGTGTTGCCTCATTCCTCATACTTGGGACAAGATAAAGAGAGGCTAGTCCTTGGAAAATGATGTCATACTTAGAAAGATGTAGAGACTGAGAAAGAGAGAAAAGTCCCCAAAAAGACAGACTGATGTAGTTACTTTTTAGCAAGGGACTAAAATTTGTCAGAGATGTTTAGGATGGCACAGAATAAGACAGGTTTCAGGTCTGTTGTTCATAGGGTCGTTACTAGTCATATTCAATGGGAAAGCACCAAACAACAACAACAACAAAGATTGATGAAGAATTTTTAAAATCCTACACAACAAGGTTGAGTCTAGAGGACATTATTGCTGTTACGTGGTATGAGAATGGAACTGATGCATGGCAGATCCTACAGAGGCTTTTCAGAGGCTCTAAATCATGTGGAAGGAAATTGTTCATCTTTTTCACAAGGAACAGTTATTGGTTTCAAACCACACACCATTGGGTTGGTAGCACAGCTACTTACCACTAGGTTATCAGAGTTCCCTAAAGGACATTATGACAAGTGAAAGAACTCAGTCATCTAAGGATCAATATTGCTTAAAACTGCTAATGTGAATAAAGAAGCTTGGTTGAGATGTGGTGTGGAGAATGGGGTGGGCAGAAAATACACACGAGGAACAATGTAAAGGACCAGAAAAAAGGAAGATCAATCAAGGACTATACTGCTATTGTGATTGACAAATAAAAACAGGAAATGTATGGCTGTTCTAAGTAGAAGGAAAGGGAGAAGATAGTGGATGAAAAGGTGGGTGGGAAAATAGGACAGCACAGAGCAGTGGAAGGATTTGGGAATAATGGAATAGGCAAGGTACAAAGGAGATGTGATGAGACAGGGTAATAAAAGGCATAGGCCAATTCTAATTAATTCTACAAAAACCCAATGTATAGGAATAATTGTATGCAAACTAATAAAGGTTAGGATGGGAAATATTTTGTAGATAGTAATAGAAACTACTTTAATAGTAATAACTCTTGAACTGGAATTGGATGCAGTTAAATCAAATCGACTAAGGGACTATGTTTAAAACACTGAGAAGTTGAGAAGAATTAGTAAACCATCATATTGCTCATGTTGGGTACCATTGATACCCTCAAGAAAGCAAGAAAGACTGAAGCTGACTTTTGCAGTTGTTAGGTGCCCTCCAGTTGAATATGACTTTGAGCGATCCTATGAAAAATAGATCTGAACCTTGTCCTAGCCTGTGCCTTCGTCATCATCTCTGACACACTTGAGTCATTTACCACCATCACTGTGTCAATCCATCTCATTGAGGGTCTGCCTTTTCTTTCTCTGACTCTCTACCTTTCCTAGAGTGATATCCCTTCCCTAGAGAAAACCTCTTCTAGCAACATACTCAAAGCATGTGAGATGAAATTTTGCTGCTCTTGCCTCCATGGAACACTCTGGCTCTACTTTTTCCAAGACAACTTTGTTTTTTGTTTGGCTAGGTCTATGGGATATTAAGTACTCTTTTCCAACAGCACAGTTCAAAGTCACCGTTTTCTCTTCCATCACCCTTATTCATTGTTCAGCTCCAGATGAGAAGCAAGAACTGAAAAGACCAAGGGTTGTCAGGCAAGCTATAGTCTTCAAACTGTTATTATTATTGTGTCTCCAAAATTCGGAGAAGTTCCTTCAGGCAGACTTTCCCAATGCAATACAGCTCCTAACCTCTTGATTGCTGGAACCAAGAGTGTTGATTGTGGATCCTAAGCAAAATTATTGACAATTTTAATCTTTTCTCCATCTATCATGATGTCACTTATCTGTTCAACTATGAGGATTTTTATCTTCTTGATGTTGAGATGCAATCCATATTAAAGACTGTGTTGTTGTTGTTGTTATGTGCCGTCGAGTCGCCTGCGACTCATAGTGACCCTATGTACAACAGCCCTAAACTCCACTGTGTCCTGTGCCAATCACACTGTCTCCGACACTCTCATCCCAATTATCCCAGTCACTGAATCAATCCACCTCACAGAGGGCCTTCCCCTCCTGCGCCGTCCTTCCACCCTCCCAAGCATGATGTCCTTCTCCAAGGACCGGTCTCTCCTCACAACATGTCCAAAGTATGTTAGACAGAGCCTCAGAATCCTTGCCTCCAAGGAGCCACCTGGTTTAACCCTTTCCGAGATAAATCTGTTTGTTTTCCTAGCAGTCCATGGTATTCTCAATACTCTTCTCCAGCACCACAGCTCAAAGGCATCAATTCTTCTTCTATCCTCCTTGGTCATTGTCCAACTCTCTGATGCATAACAGGTGATTGCGAAGACCATGGCCTGTATCAGACGCACCTTAGTCTCCAAAGAGATACCATTGCTCTTCAGCACTTTGGAGAGGTCCCTAACAGGAGACTTTCCCATAGCAATGCGCCTTTTAATTTCCTGGCTGCTGGTGCCAAGACTGTTGACTATGGAGCCAAGCAAACTAAAGCTGTGTACAATCTCAATCTCTTCACCATCCATCCTGATGCTGCCAATTGGTCCAGTGGTGAGAATCTTTGTCTTCTCGACATTGAGCCTCAATCCATATTATAGGCTGCAGTCCTTGACACTCTGCAGCAGGCGCTTCAGGTCTTCTTCAGTTTCAGCAAGCAGGGTTGTGTCATCCGCATTACGCAGGTTGTTGAAAAATCATCCATCAATCTTGACCCCACATTTCTCCTCATAGAGCCCCGCCTCTGGGATAATCTGTTCTGCATATAGGTTGAAAAGGTATGGAGATAGGATGCATCCCTGGAGTACACCCTTCCCAATTTTGAACCATGCAGCGTTCCCTTGCTCTGTTCTGACGACTGCCTCCTGGCCCAAGTATAAGTTTCGCATTAGAATGATCAAGTGTCCTGGGATTCCCATTCTTCTCAGAGTCAGCCATCGTTTGTTATGATCTACACAGTCAGATGCCTTTTCATAGTCAATAAAACACAGATAGACATTCCTCTGGTATTCTCTGCTTTCAGCCAAGATCCATCTACCATCAGATACAATATCTCTAGTACCACGACCCCTTCTGAAACCAGCCTGGACTTCTGGTAGTTCTCTGCTGATTTGCTGTTCCAGTCGTTTTTGGATAATCTTCAGTAAAATCTTGCTTGCATGTGAAATCAGTGAAATTGTTCTGTAGTTTCCACATTCTGTTGGGTCACCTTTCTTTGTCCAAGGATAAATATTGTAAAAAACCATTTATTGTAAAATCCATGTAAGGATCCAGGAGGGGTAGGAGAGGCTGGAAACAGAGGGTATTCAGATTCAGAACATCATCAAACGGGTAGCAGGACTTCACAGAAAGTTTAATTCTCAACCTCAAAAAGGCTTCTGTGTACAGAATAACAGATTAGATACAGATAGAACTCTGGAAATTGAGATAGAGATGTCAGATAAATAGAAAGAAAATCTTATTGGTTCAATTTGTCTCATGACACCCAAAAATCTTGAACCCTTACTTTTCTTTGCATGTTCTGGGCTTATAGAAGTGGTTCAGTGTTCTTTGTTAAAGGCTACTACTCCTGCCTTGGTCATAGAAGATGGAGAGGAGTTCTTCTGCCTTGTAAGTATACATATATCTTTCTCAGCTCTTGACAGAATCTACTTCCATCTCCCTTATAACCACTCTGAAATGGCATCTGAAGGTGTGCTGAATCAGCTAAATAGGGAGAAATAGAGTCTATCCTGAAAATGTCATCAGGCCTAGCTGACATACACCAGTGCTTCACAGTACATAAAAATCCTGAGAGGCTAACACAAAAAGAAGGGAAAATTGGCAAAAGGAAAACTTATCACTAAATTGGAACAGTTCGATGATATAGAATTTAACTACCTGGCAAAGTATGCAATAAAGAATTACCTTACTAACAAAAAACAAATCATTAAGATGAGGGAGCAAAAATGGGCCCTGTTCTTGGTTCTTGAGAGAAAGCCCTTAGGATTTGCTGGATAGTTCTAAAACCTCCAGAAACACCTTAGAACTTTTGCTAGTAAGTCCAGAAGCCAGACCAGAAAGATCTTGTGTAGGCCTGTAACAACTTTAGGAGGCATGATTTCATTCATCAAGCTTATGGTGTGAGGCATCAATCAGAAGAACTACATAATGAAACTAACAGAAGTTCTGAACATGGAGATTCTAAGAGTCATGGTAGAATGGAAGCAGAGTTTTATATGCTATAGAGACATTATTGCCAATGTCATAACTTCCATAGGGAAACCCTTCATTCTGAAAGAGAGATACAGCTAGGTCTCTACGTCATTCACTGTAGACTACCCATTTGCTATTCATCACTCCTTGCTCTAAACGTTGACTTTGTTGTTGTTAGGTGCTACAGAGGTAGTTCATGACTATGAACAAAAGAATCCAACACGGCTGATTCTGGGCTATCCTCAGAAGCATCGTTATGTTTGAGTCAAGTATTCTGTCCCTGTTCCTATCTCCAACACTATCTATCCATCTTAGTGAAGTTATGTTAACAATGATTAATTAACTTGCCCTCAACTTTAGGGAGAACTGGTAGCCTAGTGGCAAGAAGTTGTGTTGCAATACCAAAGGCATGCAGTTTGAATCCACCACCTGCTCTGTGGGAGAATGATGGGCAATCTCTTCCTGAGCAATTAACTACCTCTGAAAACCCTCTGGAGGGACAGCTATGGGTCGGTTCCCACTCGGTGGTACACAATAACAACAACTAGAGGGAGTTACCTATTCTAAATTTCTGATCCTTCCCAAGGGATGTCAATCAATATATGAGGAAATGTCAAAGAGAGAATCAGTATTTTCCTTTTGCAATTGCATAATAATTCCAAAGTTTCATCCCAAGTCCATAACTGTGGAATCAGTTGAGACTTTGCCATCCCTGAGTGTCTGTCCTTTTTCTCACTTGTCATTAACGCCCCCCTGTTTGTTGCCCCTAAAATCACTCTTAATAACATACCTTCATCAACATCTCCATTTCAGAAACTATTCCTGGGGAAAAACCCAAACGATTGCACTTTATTCACTCTGATAAATTTTTTGTTAGTTTTTCTATAGCATTTCATTATTTCTATCTAATATTATACTTAAAAATAGCTCATCTTTCTGCTCTAAAATGTGTATCTTTGTTGCAAATTACAGTTGGAGAATGCCGTCTCTTCTATAATTTATTTTTTCCTCCATTGTATATTTTTCATCCAATACTTTCTCTTAGCTCACTAATACTAGGTGAAACACTTTATGATTTGGCTTTTCTGAAGAGCCCTCATTTTAATAATAGTACCATTATATTATCTATTAGGATTATCTATCATTTTCTAATAAATGTAGGGCTCAAGTTCCTTCAATTTTATCCTATGAAACAGATTTTTCAAAATCACGTAGAAAAGATCCTCCTCTGCGCCCGTGAGGTTTTCATTAAATACATACATCAAAAGGAAATGTTTTTACCGGAGGAAGCTAGTCAGGTTTACAGTATGTAACTGGGTTATTGCTTTTGGTAGAGTTGACAGATTTCTTATCCATTTTCTTTATCAACTTGCTTTTGTCAGAATGGCTAGTACAATTTTCTTACTTATTAATCTATGCATTCAGTTAAGATCTACTAATCATCTTGTACAGAGATTTCACGTGACCTAGTAGTAAAGGCAAAGTAGTAAAGTGTTGTACTGTCAACCCAAAGGCACACAGTTTGAATCCATGAGTTGCTTCACAGGAGAAAGACTGGCAATCTCCTCCTGTGCCATTTACTTCTTAAAACCTTCTAGAGAGTCAGCTAAGAGTCATTTCCCACTTGATGACACCACACAACAACAGCAAATATAAAAAAGGTTACCTCTTGTCTTAATTAACCAACACTACTACAACAGAATTATCCTATGTGGATGATGTTGAATAACAGAAATGTATTTTAAAATCATTCAGGAGACTAGAAGTTTAAATTCAGGATGTGACTCTAGAATAGATCTCTCTTTGTTTATTTCAAGTTCAAAGTCCTGCTGAGAATTCTCGGTATTCCCAAGCTTATAGACTTACCTAACTCCATAGATTTCAGATAGTAAATCTCTTCCACTTGTCTTTGTGTCTCTTCTTGTCTTCTTGTAACTCAGAAATAAATTGGGCTTAGAAACACGTTACTTTGGCATGATCTAATTAACATGAATGCTGAAGAGCAGTACAAAAAAATCAGCATATTGTATTGGACACATTATTGCAAAAGATCTCTTCAAAGTGTTAAAAAGCAGAGATATCACTTTAAGAATAAAGCATTTTTTGGAATTTTATTTTATTATTTTTTTTTCATGTATACCATCAAATCAGATCCAGCTGGTATAGGAAGAGATTGTCCCTCCTCCAGCAAAGCATCTGGGGGATTCAAACCACTCACCTCTGGGATTGTAGAATAAAACATTTTTGACCCAATTTATGTTGTTTGTTATTGTGTGCCTTTGAGTCAGAAATGGCTCATAGTTGGCCTTTGAAAGAGTTTTCAGAGACAGCAAATCACACGGGAGGAGTTTGTCCCTCCTTCTTCAGCCGAGCAGCTGGTGGGTTTGAATTGTGTGTCTTTGGGATTGCAGTGCAGCTTCTTTCCATGAAGTTACCAGAGCTCTATAACCCGAGGCATAATATGTACAATTGCCTCCTATGCGTTCCAAAGTTGGACAATGAACACAGGCGAGGGAAGAAGAGTTGGCTCATTTGAATTCTCTCCTTGATGAAGAATATTGACTATCCTATAGATAGTCATAGTAATGAAGCAAATTGTCTTAAAATAAGTACAGCCAGAATGTGCCTTAAAGATCTAGACGGCTTAGGGCATTATGATTATCATAAGTGTCTGGAATGAGGGTTGCAGAGTGGAGTATACTCGGGGTTGGGGTGGGGGTGTGCAGGGGGATTGCGTACTAATGAAGGAGTTTTGATTTTCAAGGAAAGGAGCGAACTAGGGGTGGGTGTGGGGTGGGCGGGGCGAAAAGTGCAACAATGAATGAATGGAAGTCCAAAATCTCTGCAGATGTTCATAGAAATTAATTTAAAAAAAAAGATATAGATGGCAAAGTTTCATCTCACTTTGGACGTGTTGTCAGGAGAAATATCCTGGAAAGAGACATCATAAATTGTAGAGGGTCAGTGAAAAGAGGAAGAGCTTCAGTGAGATGGATTGACACATAGACTGCATGATAAGCTCAAACACAAGAACAGACGTGGAAATGGAACAAAAACAGCCTCTCTGTCTGTTAGGCATAGAGTCACCATATGTCAGAATTGATGGATACCTAACAATAATTAATATAACAAAGAAAGCAATATTTACAAACAGGATTATATGTACAGATACTGGGACAAGGATTCCCACCCATGTTTTAGAAAGACATAATTCCATAAATAATACCCAGACTTCCAAGGTGCATATTTCTAGTAGCAATAATACATTTGGCGCTTCTCAATCTAAACAAACTAAAGAACAAATTTAAACTTCAAGTTGCAATACCTAAGGAATCTATGGTAAAGACGTGAATGATGCAGGAAGCATCAAAATAAGATGGAAGGAATACAAAGTCACTGTACCAAAAAGAACTGATCAATACTGAACCATCTTGGGAAGTAACACACGATCAAGATATGAAGGAAGAAGTTCAAGCTTCACAGAAGACAAGGGCAAAAAAATAAGGTCCAAGGATTGATAGAATGATGATGGACATGTTTCCACAAACAGATGCAGTTCTGGATTTGCTCAACATTCTACTTGGCTACTTGGCCAACTTATTGGAAGATCCATATTTTTTCCATTTTTCGAAAACAGGAATATCCAGTAGAGTGTGGAAATTATTAAACAATGTTATTAGT
This sequence comes from Elephantulus edwardii, assembly GCF_000299155.1. Classification (NCBI taxonomy): domain Eukaryota; kingdom Metazoa; phylum Chordata; class Mammalia; order Macroscelidea; family Macroscelididae; genus Elephantulus; species Elephantulus edwardii. Next base: position 1,208,685 of record NW_006399903.1, on the reverse strand, counting down.
ACTCATGCAAGTGAACTCTTGCGGAAGAATATTTTTAAATGGCCAGATCATTATATTGGAAGGAAACATGAAGATATTCAAGCTGGATTCAGAAAAGTCTATAGTAATAGTGATATCATCACTCAGTGTCATCCACTTCCTAAATAGCATGCCTCTGGAACTCTATGAACTTTGATAAATGTGCATAGTTGTAGAGTGGCTTCAGGCCTTCTGTTCATAGGGTCGCTATGAGTCGTGCTCAACTTGAAGGCAATTAATAACAACAACAACGTAAGATGAATCTTGACAGAAAGCAAAAAAAATACCAGAAAGATACTCACTTAAGTTTTATTGACTATGCAAAGACTTTTGACTATGTGTATCACAACAAATTATGGAAAATATTGAGAGAATGATAATCTAAGAACACTTAACTATGTTTATAGAAAACCTATACATTGGCCAAGAAACAGTTGTAAAAGCAGAACAATACTCAAATTTCAAATCGGGAACTTTCAATGCATCAGAGTGCTATCCCTTTTCCAAAGCTACATGATCTGTACTCTGAGCAAATAATTTGATAAGCTAGACTATATGAAGAATATGCTGTAAAATTCTGAGGAGGACTCATCAAAAACCTGTAGAAGATACTACTTACTTGAGGTGAAGAGAATTGAAGCACTTCTTGTTGTTTGTTGTTATATACTACCAAGTCGCCTCTGACATGGTAGCAGCTCTGAACTCTACTACTCTATGCTAAGTCAATTTCAACAAATCTGTCACACTTACACTAATTACCTCAGTCACTATGTCAATCCATCTCATCCAGAGTCTTCCTCTCTTGAGCTATCTTTCCACACTTCTAAGCGTGACGTCCCTCTCTAAAGACTGGTACCTCCTTGCAACATATCCAAAGTATGCCAGATGGAGTTTCAAAATTCTTGTGTCCGAGGAGCAGCCTGGTTTCACCCTCTCCAGGAAGAACCTGGTTTGTTCTTTTAGTAGTCCATGGTATATTCAATACTTTTCTGTTGCCCAACTCAAGGCATCAATTAATCTTCTATTAACCTTAGTCATTGTCCAGATCTCTGATGCATAGCAAGTAATTGTGAAGACGATGACTTCAGTAAGGCACACCTTAGTTTCTTAACTAACATCATTGCTCTTCAGTACTCTGAAGAGGTCCCTGACAGAAGATTTTTCTCAGCCCAATTTGTCTTTTGATTTCCTCAAGCAAGCTGAAGCTGTCGATAATCTCAATCTCTTCACCACCTATTACAATGTTGTCTATTATTGGCCCAGTGGTGAGCACCTTTGTTTTCTTGATGTCAAGCTTCAATCCATGTTGAAACACTTATTGCAGCTCAAAGACTATACCATTCAATATGGATTACATCTCAGAATTCAATATGGATTACATCTCAGAATTCAATATGGATTGCATCTCAGAAAACAAAAACTCCCAAAGGACTAACAGACAAACAACATCATGATACATGGTGAAAAATATGAAGTTGTCGATGTTTTCATACATAATCAACACAAAGTATAGAAAAAGTCAAGAAATCAAAAGATGTGTTGCATTAGGGAAGTCAGCTGTCCAGGACCTATTTACTTAAATACCTAAAAAGCAAGGATATCAGCATAAAGGCTAAGACATGCCTCATCCAAGTGATGATAATGTCAATTACATTACATTGATGAGAAAGTTGGATTAAGCAAAACTGAAGATTAATTGATGCTTTTGAATTGTGATGTTAGAGAAGAGGATAGAATGTTCCACGGAGTTCCAAAAGAAAAAAGGAAATCTGCCTTGGAGGAAGGGCAGCCATAGTGTTCCTTAAAGGCAAGGATTATGAAACCTATTCTCACATCCTCTGGACATGTTATCAGGAGAAGTCAGTCTTTGAAAAAGATATCATTCTGGGAAAGACAGGATCAACAAAGGAGAACACTTTCAACAAAATGGATTGGCACACTGATTGTAACAATGGATTCAAGTATGTTGGAGATAATTTTAAGGATAGGACAGAATAAGACAAGGTTCCTGATCTTTTGATCATAAGGTCATATGTAATAGTCAACTTGATGACACTTAACAACAATTAACACCACTGTTGATTAAAATAACTTACAAAGAAAGAAGGAAGTACAAAATTAAGTTGTCCTCAAGATGTGCATCTGTGCCAGCAGCCTTGAAATGGAGCACCACAATTAATCAGATTCTATGTTATGCATTGGACTCAAAATGAGTTGAGAAGGCTTATCTTCTATAAAGTAGTAAGACATTCCAGGCCTCAGAAAAAAGTACACAGGGCTAGTTTCTGTATACCCAGAGCCTTTGGAACATTCAGAGAATCTCTGAAAAACCTTATGCTCATTTTGCAAAGTGTATTGCTATAACTTAGCTGACCTTCCATTGTTGTTATATGCCATCAAGTCAATTGTGACTCCACAGCAGCTCTGAAGTCTAACCTGTCCCGAGCCAGTCTCACTGATTCCAACGCACGTACTCCAACTGCCCTAGTTACTGTATCAGTAAGTGGGACCTTCTATTGTTGTGTCGTTCTTGTTATGTGCTGTTTTGTGTTGATTACGCCTGATAGCTACCCTGGATACAACAGCTCTGGACCATACTCTATCCTGTGCCAATCTTATTGTCTCTGACACATTTACTCCGATTACAACAGTTACTGAGTCTTCCTCTCTTATGCTCTCCCTCCACCTTCTCAAGTATGATGTCCCTCTCCAAGGACTGGTTCCTTCTGGCAACATGCCCAAAATATGTGAGATGGAGCTTCAGAATCCTTGCCTCCAAGGAGCAGCCTGGTTTCACTTTGTCCAAAACGAACCTGTGTTCTCCTAGCAGTGCATGGTATATTTAATACTCTTCTTCAGAACCATAGCTCAAAGTCATCCATTCTCCTTTCACCCCTAGTAACTGTCGAGCTTTCTGAGGCAAATAATTGCAAAGACCATGGTCTGGATCAAGTGTACCTTAGGGCCTTCAGGTCTTCCCCAGTTTCAGCAATCAGAGTATTGTCATCTGCATGTTGTTGTTGTTATGTGTCGTCTAGTCATTTGCGACTCATAGCGATCCTATGTACAACAGCCCTAAAACCTGCTCTATCCTGTGCCAATCGCATTGCCTCAGACACACCCATCTCGATTACCCCAGTCACTGAATCAATCCACCTCATAGAGGGTCTTCCCCTCCTATGCTGTCCCTTCACAGTACCAAGCATGATGTCCCTCTCCAAGGACCTGTATCTCCTTACAACATGTCCACAGTATGTCAGATGAAGCCCCAGAATCCTTGCCTCCAAGGAGTAGCCTGGTTTAACCCTCTCTAGGATGAATCTGTTTGTTTTCTTGGCAGTCCATGATACATTCAATACTCTTCTCCAGCACCGCAGCTCAAAGGCATCAATTTTCCTTCTGTCCTCCCTAGTCATTGTCCAGCTCTCTGATGCATAACAAGTGATTGGAAAGACCATGGCCTGTATCAAGAGCACTTTAGGCTCCAGAGAGACACCGTTGCTCTTGAGTACTTTAGAGAGGTCCCTAATAGCAAACTTTCCCATCGCAATACGTGTTTTGATTTCCTGGCTGCTGGTGGCAAGGGTGTCGACCATGGAGCCGAGCAAACTGAAGCTGTGGACAATCTCAATATCTTCGCCATCCATCCTGATGCTACCAATTGGTCCAGTGGTGAGAATCTTTGTCTTCTTGACATTGACCCTCAGTCCATACTGACGGCTGCAGTCCTTGACCCTCTGCAGCAAGTGCACGAGGTTCTCCTCAGTTTCGACAAGCAGGGTTGTGTCATCTGCATAATGCAGATTGTTAATAGATCTTCCACCAATCCTGACACCCAACTTCTCCTCATAAAGCCCTGCCTCTCAGATAATCTGCTCTGCATACATGTTGAAAAGGTATGGAGATAGGACACATCCCTGGTGCACACCCTTCCCAATTTTGAACCATGCAGTGTTACCCTGCTCTGTTCTGACGACTCCCTCTTGGTCCAAGTATAGATTTCGCAATAGCACAATTAAATGTTCTGGGATTCCCATTCTTCTCAGAGTCAGCCACAGTTTGTTATGATTCAGACAGTTAAACGCCTTTGCATAATCAGTGAAACACAGATGGACATTCTTCTGGTATTCCCTGCTTTCAGCTAAGGTCCATCTAACATCAGCTACAAGATTTCTAGTACCATTACCCCTTCTGAACCCAACCTGGACTTCTGGCAGTTCTCTGCTGATGTTCTGTTCCAGTCGGTTTTGGATAATCTTCAGTGGAATTTTGCTTGCATGTGAAATCAATGATATTGTTCTGTAGTTTCCGCACTCAGTTGGGTCACCCTTCTTTGTAATGGGGACAAATATAGATCTCTTCCAGTCAGTTGGCCAAGTGGTTGTTCTCCAGATTTCTTGGCACAACTTGGTGAGCACATCCACGGCAGCATGTTAGCTGAAATATGTCAATTGATATACCAGCTATTCCTGGGGCCTCATTTTTTGCTATTTCCTTCAAAGCAGCTTGAACTTGTTCCTTCATCACCATAGGCTCTTGCTCATATGATATTTCATTAAATTATTCTGTATCTGCCAATTCCTTTCGATACAATGACTCAGTATATTCTTTTCATACTTCCTGGATCATTTAATATTCTGCCTAAAGCATCCTTTTTTATAGCAACTCTAGGTTTGAATTTGTTCTTCAGTTCCTTGAGTTTAAGAAATGCTTAATCTAATCTGTCACCTGCGTAATGCAGATTATTGATGGGTCTTCCTCTAATCCTGTTTTCACATTCCTCCTCATAGAGCCCAGCCTACAGAATGATCTGTTCTGCATATTAGGAATCATAAAATAAATGGAGGGAAGCACGCATGTTGCTCTTACATTCTGATGTGTTGACTATAACTCATAGTGATCCAATGAACAAAAGATCTGAACCTTGCCCTACTGGACACCATTCTCACTATCTCTACCATTCTGAGGCCATTGTTGGAGTCACTATGCTAGTCCACCTTACAGAGGTCTTCCTCTCTTTTGCTAACCTTTTACTTTTCTTAGTATAAAGTCTTTTTCCAAAAGCTAGTGCCTCTCGACAACATACTCAAAGTCTATAAGATAAATTTCGCCATCTTTGTGCCTAGGGAGTATCTTGATTGCCTTTTTTCCAAGAGAGATCTGTTTGCTCTTTTGGTAGATCATGGAATGTTCAGTACACTTCCCCAACACCATAATCCAAAGACATCTCATGTTCTTAGGTATTCTTACTCATTGTCCAATTTCCACATGCATGCAAATCAATTGAAAATGTCTCAGGTAGACAGTTAAACTGTGTGTATCTTCACTCTTCTTTACACTTAAAAAAAAAGACACTTTTCCAGTTAATGGGGATTAATCCACAAGGAAATAATGTTCTTGTATATAGATGAGCCAATGGATAGTGATGTGTCAATAGATAGATAGAGAAATGTCAAAGTATTAGATCAACTAAGGATAGCTTTATGTAACAGAACAAAACATTGCAGAGTCCTGAGACATCCTCACAGTTGTTGTTGTGTTCCAGGCCATTGTTTCAGCCAAGAAATCTATCTTGTTGAGAGATTTTCTCTTTTTATGTTACCCACTGGTTTACCAACCTTACGTACTTCCTTCGAAATAATATGTCCCAAGTATGAAATAAAGTCTAGCCATCCCTGTTTTGAAAAGGCATTCTGACCACACTTCTTCAGGACAGATTTGTGTGCTCTTCTGGCTCAACTCATTAACTCATTGCTGTCAAGTCAGGACTGACTTATAGGTGACCCACACTGTGACTTACTGTCAAAAAGGTGACTATCTTAAGACATATATGAGATATCATCTCACCCCAATCAAGACAGCAAAATTTAACAGAACAGCAAGCAACAGATACTGGTAAAGTTGTGGAGAAACTGGAAACCTTCCTCACTGTTGGTGGGAGTGTAAAATGGTGCAACCACTGTGGAAGGCAATGTGGCACTTTCTCAAATAAGTTGTAAATAGAGATACCATTTGACCCAGCAATTCTATTACTAGGAATACACCCCAAAGAGAACATAACTGACATCCAAGAAGATATACGCACACCCATGTTTATTGCAGCTTTCCTCACAAAATCAAAGAGTTGGAAACAATCTAAGTGCCCATCAGCAAATGAATGGATAGAGAAGCTGTGGTATATTCACATAATGGAATACTATGCTGCATTGGAAAACAAGGAACTCATGCAATATTATTAAAAATGGGTGACCCTCGAGGACATTATGCTGAGTGAAGTATCTCAGTCACAAAAGGATAAATACTGCATGATGCCACTGTTGTAAAATAGGACTGACTTTGGGTTTGGGGAAAGACTGAGAAAGATGGGTTCAATAATGTATACTGCATTGAAACAGATGAGGGAGAAAACTGTTTAAAAAGGGATATGTGATTAGGTATATTTGCCATGATAGGAGTCTAGAGCAGAGGCTACATGGTGGAGTGGACCTGGGGGAGGGTTTGTAAAACAATGGAAGAATTTTTCTTTTACTTTCCATGAGGGTAGTGTTCTGGAGGGGAGAAAAGTGCAACGATGAATGAATGGAAATCCACATCTCTAAATTTTACTGAAATTAATAATAAATTTAAATTTAAAAAAGTTAAGTTAGAGTAAGGAAGGCAATGGATTTATAACTGCTCATGCTAATAACACTCTATCATGGCATGGAGGATGAATAGTGGAACTGTATCCACATTTACAATACTCTTCTTACCAAAACCGTATATGGAAAATAGGAACTGCATTGCAACATGTATCTCTGCATTGGAAATGATCATATTGATAATATTTCTTGCCTTAAACTTAAAAGATTATATTATTCAAAATTATTTGTTATATATTTGTTTAAATTTTTCCCTCTTTTAACAACTGGGATCTAGAGGGAAGAGAAAAGACCAG
>NW_006399903.1:1201000-1201580 GCF_000299155.1 Elephantulus edwardii | reverse complement strand
TTGCTTCCACTGTGGAAAGCTGGGCCACTTCAGTAGACAGTGTCACATATGAGAGCCACAGATAGGCAAGGGAGTAGAGAGGAAGCTCCCACTCATTTTCCTCAAGTGTGGATCTGAAGGACATTTGGCCAAGGGTGGCCCACATCAGGTCCTCCTGGCTGACAGTACTGACAGGCACCAGCTCCCAGCTGGAAACAAAGGAGGACACTTCAATGATTCATATCCTCCCAGAAGAGCTGTGGGTGAGCATTAACATTACTAGTAAGTATATTCATTTTTTCCTGGACATAAGAGCCTATTATTTGGTCCTAAAAGCCTTTTGAGGTCCCAACTCTTCTCACTATTCCTTAGTTGTTGGAATTGACGGAAAACCTCATAAGCAGTTCCTTACTTCACCTCTGCATTGCATGCGGACTTCCAAGCTGTAAAACAACCTAGTGGTAGATGGAATTTGCTCCAGCACTTAAGAATAATAAATGACATAGTTGAGCCTCTACATCTTGTGGTTCCTAACCTTTATACTATAATAGACAACATGCTTGTCAACAAGCCTTTTATTTTAAGAACTACCTTCCCTCTG
>NW_006399903.1:1199633-1200603 GCF_000299155.1 Elephantulus edwardii | reverse complement strand
ACTGTGGCAATGGGACATTTAAAACAGACTTTCAAGGAATATTCAACCTGAATCCTTCTGATCATATGGAGATTTTTGAAAGTATGTCTTTGAGTTTATTATGTTTAATTTGTTTTATTTGTTCGTTTGTGTATAAAGGATGCTCATCTAGATGATAACACAATTATGATAAAAACCAAAAGGGGGGATATATGGGAAGCCAATACTATATATTTGTAATAAACTGAATGCTATTAAAAAAAAACAAAAAAGACTAGCAAAACTATGAAAAAAAAGTTGACTCTCCCCTTTTCCCCCCTCAGAGCCACTGGTATATTTGAACAGCCAGATGGGTGTGCCCTTACCATTAACTCCCTGTGGAATATATCATATTCTGCATTCTTCCTCAACAGTATAATTGAAAGGCATCAATTCTTCAGTTTCCTTTACTTATTATTTAATATTTATTTTTATTTGTGTGTAAGTTTGCAAATCACATTCTCTTCATAAAATCAGTTGTAGACTTTTTTTTAACATTATTTGCTATTGGTTAATATAATTAATCAATTGCAATATCTAGTCAACCTTTTATTGTGTATTACCTTCTTTCCCTTTTCATTCCCCTCTCTCTCCCTTCTGATTCTTGTTGAATTACCAAGTTTGATTCTTCCTGATGTCAGCCTTTCCTTAGTTGTTTATAGTGTTGGTCTTCTACTATAATTACCATTTGGGGGCTGACTTTAATTATCCCCTTTTTCCTACAAATGAGGGGATTCAAAATATCAAGGCTTGGGGCAAAAACACTGGATTCTTCAAAATAACACCTATAATATTTACTAGTTAGTTGGTAAAAGAATAAGTTATTAACTAGATAATAAGCTAATTTTTCACATTTGTTAATTTAGAAAGCTATCATCAGTGGGTTTTAAAAAAAATAAAAATATATCAGCAAGTATTTTTAAAAAATCATTGAACATTTCTTTGCTTTGGT
>NW_006399903.1:1198503-1199533 GCF_000299155.1 Elephantulus edwardii | reverse complement strand
CTTATTTTTTGCTATTTCCTTCAAAGCAGCTTGAACTTCTTCCTTCATCACCATAGTTGATAAAAATCTTCTATTTCCTCTTCCTTGGCTCTGGTTGTTGGTGCATATATCTGAATAATAGTGATATTCACTGGACTTCCTTGTATGTGTATGGATATTATCCTTTCACTCACAATATTGTACTTCAAGATGGATCTAACAATGACTTTCTTAACTATGAACGCAAGTTCATTTTTTCTCACCTTTTCATCTCCAGAGTAATATATCATATGATCATCTGACTCAAAATGCCTTATGCCAGTATGTCAATATTTATGCGTTACATTTCTTCCTTAACCATATCTAATTATTCTACATCCATGGTTCTCACATTCCATGTTGCAATCACTAGTGTCTGCTTAAAATTGTTCCTCTTCTTTTGTACTTCCATACTTGAAAGCACAACCTCAGTTGCCCTTTCTGTTATCTACATGTGTTCTGTTGTACACAGGGTTTTCAGAGGCCTGCTATTTCAGAAGTAGATGGCCAATCATTCTTCCTAGTCTGTCCTAATCTGAATGTTAAGATTTAGTGAAGTATCAGACATACCAGCATTTTATAGGAAAAGTAAAAGATATATCCCTTAATGTGAAGTTAACCATTATCAGTGTTGTCCCTGCCTTTGGCACATGTATCTTTACCCACTTATTTCCCTGCTCCACCATCTACCAGGTTACCCATTCACTTCTACCCACTCCCTTCATATCTATCTTCCATTGTCCAGCCCTTGATCTGATAGCTTCAGCCTCCAATATGGATTGAGGCTCAATATCAAGAAGACAACGATTCTCACCACTGGACCAATTGGCACCATCAGGATGGAGGTGATGAGATTGAGATTGTTTACCGCTTTAGTTTGCTTGGCTCCACAGTCAACAGTCTTGGCACCAGTAGCCAGGAAATGAAAAGGCATATTGCCATGGGAAAGTCTGCTGTTGAGACCTCTCCAAACTACTGAAGAGGAATGGCGTCTCTCTGGAGACTAAGGTGC